>NC_091432.1:171571444-171905861 GCF_964237555.1 Oryctolagus cuniculus
GCCAGTCCTGACTGCTCCACTTCTGATCCAGCTTCCTTCTGCTGTATCCTGGGAGGTCACAGATGATGGCCCAACTGCTTGTGCCCACTGCCACCCACTTGGGAGACCAGTTGGGGTTCTGGACTCCTGGCTTCAGCTTGGCCCAGCATGGCTATTAAGGGCATTTAGGGAGTCAGTCAGCAGATAGGAGATTCCTCTCTTGTTCTCTCTTGCTCTCGCTTGGTGTTTCAAGTAGATGAAAAAATAAACATTTAAAAATGTTCTACCACCATTAAAGACCCACCACAAATGGAATACTGCCTAAATCCAATTTTCCATTCTTCATTTATACTTCTTTACAACCTATATCCTTATCACATTGTCTGAATAAAATTTCACTTTCTTACCAGAAATTTCTCCTATGATCACCTCCATGTGAATGGCCACCACCCCTTAAGGGTTATCTCATTAATTAGATTTTTATCTGATTTTCTCTACTTAGATAGGAATTCCACCTCCTTTGAAACATCTGATTCTTTGAATCTCTCTATGCTAAATAAGCATTCTAAGAAAATTGGTGAAATGTCCTAGAGGGGCCAACACTGTGGCTTAGCGGGTAGAGCCACCATCTGAATGCTGCCAATCATATGGATACCACTTCAAGACCCAGCTGCTTCACTTCCCATCCAGTTCCCTGCTATGGCCTGGGAAAGCAGTAGAAGATGGCCCAACTACTTGGTCCCTTTACAGCTGTATGGGAGACATAGCTTTGGATCAGTGCAGCTCCAGCCATTGCAGCCAATTAGGGAGTAAACCAACGGATAGAAGATCTCTCTCTCTCTCTCTGCCTCTTCTTATCTGTAGCTCTTCATTTCAGATATATAAATAAATCTTTTTTAATAAGTCATAGAGGGAGCCAGCACTGTGGCATAGCAGGTAGGGCCACCGCCTACAGTGCTGGCATTCCATATGGGCGCCAGTTCGAGTCCTGGCTGCTCCACTTCCAATCCAGCCCTCTGCTGTGGCCTGGGAAAGCAGTAGAAGATGGCTCAGGTCCTTGGGCCCCTGCACCCGCGTGGGAAGACCTAGAGGAAACTCCTGACTTCTGGCTTTGCATCAACACAGCCCTGGCTGTTGCAGCTATCTGGGGAGTGAACCAGTGTATGGAAGACCTCTCTCTCTGTTTGCCTCTCCTTCTCTCTCTGTGTAACTCTTTCAAATAAATAAATAAATCTTTTTTTAAAAAGTCACAGAAAGCACTCACCATCAACATATCTTTTTGGCTAACTTCATTGGCACAGATCCATTAATTGGAATGGTAAAATGCTAGAAGTATGGGCTAGATGGACGAATTTATAGAAACTTTTGTTTAATCATTTCTTGAAATGACCCCTTTGTTTAATCACACCTTGAAACTTCTTATGCCAGATGACTGAGAAGACAACAAATTCCAGATTCTAAGACCAAAATGAATAGCAACAAATGATGCAAATTTTTAACAATTTCTATTTTAACTCAGTTTTTCTCCAAACCAACTAGGGACTATTAATAGTCTTTGGCCTGGACAAGCACAAAAGCAAATCAAGTCAGGCAGATATTCTCTGCCTTCCTCCTGGCAAAGATACCAGGGGCCTGACATCTAGAAGCAGTCCTGAGAATAACTCAGGCTTTGTACATGGTTTTACATGGTTTTTCCTCCATCAGAAGGACCTAATGCCTGGTGAGCTCTAAGAAACATCCTACCTTGTGCTAAGTGCAGGTAAGAAGGAATAGGACCCAATATTATTTTCATTTTTTTTTATCCTTGTATCATCCTACCAACACCTAACAAAGCAGGTTGTATTCTAAGACTACAGATTTCAAAACTACTCAATTTTGCCCAATCTATGCCAGGTAGAAATTAGACCAAATAGTGAAAATTATAATAGTCTATGAATCGGTCCTGCTTCAGTCATTGATAACACACCTGCCTTTTACTCAAGTCGCGTTTTTCTTTTCTTTTCCTCTATGTCTTCCACAGGCCAGTCTCTCTGCCCATATATGTTTCTAGATTGTGAGTCTGTAAACCCTTTATGAGAAAGTCTAGGTCTTACTCATCTGCTTTGCCTCGTATATCTGCAGTATTTCCTGTCCTAAGAGTACATAAAAGAACTTTATATAATTTAGCTTTTCTGGAACTTAGTGTTTTCTTTTAAATTAATGAAAACTCTATAAGGTATAGGCACATCCCAACTCAACTTTCCCAACTTAATGTATTCCATCATATTGTCTTCAAGGAGCATGCCTATATTTATCAAATCACAAGTAAAAGTTTGGAATGTTGAACCCTTAGAACGGTAGTTCACAACCCAGCTACACATTAGAATCTGTACAAACTTTTAGAATGTATGCCCAGGGCCACTCATATTGACTGAATTGGATTCTCTGGGAGTAAGAATTCTAGTGTCTATATTTTTTAAAAGCTTCTCAAGTGATTCAAATGCTTAGTCAAAGTGGAGGATCATTGCTTTCCAGCTCTAGGAAGCACAGTTTGGAAATTACTAGACAACATGATATCTAAGGTATTTTTTCCAGTTCTAGGATTCTCTGTGAAAGTACTTCAATTTACAAGGGAAAAATAAATGACTCTGACTGGATTCCATTTTTAAATAGTCACTACAAGTGAAATGCAGCCCAAATGTTATATACTGCTATGTTTTTAGCATTTCTTACGACTTTTCACGTTTACCCATTCATCCTACTGCTCATTCACTCAGCCCTCCACTGTGTGTGAGGTATGTGAACTATGCAGGATCAAGTCATTCTAAGAATGTTTGCTGAGCAAGGCACACATATTAAGAAAAACCCTTTTATCCAAATACAATACAAACATCCCCTAATGATTTTCACTCTGTGCAGTCAAATTAAAAGAGGAAGCCATACCATTAGACTAGCCTACATTCCAGGCAGCTTTCCCCCAAAATAAATCTGTGATTAAAACAAGAAAGAAAGAAAAAAAAATGGAAAGATTGAAAACCCCTCCTTAGAAGCAAATTGAAACTACTCTTGATGCCTCTGTGTTATTTTCCAAGTTAAATCAGAAATAACAAAACTAATATTTCTGAGAGAAAGATTTTGCTCACAGTTTTTGCCTTAAGGAATTCATTTTCTTGAAAAGAAAGCATTTTTGGTTAGCTCTAAGAATAGAAAACTATCAATAAGCAATGGGAACAGACTTATACCTCCATGAATTGCTACACAGTGCTAACACTTAAGAGGAGGGCTTCCCACACCATACAGATTAAATGTTGACATTTAGGTGTGACTATGACTTCAGAGTTCCCAAATAATTTTGAGACGTGTGCGTTTTAATTCTCCTAATAAGTTTGTAAGTGACAAAACACCCATGTCACAGGTGACAGAGAAGCATTCATTGTTTCTGAGGCAGAACCTCTGGGATGGTTCCTGGGAGTTGGAATCTTGGGCAATCTTTTCAGGTAATTCTGAAAATCACTATGATAGTTCAAAACTCATTGATTTGTTTTATTGTTCCCATGAAAAGAACACAATACAGCTGAGCAGACTCTGGCATTTCCCAAGAGGCTCACTGCCTTTTTCTAAGATTTACCTTTTTCTTTTTTCTATACTGGTGTCTTTTTTTAAAGGAATAAAATCACAGGTGGCACTATTTTACCTAAATCCATACGCTTTTTTTAAGTGTGCCCTATACAGCTGGCTCATTCTACCAGTTGTCCTTGCTTGAAGGAAGCTCCTAGGTGCTGGCTCTGGAGGGGACGGCTTGAAGCAGATCCACTACCCTTCTGGCCATAACTAAGGTCCTAACAGCCTGCAGAGATCACAGGCCTCCTCCAACCGGCAGCTGTAATTACATGAAATTTACCAGACGGTGGGAGTGCCAACCCAGTGCCTGCTGAGACAGTTCAGCAGGTTTCAGCGTTCTGTTCTGTTTGGGAAGCAACCAGTTCTAGCTGCTATACTCAGGGAAAGAATCAGCCATGAGCTATGTTGCTGGTGTGTGTCTTTCTCAATTCATTAAAAAGAAAGCCTTAGAAGTAAAAAGATGAGCTCTTAGGGAGCTACTCCCCGCATGCCCCAACCACCAGATTATACTCAAACAGTATAATAGCTACCTTGGAAATCTCACTTCATACATAACATGAACCACACAGACACCCCTCGTCAAACAGACCCCTCAAAACAGCTTTTAGAATACAACTACACATTTCAAGGGAGGAGACAATGTTACTTTTACCTTATAATTATTCCTAATCCAAGCACAGACTGGAGAGAAGATTTTGATTTTGTGTCTGGAATGAAATACACTTGACTGGAATCGAAGATGCAAAGGGAAAAACAGCCCTCAAAAATGAAAGGAAAAGAAAGTCTGTGTCAACCACCCCAATCTTCCCGATTCTCAAACTTTCCAAATTCTTTTGGTTCACCACCCCAACCTTAGCAATGCCCTCATGTGTAATAAACCACCAGCTATTCTGGTTACAGTTTCTGGGAAATTTGTCCATCAGAAGAGAGGTTCCAAAGAGTTTGGCACTTTTCCTCTGGGGCAACAGAAAAAGTAAGGGTTATGACACCAGCATGCAGGCTGTCTTGGGAGTTCAACACCATGTGATGTGCTGGTCCTTTTGGCCTTGAGGGAAACATTGTGAGGAGGAGGGGTGGAACCATGGGCTCACCTGACATAAAAATGACCACTTTGCGGCCTCAGAACTTTACCCTCTGTCCTGATCGTGCTCCAAATTGAAACACATACTGGGAAAAGGACAGAAGGCAGTTTGCTGTATCTTTGGACGTCCAAAAGAGCAGAAGAGGTTTATGCCTTTTATTTCCTGCCTACTAAACAGAAAAGGCAGTCATCCTGTTTTGAGACCACCAGGTGCCTGCTCTTTTCTCTTATAGCCTTTAAACTCCAAATAAGTGCACATGTTGCTAGGTTCATAATTAAAGCATTGGCAGTACTGCTCACTTGCTTTCAATTTCATTTGTACAAACATTCCCATCACTCTTTTTAAAAGCCCTGGGCACATGTTCAAAACACACAACCCAAACAAATAAACTGCATAACCTAAGCCAAACCCACCAACAACTGGAACATCCTTTCTATTTTGGAAGGCCACCCTCAAAAGCTACTTAATTGCAGTACATTCTCTGAATCAAAGTTCACAGAGCTGAAAAATGGAAATTTTCACATTCGCATTAATGTCTTATCTATCACCAAAGAAAAGTGGGACATGTACATAAGCCATAGAATCAGCTACTGGAGGTTCAATGGAATAATTTCACCTTGAGTGATGTCCTTAAAAAATGGTATATTGAGGAAGGGACAGAGTTTCCTTGAGAAATTTTAGAGTAGAGTCAGGCTTTGACAGAATTTATTATTTTCAAGTGCTGACGAAGACTTTATATTTAGAGCTTAGTTCTTGATCTTATCCAGTGAGGGACTTTTCATGGCCTTTGGAATTAACTTTGATAGCAGTATTCCTATCTGTCATTTACCCTTAAGGCAGACATGACCATAGCGCTGGGAGCTGCTATATAAAAGGCCAGGATAAGAGTGAAAACTTCACCAAAGGTAGAGATTCCAGTGTGTAGAAAAAAAGAATTTGTAACAATTTGATTTTACCTTGGCACAGCAAACAAAGGAGCAGCTCAACAAAATGCAAAGTTTAGTGTGAAATTTCTAACACAGAGTAGAAAGAGCTGCCCAAATCTGTTCAGAGCAGTAAAGAAATGAGCATCATCTGTCTGTAGCCAGGCTGAGATTCAGGTTGGCACCGTGGTCCTGAGGCACCACTGAGAAGAAATGTGTCCACGCAAGATGGCAGCCTGTGGAAATCAGCAGTGATGCAGCCGATCAAAAGTGAGTGCCAAAAGCTTTTGCATCCATTTCTCTGACAGAACAAACTGCTCAAAGACCACTGTAAAGTCAGCTCCAGCCTCCAACAAAAACTGCAACGTTTATAACAAGTGGTACCTCCTCGGCTTACGTCTCAGCCTAGTCAGAATAATTTCCTCTCCTGGGTCTCCTAACTATGGCAAAGGGAAAGGAATTTGACAGCGCGAATGGGACGAGGAAGGAGGTTCCAACGTGGAGCCAGTAGAGTGAGTGGATTACCCTCGGCTGTGCTGGCAGGGAGATCAGCAAGTCTGCCTCCCTTATTCTGGAACAACTGTGTGTGATATGATCTCCCAGGCCTATCAAAAAGGCTCTGTCTTCAGGAAAACAAAGACTTCTCTGCTCAGCGTTGTTCTCTCACATGTTGAGTTTTCTTGTTAACAATGCTATATTATTACAACCTTTATAGCACTGGGGATATGGAGCTTGTATTAAAAACACAATGAAGAAAATGGCTTGTTTATACAAGCCAGTATTTTGACCATAATTATATTTTCCCCCGTCTTCTTGATGAATTAGGAAAGTTCGAGCCAGGTATCTGCACAAAGCACTACAGAAACAGGAAAATAAAAAGGCACATCCTCCAGGGTGTGACCTACATTTATGTGAATCTTGCTGATACAAAGTTCTGTTCTGTTATCACTAATAGTTTAAGAAAATATAATTCTTTCTTTTTTATCTTTAATTTTAATGAAAACCATCCAGGGACTGTCCAAATTTTTCAGAAAGAACAAATTTTTCAGTACAGGAGACAGCAGTTGCCAGTACAACAAGAAACCAGCCAAGTTGCTTTGGAGGAGTTAAGCAAGTACATTTCAATAAGGACCCAAACAATCTTTGGCAACCAATAAGAAAAACAAGTCATCATTGCATTAAGGAGGCCTTCAAAATGAGTGCTGTCGGTGGAAAATAGAGTTACTCACCAACTGAAAATGTTTACTTGAAGTGAGAATTATTTTATGGAAACCACTGTGAGTTTTGGAATACTGACAATCTGTTCAGATTGGTCACTGTGTACAATGTTACTGCAGCAATATGCCCTGAGACTCCTAATCTGTCTGCCTAATGGAGCAGGTGGTGAGGTTCTCTACTAAGCTGTCAGCTCCTGGAGGGCAGGAACCATGTCTTATTCATCTTTTAGCTACCATGGTACCCAGCTCTTCAAAAATACTCAACAAATATTGAATGAAGGAATCCTTATATATCTGGCCAACTCTCTGACCCCCTGGCCTAAGCTATCACTACCACCATCGTCTCTATCCTCTTGCCCTGTGAAATTTCCTTCTGAACAATTTTCACCAGCTGCCACATTATTTTTGGTTGTTTTGATAATTCACTTATTATTTCCTCCTACCAGAATCTGAGCTCCCAAGGATAAGGATTAAAATGAGTTCAATTTCCTGTGTAACTCTAGTTCCTAAGATGGGGCCTGGGACATAACATCCAATTATAAATCTGCATCGACTTTTGAATGAGTGAAGAACAAAAAGTTTCTCTAATTTTCTTCTTCCATCTTCATTCTCTACTTGATTGATTGATTGATTGATTGACAGGCAGAGTGGACAGTGAGAGAGAGTCAGTCAGAGAGAAAGGTCTTCCTTTACCGTTGGTTCACCCTCCAATGGCCACCGCTGCCAGCGCGCTGCGGCCGGCGCACTGCGCTGATCCGAAGCCAGGAGCCAGGTGCTTCTCCTGGTCTCCCATGCAGGTGCAGGGCCCAAGGACTTGGGCCATCCTCCACTGCCCTCCCGAGCCACAGCAGAGAGCTGGCCTGGAAGAGGGGCAACCGGGACAGAATCCGGCACCCCGACCGGGACTAGAACCTGGTGTACCGGCGCCACAGGCGGAGCATTAGCCTAGTGAGCCATGGCACTGGCCTACTTCATTTATTATTTATTATTATCCATTTGTTTTATTTATTCCATCTATGAGGCCTCTTAGTTCAATGAGTATGAAGAAAATAAGGGTTTCTTTATTATATAGGTGGTTGATTCTAAAAAAAATGGAAGAAGGGAACAACATCAGATGCATGCAGAGAAGTATGAGTGATAAGAAGGAAAGAGGAGAGGAAGGCAAGACATGAGTGGTAGCTACCACGTGAACGGATAGGCCGGGTGAGTAGCAAAACATGTGTGTGCACCATCATCTAGATTCCGTGATACATCTAGTCATTAAACAGAACACACAGGGCCTTTAACATGCTGAGCTGAACCCTCGTTTCCTTTCAGACTCTGAGGGGCAGAACTACATTTTTACCTAGATTTTCCAACTTTTGAAGTTAAGATAAAATGTTAATAATTTTAATAATGGTTTTCTTGGGCATTCCTACACTGTCCCCATATGTGAATGAATAAGAATTTACAACCCATTAAGAATGTTTCCATTTTGCTGTCCACATTTAGTGGTTGATAAAACCAGTGGCCTGTGGTTCAGTGATTTGCCCAGGATTCGCATGTTGATCCTGCCAAATATAAAAGCTTCAACTGTAAACTCATATTATTCTTTTTTTTTCAAACCAAGATGAACAGAAAATTCTTTGTCTTTATAGAAATTCATAAGGTGTGATGACAGTTGATCAGCCTTGCTTTTGTAATTTCCCAACTTGGATTTCTCTGAATGAACCTGGGATACATAGGAAAGTAGCCTCGCTGCCTTCAGACTCCATGGGAAAAAAGTGGGAAAGGACTGTTCCTGGTGCTGCTACTATTATCCCTTCTCTACACTCTATGTTTCCTGTGTGGATCCATACTCTCCACTGCGATCTCAGTCCCAGCAATGCTCTGGCCAGCAAATGCTTGCTTATCTCATTCTCCTAATGACTCCTATCTCTCTGCTAATTTATCATGGTGGAAACTTCTCTGGAGTTGAGAGAACATAATCTCTAACTCCTGTGTGCATGGAGGTGAGCTGGTAAAACCCTAAGAGTCCTCATTTCTTTATCTGTGAAACAAAGGTAATGCTATTTATTTCACATAGTTATTGTGCACACTACATAGGAATCATGGGCTTGAAATTGCCATGCAAAGCTGGGATCCTACAAAATATCTGATGTATGTTTAGGAGACTGTCTACATATTTGTTCTGACCTAAGTTGATGATTTAATGTAATTTAATGTAATTTTCTTTCTTTCTTTTCTTTTTTTTTTTTTTTTTTTTTGGACAGGCAGAGTTAAATAGTGAGAGAAAGAGACAGAGAAAGAAAAATAAGGAACACTTCGCAAATTTGTGTGTCATCCTTGCACAGGGGCCATGCTAATCTTCTCTGTATCGTTCCAATTTTTAGTATATGTGCTGCCGAAGCAAGCACTAATGTAATTTTCAAAACATGAAAATGAAGCATATTTTTCTAGTGGAAGGATTCCCTCGGGTGGAGCAAGAATGGCGTGGTAGCTGGGGCAATGGACACTTAGGGCTATGATTTACATTTCTGCAGTCTTCAACCTATACAACCAGCCATGGACACACTAAATGAAGACACCCATTTGTGAAATGCAGATAAAAATGATCTCACTTTTAAGTTCTGGGGGTGATTAAATGAAACAGTAGGTGGCCAATCACTAATGTATTAAAATTAATTATGACAAATAACATAATTGTTTACATGGCTCTTTCTAGTGATGAATCACAAGAAACTTAAGAGTGGCATAATGATTCTAGAACTCTTTATCTGGTTCCTTGATACATCAGTTCACATAATCTCCAAGATGTTACGACCACCGACATCCCTGCTTCAAGCATAAAGTGAGCATCACAAAGTGTATTTGCCAAAGTTTGTAGCAGGGACAGGGAGATGATATGTATGAAATAAGCAAATCTAGTTGTAAGGATGTTCATGTAAATCCCTATGTTTAATAATAAGCATTACTTCATTTCTTTGGATAATGCTTAATATCTACAAGATACTTCATGATTTTTAGAGTGGTTAGTGGAGTAAACTATAGACTCAGCGTGGGCTGAGATTGAGGCACAGTCACTTACTGAGTGGCTCTGTGCATGTGCCTTAACTTCTTTGTGTCCCACCTTTTACAGTAGTCATGAGCTATGTGAAGGAGTGGGGAGGCAGTCACAGGTTTTTTATTATACTGTCATTGAACTGATCAATCCTGAAGCCCTTTGTCTGGATCTCCTATGAGATAGTAAGTGTCTTGGTTGTATAAGTAACATTTTTTTTAAATATTCTCTTCCTCAGAGCCGACACTATCCGAACTGGTACATTTCCTCCATACTTAAGTGAATGATATATAATTAAGAGAAGAGAGTACAGAACTAGCCTGATCTTGTGTGTCTACCACCTTTGCCGTAATGTCCTCTACTAGGTTAACTGAAGGCAAAAGAGCCTCTCTGAGCATGGATGAATGTGTACATGGTACATGTTGTTAATCAAACAAGTGATAAGTGATAAGACACACACTAGCTTTATTCATAGGACACTTCTATATTGGGAGATAGTAATCAAACTAAATGAGCTGATGAAAAGCCCCAAATCTACTAAACATCAGTTTACCTTTCTCTTTAAACTATGGAAATAAATCAGAAACTTGGTTTTCTATGGGAAAATGTTCTAAGTCCTAAAAATTCCTTGTACCTATAAACTTCCTTTGTATTGCTTATGCATTATAAAGTTACAGGATAATCACATTACCACAATAGCCTCACAAGAATTTGAAGCTTTGTCATTTCCAGGTTAGTTACATTATTTGCTCCTGCCAGAAACCTAGTCAGGAGGAATTCATTGGTTTATTATTCTAAATTAATACACCCTGACCATTCAAATCTGGGAAATTCACTTGGAAAAAATACCTCAGCACATTTGGAGTTCTTTAGGACCTCAGTGGAACTTTATCAAGTGACCTGGTACCCTTTGCAAATATGAACTAGTTTTCAATATTTGAATGAAAAATGCAAGGATGTTTGCAAACATCTTTAAAGTTACAAAGTTCAAGATCATAGCCTGATGTGTGGCCAAAGCGCATTGTTTTAAACAAATCCTTTTACATGTTGTCCTTCTTGTCTGTTTCCTTTACCACTCTGTTTGACATTTTAAATAATTTGTATTGGCCAAATTAGAAGAAGAAACATAATCTGGGCCTTGTTCCAAGTAGTCAAAAATGAATAAACCAGGGTAACTTCTAGGTCAAATTAATGATTCATTAAGCATCACTTAATCTACCTGAATCTACATCTCAATTTTAGCTGTTTTTAGAATTTTATGAGACACTGGCCCCCAGGGGACTTTTAAAGTGATTATTTACCCTCCTGTAAGGGATTTCAGTGCAAAAATAAATTAGCTTATTAAATTAAATAGATTTACATATTTTAATGAGCATATTATCTTTTGTTATTTTGGTCTTTTGATGAATTCTTTTCTTCTTACAACAGGTCAAGTAATAAAAATTCACTGCATCCATTTACAAAATGATAGAAGTTTATGGGGAAGGTAAAGAGAATACAAAAGAACTTTCAGATCTCAGTTAAACCTGACGTCTTTTCCAAAAGCGTTTTCTGAGAATGATAACCCTTGATGACATTTTACATTTGCAGATGAGACAGGCCAGTAGACAAGGTTTCCAGGGGTCATCGCTTTGTCCTTTGCCCCTTTCCTATTTAAATACTGCTAACAAGTACCCCAATTCATCTCAGATAATCCAGTTTTCACTTTCTTAGACTTGAAGCCTATGAGTGAGGCTAGACATAAATAAACGTGTTTACTGACACAATGATAAATGTGTGACTGGTTATCCACCTGAAATGGCACGGAAGGAAAAAGGGTCAAACCCCTCTTGGATGTTGACAATTATAGTCTTAAGAAAAGTTAGGATATACCCAACACTATACAACTTATTTAATTGGCTTTGACAGCAAAGTGCTTTACAGCCATTGGATGTGGTATGTATTAATCATACTTGAAGATAATAGTTATTAGCTTACATGGCCAGATATTAGTTATTTCTCAGGAAGTCATCTGAAGGAACTTTATGAAACACTGTGTCTTAGTGTTCCCAAAATCTGGCTCATTTGTAGGAGATTGGAAAGCAGTGAAATTGGTACACATCATGTCCTTCTGTGCAATTCTTCATTCCAAGCACAGACAATACTTGGAGGGAAATAAAATGACTACAGTACCTATTGTGCTGTCAGCCTCTGTAACTGTCCAAACAAATTGAAAGACACAGGGCTGGTGTAATAAGACCAGGATGGGGACCTGGGGACTACAAAGATGGAAGAAGAAAAAAAAAATCAAGGAGGGACTGTATATGCTGAAAGGGAAAAGTCCTCTGCTAGTTTAATTTCCTGCACCTCATATTCCCTTTGGGGTGCATGACACAAGAAAGGATGGCCACAGCTGTGCTGGGGGTGACTCTGGGTAGATGACAGCCCTCCACCTCCCTTAGGCTACTGCTGGTTGTGCTTCTGTGTGCACCAGGCTCTCCTCATCAGTATTGTGAACTTTTACTCTATCACTATGGGAAGCACTTATTTTGCACTGGTCAGGGATGAAATAGGGGGCTTAAGTGACTCATATTACATACTTCTTTAATACAATGCAACTTTCTAGATTCCAGAGATAGTCTCACATCCTCACGTGTCTGCAGTCATGTGTTGTCCCTTTTCAGACCCATTACGAGTTCTGGTAAACAAAATCTGTTAGCCTTGAGAAGAGTGCCTGGCACTGTTGGAGAATTCCCTTCAGAGCTGTTCTTGACATTCAGAGAAAACAAAGGGGCTTTGCATGGGCAGGGGTAGTGGTAACGAGTAGGGAACTCATAATGTGAGTGTGGCCAGTAGACTTGGCTCTTCTTGCTTTCCTTCCTTCCTTCCTTCTTTCCTTCCCTCTCTCCTCTCTCTTTCCTTCCCTTCTTCCCTTCCTCCTTCCCTTCCTCCCTTCCTCCTTCCCTCCTTCCTTTCCTTCTTTTCTTCCTTTCTCTCTTTCATTTGTTCAAATATCTACTCAGTGCACCATACACTCTGCAAAACACTAGGGACACACTGATGAGGGAAAAACAGACACAGTCAGGTCACTGGGCCATTATCCTGGAGCTCACTGGCCAGTGGCATTCAGCCCTGGTTATTATTTTAATTTTGGATGTCCCTTTATGATTAATGTCCACCTCTAATCCCAAATGTGAATTACAGGCTTACTAAAATATTCTAAACTTTTTAGAGGAGGAATATCATTCAGTTTTAATGATTTGAAACAGAATCCTGGATCTGGAAGTTCCTGCTAACTGCTTTTAACTTGGCATGACAACCTTCCAGCATGAAAGCTCATTCGACTTTGCTTCAGCTTTACTCACAGAAACAGAGAGAGGCTGAACCAGATCTGGAAGCCAAGTCTCTGGTCATCCATTTTCTGAGACCACTCCAAGCACCCCCCATATTTTTCTGATTTAGTAAAATGTGTACTGAAAGAGGAGTGAGCCTTCCAAATCACAAAGGATGAGCAGCCTATGGTCAGAGAATGAGCCTTAAGTCAGAATTTTTAATGTAAACATCTTCAACCCTCAACTTGTGATACTGTTTATAGAGAAAATTAGCCCTGTGTTTGCAGTGGGGCCTGAGATGTAGTCTTCCAGATAATTATGGGGGCAGACGGGTGGATTCCTGGGTGAAAAGCACTTTAGAGGAACTAAGACATTCAATTTTTTTCCAGTTATAGCCCTGAGAAACCCCACAGAATATTCTGCAAGTAATTTACTGGTGATATTTGATATAAGCTGGGATAGTAGCCACATTTATAATCACTGAAGAGACAGCATATTAATGGCAACTGTCGGAGAGATAAGGAGGGACTTTAGATCCTCTCTCAAGTTGTTTTTTTCTGAGCACGCCTTCAATTCTAGGTCTGGTTTATCCCTGTTTGGTGTTATCTTTGGAAATCGCCAGCCGCCTGCTTCTGCTTTTTCCTTTTCACGTAGCAAAGCAGACAATCAAACCCTACTCACTGATTTTAATGCCATTATTTTTATTGAGCAGCATTCTAACTGCTCAGAGCTAGCTATTACTGTTCAATCTGAAGGTGCATATTAGGAGTAATGCTATTACTGCAAAGCCAAGCAAACAAGCAATAGTCCAGGTACCCTGTACTTTTCCCCTCTGTCTACTCCTGCCTGCTGTTCTTCATCCAAGAGCACTAACAAGATCATTCATGTGTATAACACCACATGGATTCAAACACAAAATAAAGAGAATGAAAACACTTTAATGTGTTTTGTTTCATTAGCCTATTATATATTATTAATGCTATTTCTAAGGTAATTTCTGATAAGTATCAATGATTAGCAATATACTGTGCTCCCTCATTTTAATAAAAGTTGAAATTCTTCATTCCTTATCTCATTTACTTATCTCTCCAATAATATTTATTAAGCACTTACTGTATACAAGCCAATACGAATAAAATGGAAAAAAAATCAGATATTCACCCTGCTTTCATGAATCTTAAGAGTTTAATGAGATTATTCCTGAAAAGTTGTATATTAATCAAACCTTATGAATTCATATTAAAATTCAATGAAATAGTTTGGTCTTAAAAGAAGTTCTCTATACATACTTTTGTAAAGAACTGATTCCTAGCATATTTATTTGGTTAGGCCAGATATATTAGACTTCTTTAAGCTAGGCATATTTTTCCTCTCAAACATGAGAATAACTTCCTTCTACAAAGTTTCTGTAAATGATATGGATATACAGTTCTTTCAGTACTAGACAATGGAAGAGCTTTTACTCTATCTTATAAAGCACTGACCGTTTGTCAGTGGTGTGTGTTTAAATAAGGGACAGATATACAAACAACTTACTACACTGTATGCAATTTTCTAAAAGTAAGGGAGTACAGCATATCTGAAAGAGTGGGGCCTTTAGAGACCGAGTTTAAGAGAAGTTGCTAGATCTTAGTAACAAATAGATTTGTCCAGAGAAAGAAATGGAAAAGAAAAGAAATTCACAGAGCATTTAAGAGTCACGTAGCCAGAGTTTTCTCAGAAGTGGTTTGGTTATTGTTATCAGGGAGAGAAAACCTCGGTTATCTTTCTAGACATCCTTGCAGGCTGTTTTTTCCCCAATAACTTACTTATTTGAGAGGCAGAGAGAGACATGGAAATGGAGATACAGAGGTACAGAGAAAGAGACAGAAACACAAGGAAAGCGAGCTTCCATCTGCTAGTTCATGCCCAATATGCTTGCAATGGCTGGTGCTACGCCAGGCCAAAGCTGGGAGCCCAGAACTCAGCTCAGATCTCTGTGGCTGGCAGGGTCCCAAGCAATTATGCCAATCACCACTGTTTCCCAGGGTCTGCATAAGTAGAAATCTGGAGTCAGTGGCTGGAGTCAAGACTCAAAGTAAGCACTCTGATGTGGCATATGGGCATCCTACCTGGTGTCTTAACCACTAGGCCACACATCACCTCTCTCCTGGGCTCTTCACAGGCTTCTTCCTGTATTTCCACTCTGAGGAAGAAGGAAAGGAGAAGGCCAGTACATCTTCCTTTCTCAACAGGAACCAAATTAAATCCTGCTGGAGAGGATTGGGCTGACTAGCATTATGCAGACTGGTAGAAAAATAAGGGGGAAGAGAGTGCTCTGCCCAGCAGAGGATTATACCTCACAGGTCAACCAGAGTGCAAATGCAAGCAGTCTGGAAAAAGAGTTCTTGTTAGGGCAAGAACCAGCAGTGTCTTCTATTTTTTCCTTCTTCCCTTTATAGTATCAAGAAGGATGAACACTCGAAGAAATGCTGTTGACTCACTGACTAAAAACAGAGGGTGGCTCTTTAATTTCATTTCTCTTTGATTAACTTTATTTTAAGTTTATTTTCTAGTACCTCATCTTAAAACATATAGTTCTGGAAAAAGTTTTTTTTTTTTTAAATGCCCCCAATCCAATCTACTGGTTTATAGGTTATAAAATTATAGATCAGAGTGGTGAGGTTAGTTGTTTAAGATCAGAAGTTTTAGGGGGAAAGATAAAGCTGGAAGTCAGATCTTCTGATCGCCCCCCAGTGACCCTAAACAGAGACCTGGTTTGCATCTGTGCTCTTAATTATACCAGCTGTGTCTGTTTCTGCTGTACAATGGAAGTAGTGATACTTCACAGGGAAGTTGTAAGAAATAGATGTGAAATTATAAGAAAAGCACTCGGTGGAGCACCAGAATCTTCACAGGTAATCACCTTTGTAGCACTTTTGCCTTTACCAATAAAAACAGCTGTGAGGGTCTGTGATTAAGACACTAGAGCTTGACTTCTGAAGTCAGTCAGGAAGAATAGGTACTATTACAGAAGATCTGTGTGAGAGCTTATTAAAATCATGCACACACACATATGCACTGTTATGCACATGCACACATACACACACATTTTTTTTCCCACAATGAACACCAACTTAGTGTTTGAAGTACCTGGTAAATGCTTTAATAATAAGTATCACTAACTGAACACCTAATATGCGTCGGATATTATGCCTCCTGACAACTATTAATTCTAATTCTCACAACAGTTTTGCAGAGCACTGCACAAATGATAACCCCAAAAGGCCTAAGTAATGTTACCCCTCAGAAACCAACTAGCATAAGGATTCAGACGTCAGCTAAACAACATATTCGATTCTCAGACTTGTTCCATGTGGATTAAAGAGAGGTGATTTCTTTCATAAAATCCTTTCAGCGCAAATGCCTGGACACTTAAACCAGCAGCTGTTCTCCTTAGACATTCAATGGGCGGCGTTGCTAAGCTTAATCAGTTGGGACCATAAACTTGGGGTAATTTAAAAATTGAACAAAGGGCACAGATGACAATTTCTTCCAAGCACACACCTGCTGGGAGGTTTGAGAAACTATCCCTAAGGTCAGACTTAATTGGATTTAGATCTAGATGAACCCTGACATGTTGATTATTCACTGCTTGAAAGTGGAAGGAAGAAAAATGCTAGGGTGAGAGGTCAGATGTGTAAGCTTTCCCCTCTCTCCACTGTGGTTCTGAAGAGTCCCCATTGGGGCCTTTCTTTTATACAGGTCTCATATTCTCATTTTTAACATAACTTGTGCCACCTAAACGCACTACCAGTCCATGTCTTCTAACACAGTACAGTGTTACAGCTTCTAGGATTGGCCCAGTAATGGATATTAGGAGCCTATCAAAGTCCAAAGCAAAATACATACAGATATGGATTCAAGAATTCTGACAACTATTTTCTGCTACAGAATTTTAAGAAAGAGGATGACACAATCTTTAGAAATGATGGACATTTTAGGATGAATGGAAGTGAGTGAATTGTCACGAATGAGCTTTATATATATTACTTCATATAGTTACCATCATTATTATCATCTCCATTTTGTCACAAGTACAATTCTCCACACTTTATCAAGGTTATAATCAAGGGTCAGAAAAGTGAAAACATTCATTTAATGTCATATTGCACTATATAGCAGAGAGGTTATTCACTACCCATTTCTGATTATAGCAGGAAATGTTCTGATAGAATAGCTGTGCTGAGACTATCAAGGGAGGGTAGATATGGAGAGAAATTTCCTAGAGAAGATGGACCCTGAGTTCTAGGACAGAAAAAGGAAAGAACGTGACTTGGTTGCCTGCTGCTCTCTATGTCTGGCCGATGAGACTGTAGGCCTGGAGAAGGCTGAAAATAGGAGCATAACTTGGTTAAAATGGCAGGCACAGGAAAACCAGTAACCTAGAGGTGGCAGAAAGAGAATAAAGGAATTGGAAAGTTTCAAGAGGATGCTCTTTGGAGGCTGAACCAAATTATGAGGTTCAGCACAGCCAGTGGATGTTTTAACACAGCAGAAAAGAAACCAAAAACTGGAGAACCAAAGAATGATATAGGGGCCACAGAGACAAGATATAATTAAAGTTTTTTTTTTTTTTTTTTCTGGAAAAGAGATACATCAGGTTGACTGCTACAAGACAGTAAACAGTGTTTCTAAAATAAATAAAGGGAAATCCATGATGGAAAAGATGAGTTTGTAAAGGACAAGGACCACACTCTATTGCTTTTATAAAGTGCCCCTGTGTTTTTCTATGAGCCATATTTGCATTTCACAACTATATACTGAGGGCCCACTGTGTGTCAGACTTGCTATGGGGACAGAGGTTCCACACTGTCCATGTGAACTATGTATTGAACCAGGTCTACATGGTAGGAAACAAGATGAAATCCCTTGGATTTCAGTGAGGATGATGTGGATATTGTGACCATGGAGTCAATGAGGAGAATACAGAGCAAAAATATGTGTTTCTGAGAATGAAATGGAATGAATTAGAGTGACTATCATAGTGCAAGTGAAGTGTTGATTGTATTGAATAAAATGAAAACAGACGAGTCTGTGCTCTGAATGGAAACAGAACAGGAAATGTGGATGAGATTTATAATGATAATAGTTTCCATTCGGGGCCCTGTTCTTGGCTATGCTGGATGCTTACTCACCACTCTGCAGCAAGACTGTGAGGAAATATTGTTATCCCACATCACGGGTGAGAATTATGGTGATTAATAATCCACTTGCCTGGGACCAAGGGGTCCCCAGGGCGCAGGACCTTTAAAACTAAAACTGGGAGAATCCTAAGCAAACCAGGATGGTTGGTTACCTGAGAAGAAAGTAAAGATCACAATGTCACAAGCAAGGGACAGAATCTGAACTTAGCCCAAGATTTTCTGATGCCAATATAAATGTCTTTTCATTATGCCACACTGCTTCAATCTTTGAAAAGCCCAACTTAACCAATGTCAGATCACACACTTTCTATCAATGCAAACATGGAGGAGATTTTATTTATTGAATCAAATAACTTCCATGCTTTCTGTCTTGTTCAGTTTTTCATTGCCTCTGTCTTGACAACTAACAACCACATATGACCTAGCAGATTTTTGACTACCAGCAGGAGAAATATATTTATATGGTAAGTCTTTTTCTTTTTCATAAGTCAGTTATCATCCCAAAGGTGAGTAATAGGAGAGCATCCAAAAAGAAATTGTGTCTACAAAAGACTAACATCTGGAAGAAAATGAAATGAAAATCTTAAGTCCAGCTGTTTTGTCCATAAGCCAAACCTGCTGATATTTGAGGACATCTGGAGGATTGATTGAACCTTTTTCGATTTTCATACAGATGTTCAGTGTCATAGAGACTCAGCCACAACTCCACATGGAAAAATATGCATAATGATATTTCACTAACTATGTAATTGCCATAGGGAACCCTTTCATAATGCTAATAATGTCTGTGGATAGAATGAAGACTCACCTTACTGGCCTATGCTGCTATATCAATTATGTTTTATAGCATATGGCTATTATGTTCCAGGACATATATTTTGACCCAGATAGCCATGTCTTGATGTAGATATTATGGGTTTTGAAATCAGTTCCTGTACAGTCCTTTTTGGTTTAAGTTCTAGTTGGTTAACTGCAGTCAAGAAGAGTGGTGGGCACCAGGGGCTCCATCCGTCAGCCTTTCTTAAATAACAAAGCAAAGTTATTTAAAATGCATGATTCAGATAATTCAAGTTTTAAAATGATGTCACATTTTAACTAAATATAGTCCCAGGGCTCAATTTACTCTGCAATTAGCACACCCCCCTGTTTGACTGTTGTGTGAAGCAGCTGCATTATCTGCATTTTGCCAAGTAAACAAACTCTGCACCGTGCAATATTGTTTGTTGTTTGCTAATGTGCTAGTGGTTAGAAACTGCTTAAAAACTCTAATTATACATTTTCATATAATGCAGAGGCGGCATGGGGGTGTGCTTCATTACTTGAAGATATACACATGCAAAGTACATTTGTCCTTCAACTGGTTCATCGTAGTTATTCAATAAATGTTTGTAAATGACTGAAAATTAATATCAAATCTTCATTGATTACTTACTGTGCACTAGTCACTGGGCTAAGCATTTCAAATGTGTACTATTTCTTAATCCAAAAACTAATCCTCTGAAGTGGCTTTCCTATCCCCCATTTTACGTGTGAGTTAATTGAGATGCAAAATGTTGTTTTTCCAAAGTCATATAAATCTAGCCAATGGCAGAGGTGGTTCTTGAACTCAGGTTTGTCTGACTCCATATCCTATGCTATTCACCATTATATCTACTGCCTCTTCAAGTATCTTGTGGCACACATGTGGTTTGCTGAGGGCCCAAGACTGGTTTAAGACTGCTATCAAGGGACTGGCACTGTGGTGCAGCGGGTTAACTCACTGGCCTGAAGCGCTGACATCCCATATGGGCACCGGTTCGAGACCTGGCTGCTCCACTTCCGATCCAGCTCTCTGCTGTGTCCTGGGAAAGCAGTGGAGGATGGCCTGGGTCCCTGGGCCCCTGCATCCACGTGGGAGACCCAGAGGAAGCTCCTGGCTCCTGGCTTTGGACTGGTGCAGTTTCGGCCATTGTGGCCATCTGGGGAATGAACCAGCGGATGGAAGACCTCTCTCTCTGTCTCTACCTCTCCTCTCTCTGTGTAACTCTTTCAAATAAATAAATAAATCTTTAAAAATACTGTTATCAAACACAGATATGCATAGATCATTTTATTCCCATTTCATTAGAAACCCTCTTAGCAGCCAGGCAAAGAGAGGTACACAGAACACAAACCCCACTTGCACACATCCAAAATGATTTAGTCATTGAGTGAGCAAAGGTTGTTTTAAGCCAAATGACACCTGTAAAGGAAAGTTATGTCCCTGCTCTTTCCTTTTAAATCTGAACTTCTTTCTTACTGGTCTGGTTGGTTGCAAACATCAATGTGTCATAAAAAATACGTTGCCTTATAAATCACATTCTCCTGTAGATTACAACATGTTTTATTACCCATCTGAAGCTCTTGAAACTTTCTTTCTTCAAAACCTATTCGAGTTACAAAGAGGTATTTACACTTCAAAGGAAGTAGTTATGAAATCTACACTTGCAGAACACAAAACTACCTCTTTAAGTACTTCCAGTGGTTGATAACTCACTCATTTTTGGTGAGTTTGGTACATAATGGTACCACCTTCTAAAGATCCCACCAGCAACTTTAACAATGGATCCAAACACATCAGTCTGTTGATCTCAGGTGGAATCTTTCTAAAAAGAGCCATCCCAATTCTTGGAAACCCACAGTTCCCGTGCATTTAACATGGAGCACGTTAGGAAATTCAGTTTACATACCAAAGTGGGGATTTTATATCAAATACTTGTCTTTTCATTGTGAAAATTTGAAAGGAATAATAATTATGCTACTCACCATTTAATAGAATAAGCAAGTGGCACTCTTGAGGTTGTTTCTGCTCCCTTTAAAAATAGCACTCCTCAAATGCCATGTGGAAGACTAGGCTTACCTCCCTTTCAGTCACACGGCCATATGCAGTGTACAGAATGCTTGTACATCCATTATGTAATTGGATGATTAATTTGGACACTTAAAATTATACCTCACCTACAGTTCTGTTTTCTTACCACTAAATTCCAGGTGGATAACTTTCTGCGGTCACTGCCTTGATTAAAAAGGCAACATAAAATAATTCTGTTCTAGTCCCAAAGAGAATTCAGACAAAGAAGACAGAAAGGTAGAAAACAACAGCTCACCCCTGTGAAATCAAACTTCACAAGAGTGGCTCCCGTTAAAGGGCTTCCCAACTGTACCAGACCATAACCTGACGATTCACTCTTCTAAGAGTAAGTGCTTCACCTTGAGGTTCTTTTTTTTTTTTTTTTTTTCAGATAATTGCCTATAATGGTGGTGCCTCACCTTAGACATAAAGTATCACCTCAAAAGGATGATGAGCTAATGATGTGTGGAAAAGGGGCCTCCACTGAGAACCTCCACAAGTGGGACATTCATCAGAGAGTCCCACGTTGAATGTGAAGCATGTGGCACAGTGGAGAGAACACAGCCTTGGATGTTAAACTGTCTTGCATTCAAACCAAGACTATTCCACTTACTAACTCAAAGCATTGGGTAGCTTAAAGAACCTCCTTGAACCTTACTTTTCTTATCTCTATAATGGAAGCACTGATACCCTTTCCTCATAAGGTTACTGTGAAATGAACTGCATATGAATGTAAACATTTAGTTGGGGTTCAAGGTATTAAATAATCAGTAGATTCATTGCCCATTTATTATTAGACCTGTGTCCTTGGCAATTTTCCAGGCATAAATCCAAGAGGGTGTGAACCACGGAATGCATTACAGTGAAATGGAGAAGATGGAAATCTTTAGTGTTGGATGGCTCCCCAGATTGACCTGAACACCTGGAAATGATGATGATATTTAAGAAAACCAGAAATCAAGAGAGATGAGTTGAGAGTATTTTAGGCATGGAAAGCCAAGACACCCTGGAAAAAAAAAAAAAAAAAGGAAGACCTAAATGGAAGATCTCTGCGAGTGAGATCCCAGTGGAAAGAACGGGGCCATCAAAGAAGGAGGTACCTTTCTCTGAAGGGAGGAGAGAACTTCCACTTTGACTATGACCCTGTCGGAATAAGATCGAAGTCGGCGAACCCAAAAGGCTTCCATAGCCTTGGCAACTCATGACTAGAGCCTAGGGAGATTACTGACGCCATAAACAAGAGTGTCAAATTGTTAAGTCAACAACAGGAGTCACTGTGTACTTACTTCTCATGTGGGATCTGTCCTTAGTGTGTTGTCCAATGTGAAGTAATGCTATAACTAGTACTGAAACAGTATTTTGCACTTTGTGTTTCTGTGTGGGTGCAAACTGATGAAATCTTTACTTAATTTATACTGAATTGATCTTCTGTATATAAAGATCATTGAAAATGAATCTTGATGTGAATGGAATGGGAGAGGGAACGGGAGATGGGAGGGGTGTGAGTGGGAGGGAAATTATGGGGGGGGGAGCCATTGTAATCCATTAACTATACTTTGAAAATTTATATTTACTAAATAAAAAATAAAAAAAGAGAGATGAGTGAGAGTAAAACAAGAATGAGAATGAGAGAGACAGACAGACAAAGGGGTTATATTTTATAATTCTTTTGTCTTGCTCATCCTGGAATCTTCAGCTCCTAATGAGGCAACTGGCACATAGTAGGTTACATAATAGATATGTGTTAAGTTAATAAATGAATTAATGTGCAACTCACACTCTGAAGTCACTAAGCCTACTTCAGTTCATATTTGAATTGGATGCATGATCAAAATAAATATACCTCAGAGAACATTGTTATCGGAAATATATAAATATTTAACGTAGCATTTTTGTTCTTTCTAAAGAACTACAGCAAAAGACTTGTACACCATATCAAATAAAATGGATGGAGAATGAAGAATACTGAGGGGAAGTATTGCCTAGATAGCTCAGGATATTGTTCCTTTCCCAGGTAGGAGGCTTTAGTTTTTTATATTTTACATTCCTATTTGAATTAACACAATTCTAAGAAGTTACTGGCCTCTGACAGAGAACTTGTCAACTCTTAGAAGTTCCTAGTGTTTTCGTTTGCCTGCACTTGAAGACTTGCAAGTGATGAAAAATCAATCACTAGCTGGAATTCATCTTGCAGATCAGGGACAAATCAGCCAATCAGGATAGTGTGTCTTAAACAAAGGTTGGCTTGGACTTGTACACATAAGGATTTTTATTCTAATGTGTGTATTGGGGAGTTCATACATCCTTACGTATCTCTATTCCTAGAGCAATCTCCCTTCCCATTTTGTGTTAAATTTTACTTCCTTTTCCTTTTAGAGAGTCTTATCTTCCATTCCACCATAGATAAGCAGTAAACATCTGCTATTTTTACAATATTTATAAAAGTACAGCCTTTTTTTTCCTAGAAACACAGAGCTCTAGGAGGCAAAGTATTATTATAAGTGCCTATTTTCATTGTGAAAATAGGATATGTGTCAGCGAGGGGGCCACAATGGACAGCTGCTCATCTCAATGAGGAAACTGGCAAAAGAGGCCTCTTCAGTGATAGACCAGGTTCAATAGTCTTAAGATTACTGGCACGGTGAACTTTATCATTTTAAACTGTAAATGAGTCATGGCTATACTGAACTAAATTGCATTATTTTTAGAATAAGGATCAAGGTCTGGGAAATCAACTAGCCCTTGTATTTGAACAGATGGAGTGCTATACGCCTGTCTCAGAACCTCTGAATTGAATCCAATGTTTCTGGGCCAGTGCTGTGGCGTAGTATGTTAATCCTCTGCTTGTGGCACTGACATCCCATATAGGTACCGGTTCAAGTCCCAGCTGCCCCTCTTCCAATCCAGCTCTTTGCTATGGCCTGGGAAAGCAGTAGAAGATGGCCCAAGCACCTGGGCCCCTGCACCCACGTGGGAAACCCAGAAAAAGCTCCTGGCTCCTAGTTTCAGACTGGCTCAGCTCCAGCCATTGCAGTCAATTGAGGAGTGAACCAGCAGATGGAAGACCTTTCTCTCTCTGTCTTTCCTTCTCACTGTCTGTAACTCTACCTCTCCAATAAATAAACGCAACCTTAAAAAAAGCAGCAGCAGAAGCATGTGATATCCCGGAAACCAGGACATGGCTCCTAAAGTTTAAAAAAATTGAATATTTCTTTTTTAAGCTAAACATTCTTGAACACACATGGGAAAAACAAATTTTAAAAAACAATGCTAATGCATAAAAGACCACTTTGCTACATGCACCACTGGGTAGCACACAATTTAACACAAAATTAACAACTGATGATTCTGGCAAATCATAATTTCTTCTAACAGGGAAGCCTCACAATGGCCTGGATTCTGATTCCAGCTACTCATGCATAATATTGGAGGTAAGATCTACTCATACACTTTACATGGCGATCTTGGCAGAGCAATATGCTAATGGTGTCTTTATCTGTGAGTAAGCCCCTGAAATCATTTATTAGTATGGCCACAGAGTTTTGGAAATGTTTGAAGCAGGATAAAAATCTTTCTTTTACAGGTGAAACCCAGCTTGGGATCCAGCAGTCTCATGTGCTCTTGTTCTCTTCTCATGAATTCCTACACATTCCCCTTTCCTCTCCCACTTCCTATTTTTCTTTTCTCTCTGTATGTAGTTTGGGAATGGAAGGAAAGAATGGAATTCCACTCTAGGAATCTGGTTCTCTGATAACCCCAGCCCTACAAACATGGAGAGGTTCAGTATGACCAAATCCATCACCCAGGCTGCTGTTTTTCAGATTGTGGTAGGAATTTTTTTCGCATTAAAGTAGAACTTGTTGCATTCTGGCACATGACTTCTCTAGCAGGGAAGCCATGTGTGCAAGTGGATAATAGGCAGCAGTGCAGAAGGCAAGTGGTCCCCCTGCCCAGTTTAATCGTTACAGACTCTTTAAAAGGTTTTCTATTTAGATAAAAGGAACAAATTTAATGTATTCCATATATACAATTTTAAGAGTATAATGGTACTTCCCACCCTACCCTTCTTCCCTCCCTTGCTCCCACCCTCCCTCTTCCTTCTTCTCTTATTTTTCTTTTAATTCTTACAATGACTTACCAATGGAAAGGAAACCCAGATAAGTTCTTGCCAAATTTGTTGATTCATTACACAAAGATTTGCCAAGAAGCTCTGTTAAGCCCTGGGAATGCAGAAATGCAAATTCTACAGAATCTTTTTTATAATGCATAATTGTACAAGGTTGAAAATTATAAATACATACACACAAAGGCAAGTTACTATGGAAGTCACATGAAATACTAGTTCTCAGGTTGGGAAGAAGTGGGATCTTTCCAGGTAATTTAGACATGCAAAGACCCAGAGAAAAAGACACAGAGTATTCAATAAACGAGGTAAGGGTGGTAATATAGAAATGAGGTCCACAGAATGAAATAAGATGACATTAAAGTGAGCCATAGAAATTCAGATGTTATTGATAATCTTGATGTTCATTTCAGTAAACAGTAGAGGCCAACTACAGTGAGGCATGAGGGAATGAGAACAAAGACCACATTTTCAAGAAGTTTGATGGTGAATAAGAAAAGGAGAGATTAGAAAATTAATTAGGGTGTTCAATAAGAGGAAAATATCTAGGACAGAAGAGACTTGGATTTTTTTTGTTTGCTTGTTTTGAAAACAGGAAAGAGATAGGAGAGAAAAAAAGTACAAGAGAGGATAAAGCCAAAGCAGTGACCAGAAACATGTTTCAGAGACCATAAAGAGAATCGATAGGCAGATCAGTATTAGATGAAGAGGCCCCAAACTCTATATGGCCCTTTTTTGCTAATAAACTGGAGAGAAGGAAATAAAAATCTAACCTGTGACCTACAAAATCTGTAGGGAAAGTGGAGATGGGAGCTGAGTGTGGGAAAGCAAAAGGCTTGTAAAGAAACAGAAGGTGAAATGACTATAATGTTCAACATTACCAGTAATGAAGAATATGCCATTCACTCTCAAAAAATGTGGCAAAATCCAGAAAACCACAAGTGAAGAAACGGAAACCTGACAATTCCAAGTGTTGGCATGTGTGTGGTGCAGCGAGAGCTATTAAAACTTTCTGCTACACCTACTTGGACAACAGTTCGGCACATGCAGTAAAGACAATAGTGTGCACACTCTGACCAGAAATTACAATTGCAAGTATGCACAGGAAGACTTCTTGTACATGTACACAAGGAAAGTATAACCTGAGTGGTCACCCATAAGATATAGATTTTAAAATGAATTATTGGGGCGGCGCTGTGGCTTAGTGGGTTAACACCCTGGCCTGAAGCTCTGGCATCCCATATGGACGCCGGTTCTAGTCCCAGCTGCTCCTCTTACTATCCAGCTCTCTGCTGTGGCCTGGAAAAGCAGTAGAGGATGGCATAAGTCCTTGGACCCCTGCACCTGTGTGGGAGACCCAAAAGAAGCTCCTGGCTCCTGGCTTTGGATCGGCACAGAGCCAGACGTTGCGGCCATCTGAGGAGTGAACCATCGGATGGAAGACTTCTCTCTCTCTGCCTCTCCTTTCTCTGTGTGTGTAACTCTGACTTTCAAATAAATAAATAAATCTTTAAAAAAAGAAAATGAATTATATCTGTGGACCATTATCTAGAAGTCAAAAATGGGTTAGATATGCATGTACAAAGTGGAATTCATATATAATGTAATGTTGAGGTCGGGTAATCACATTTATATGATATTCTAAACATTCAACAGTCTATCAATAGTTAATAAATACACCTGCATGTGAAGAAAAAGTAAAAAAAAAAAAACAGAAAGGATATACATCTCAAACTTATTGTATCTTGTACATCTAAAATTTTATTTCAAAAACTACATAAAAAATATGCACACAATAGACTATTCTGCAGCAATGAGAAGAAACAGTCTACAACCACAGTCAGCTCTATGGATGAATCTCAGAAGCAAATTAAATCAAATAACATAGAGACATAAACTATATAATTTATATAAAAACAAAAGTCCGTGTATCCTGATAGAGTTCAGGATAAGGAGGGATGGGTGATTAGTGAATGTAAGTGAGTACAGATAAAGCTGTCTGTGGTGCTAGTTATGATTATGTCTTGTACCTTGATTTAATTTCTAGTTGTACAGTTGTTTTCAGTTTATAAAGAGCCATTGACTTGCACACTTACTAAATGTTTACTTTTATGAATGCATGTTATATTGCAATAAGATATATAAAAATGCTATTTGAAAAAGGAAAGCAGGGCTGGCACTGTGGTTCACTTGGTTAATCCTCTGTTTGCAGTGCCGGCGGCATCCCATATGGGCGCCGGGTTCTAGTCCCGGTTGCTTCTCTACCAGTCCTGCTCTATGCTGTGGCCCGAGAGGGCAGTGGAGGATGGCCCAAGTGCTTGGGCCCTGCACCAGCATGAGAGATCAGGAGAAAGAAACTGGCTCCTAGCTTCGGATTGGCACAGCGCCGGCTGTGGCGGCCATTTGGGGAGTGAACCAATGGAAGGAAGACCTTTCTCTCTGTGTCTCTCTCTAGAAAAGAAAAGAAAAGAAAAAGAAAAAGAAAAGAAAAGAAAAGAAAAGGAAAGGAAAGGAAAGGAAAGGAAAGGAAAGGAAAGGAAAGGAAAGGAGAAAAGAAAAGAAAAGAAAAGAAAAGAAAAGAAAAGAAAAGAAAAGAAAAGAAAAGAAAAGAAAAGAAAAGAAAAAGGAAAACAAATCTAGGTAAAATGGCATATCAACATTTATTTACTTTTGGTTGATGGATTCATAGATGGTTTTTATATTTCCTGTGACATGCTTTTAATTTGTAATATAACACAAAAGGAAACACGGGAACCAGCTTCAATTATTAATTATAAATTGGTAATAGCACCAGTCAACAGAGATAGAGAACAAGGAATCTGAGACCTAGAGAGCACAAGAGATCTCCTGTGGCAAAAATTAAAATATAAACTCAGTCTTCTCAGATCTCTGGTTATGTGCTATCTTCTCTCATATATAGTGTTGCAAACTCATATCCTCACTTTTTATTTTGGATTGACTCAAATGCTGCCTTTCAGTCTTGTGCAGTACCCTTATTGTATGTTAGAAACTATATTAATCACCAATTAAGGAAATTTGCAACCATCCTAGCATCTGTTGACATTTTAAAACATGGGGATTTGAGGTAGGTGAAAGAATGACAGTGTTTCCCCTTCTGATTTTCAGGCATTCCCCGAAAAGGGACAATATGTCTCTGCTTTGGAGTTGGTCTGTTTCTCAAAGGTTTGTGTGCTGGAAGCTTGGTCCCCAGTATGATGAAATTGAGCTGGTGGGACCTTTAAGAGGTGAGGCCTAAATGAACTGTTAGGTCATGGGCATGCCACCCTCAACAGTGGTTTAATGCTCTCACTGGGCTGAGTTAGATTTTGTGTGACTTGGTTAGTTCTAGCAAGAGTTGTTAACAAAATGAGGTTGCCTCCCTGACACACCCCCCAACACACACATGTGGCTACTTACATACCCAGCTACTATTCTCCTTCTGCTTCTCTGCCATGTTGTGACACATCTGGGAGAGGGGGAGCTCATTCCCCCAAGGGCATCATATTGTTTGAACCTTGCAGCCACTGGAAGCACAAGCCAAATGAACCTCTTTTCTTCATACATTAACCAGCATAGGGTATTTTGTTGTAGCAAGCCTCTGCAAGATACCATCTCATAAGATGCATCAGGATAAGTTTGTAGAGGGTCTGGCACTCTCCCTGTTTTTTTTTTTTTTTTTTTTTTTTTTTGCCCATCAAAATAAACATAAATCAAGTTCAATGCTATTAACAGGGAATGTGTTCTCATTATTTCTGTCCTTTTGAAGGGACTGTTTCATTTGGAAATTTAATGATAATAAAGTTGATTTTGAAGATACCAAGTAGTTGGACACTGTCTCTCATATGCTACAAACTTCCAACAAGATTTTTCAGGAAAGTCCAACAGTACTCAACTTGCCATGAGTAAATAATATAGAGAATAAAGTGCCCTTTTAGCACTCTCTTTATTCTATATGTGTGCAGTTCTTGTGCTGCTACACTCACTCCTCTGCTCTGATGACCCCAAGTTTTTAATCCATGTCATTTCAGTACATCATACTTGATCGCAGAATTTGAAGATGACAGTTAACACTTCTTCAAGCTGAGCCTCCACTGGATTTCACCTTACTGTGTAAAGATGATGAGGAAACTTTCTGTATTTAACTGTTACATTATCTTAAAACTAAAGCAATGAGAAAAGTATACATTTCGCACTAAACATGGGCATTTCTCATCAGAGAGAGACTGAGCAGTCAGCGCTCGTCAATTCCGAGGTTCAGCATTGATCCTAAGAGCCTCTTAATATTTGCTGCCCCCTGTAGTTTGCTCTTGTAAAATTTTAAAAAATCAAGAGAGCTATTTAAAGCTCCAGTTGCTCTTCTAAATCCTAAGTACTTGTGGAATTTCAGACTGTATCTCTGTTCAGTCCAATTCTACACATCAGAGTGTTGACAAGGAATGAGGCAGGGGAACATTTCTGTGAGCTGTAGTGATTTCATTTAAGTGAATAAACTGGGGGAAATGATTGGCCTTTAAACATGCAGATTGTATTGTATGGAGAAAGCCTGCTCAAATAAATATGATTTTCTCTAAAAAGGCGAAGGAAGCATCTGTTTATTAAACTACTTTCTCAATTTCCTATTGCCTTCAGAATTGGCTGTGGGACATGATTGCCATTGTCTCCAAGCACAATAGCTTCTAATAACATTAAGCTTAAAATAATATAGTAGAAGAGTACGGACTCATGGTTTGTTCATTTGCTGAAACTAATATAGATGGCAGAAATTCTACCCAAGCTTAAAATAGCTTAACATAGCAACGGAACACTAGAAATTTAACACTGGCTCAGTGATGAATGAAATTTCATTAAAAAGAATCACAATCTAATATCTAACTTTAGTAAAAATTTTGGAACTGGTTATTACCATGAACAAATGCAGGGCAGAAGGTAATAAAACTGTTTACTTTAGCAATAGATTAATGAAGAATTGGTAATTCTAAGATAATATCATCCCATAGTCTGTGTGACTTGAATAGTTTTAGGTTTAATTTCATGATTCAATTGGTCTGTGAATATGTAACTCCCAGAAAGATTATAGAAAGGTGCAATTAATTTGTACAGTGCTAAAGCTTCCCTCAGGCACATAAAACATCTCCTTTAGTTCCTTAACACTCTATATTATAGATTCAGATTCATTTTTTTCAGAAATGGATTTGAAAATTGATAATCCCAAGCAAATTGTTTAGAGATAGTTGTTTTAAGATCAAAAAACAGAATTTTAGGTTAGCTCCAATTTTATGTAGTTAACACATGTGAATGAAACAATGGCACTTTCTGAAAAGATAAAGTCAAATTAGAAGTTTTTAAAAGGGAAACTTTTAATATATATAAAATCTGGTTAAATACATGAGATCAAAATATATTTGCTGGTGATCATTTCTATTATTTAACTCCCAAACTATCACCTTAATGTTTTATTTAAATAGGCTGATGGGAATGTAAACTGGTGCAGCCAGTGTGGAAGACAGTAGGAGATAGCTCAGAAATCTGAATATAGACCTACCATATGATCCAGCCATCCCACTCCTGGGAACTTACACAAACCAAAAGAAATCAGCATATGAAAGAGTTATCTGTACCTCCATGTCTATTGCAGCACAATTCACAATAGCTAAGATATGGAATCAACTCAGATGTCTATCAACTGTTGGTTAGATAAAGAAATTATGGTATATATGCACTATGGTGTACTACTCAGCTGTAAACAAAAAATCCTGTATTTTGCATCAAGATGGACACAACAGGAAACCATTATGCTTAACGAGATAAACCAGTCCCAAAAGACAGATATGTGTTTTCCCTGATCCAAGGTACCTGAAATGTAATGTATTAGAGTGAAATATACATTTTGAGATTCGATGATTGTTTATAGCCCTTGTGTCTTCTTCTGAGGAATAGTTTTTTTTTTCTTCATACTATTTGTTGAAATATTTTACTTTATGTAGGGATAACTATATGATCATTAAGTAAACTCAAAATAGATCTTTGTAAAAATTAAGAAATGTGAGAGGGAGGAAGAGGAAGGGTTGGAGAGCAGGAGGAAGGTTGGGGGAAGTTTCACTATGTTCTTATATCTGTATTTATGAAATACATGAAACTTGTATAACTTAAATTTTAAAAACACACAAAAGAAATAAAATATAAAACATAAAAAAAAAAAAACAAAAAAAGAAAAATGGACTGAAATCTACTTATCAAGGAATAATTTATTAAATGCCTGTGGGTTCCCTGCCCAAGGGAATATGAAAGAAGCCAAAGATGTAGACACTCCAAGGCACATGCAGACCAACTAACAAGTAAATGAGTGATGAGACAAGCAATGGAGAAGTGTACAAAGGCAGGATCAGTTTTCCTTAGAATGTTTAGGGAAGTATGACTTGAACTGGGCTGGGATTTAGATAAGAAAACAACGTGCTGGCTGACTATACAATAAAGCACTTCTGAGGTTTGAAACAGGAAGTAAAGCTACCACAAGGTATGCTGTATAGCCATGGTGTCTGCTGGAAATGCAGACATGGGGAATGTAAACAATTCCTTCCTTCAGAGCTCAAAACAACTGGGGCTGGGCCAGGGCTGATGCTGGGAACCGGGAATTCAATCCAGGTCTCCTATGTAGGTAGCAGGGAACCAGCCACTGGGTTATTACTTCCCCAAGGGTACACATTAGCAGAAACCTGGACTCAGGAACTGGAACCGGGTATGAACTCAGGTGCCCTGGTTTGGGATACAGGCATCCTAACCAGCATCTTAGCTGCTGGGCTAAATGCCTACCCTTGTATTATTTTTAAATTCCATTTTCCACAAACATTTTGAGACTCACTCATATACAAGAAGATTGCTTTCACGTTCCAGTCAATTCACTGAAAATGACAAAATATAACTAGGAAGGCAAATGAGCAATAAAGTAATACACACAGAGCTTTAATAAAAATGAGTCCAGGAACATTCATTGGTTTGGATTCTCTGCATCAGTGATCCTCCTATGAAGTATTCCCCTTCATAAATCTCTGTGTCAAAACATTTCTCTCTCTCTCTCTCTCTCTCTCTCTCTCTCTCTCTCTCCTCTTCTCCTTCTCCCTCTTTCTCTCATTAAAGGAGCTACAGAACTAATGGAAAACTGTGTAAGATTGTGTATCTGTGGCTTATAATTCAAGGGTTCCATAGCTGTCATTCTGAACCTGGGTCCCTCCAGTGGCATTCCTCCTTTAACTTACAATTCTTCAAAACTAAAGGTAACCTGCACTCTTCAACAAGAATGAGCTGAACATAATGAACTCTGTGTTTCTGTTATTTTACAAAGGGCTGTGCTCCCAGACATTAATTCAAACACTTGTACAATTTAAGGAGTAGGATTGGGTTTCCACATTTTCATTGTGGTTATCGTTCAAACAAAGATCAGCACATCCCCCACCTCTGAGTGTGGATTGACAGCAACTGCAGGTGATATACTTGGATGGCGGCATTAAGGTCTCAAAGCAGAAATTTGCTGGAAAACTGCTTGCTAAACAGATTGTTTCCATTTTGGTTCCTGCATCCTGCTAGTGGTGGCTGTTTCATGGCAAGAAGCAGTTGTGCGAAGGTTGTTGAGGGTGGTTTTAAGGGAAACAGCCTGTGTTTAGACTGGAGTTGATGCTTGGAACCCACAAAAGTGAACATTTCTCCTTTCACTTGCATTTGCGATGTGTCACAATGGGATTGCTAAATCTCGCCCAGATGCTAGTGTGTGCAAGTTTTAGGTGTCCTTGTGGGTGAGTACTTGGCAGTCGGCACAGTGCCTTAGACAGTAAAATGGAAGAAGCTCAGCTTGTTAAAAACTATACATTTAAGAGCAACAAGTGTTTGTTAAAGTTTTTAGAATAGGAGCAAACAAAAGATTTTGAAACATGGATCTTTTTGAAAAACAAAACCAAACTATTCCAAACATGCTTGAATACATTTACTTTTTGAGTGCATTTTTTTTGTGAAACGGTTTACTAAGATTTTTGGTGAACGTTGATGTGTATCAAAACAATATTTCTAAGCTGGGTAATGGACTATCCTATTCAATGACGGTTGGGTTTCTCCAGTGCAGTTGAGTGTGGATTTACATGACAACACTATTATGAATAATTTGGTAAGAATGTCATTTTAGTAAACAATTGGGTTCAAAGGTATTGTGGAGAAAAAAAAAGCATCATCAGAAGGAAACAAAGAAATATCTCTTCTAATACATGAAAATTATATTTGTAAAGGTGGCAACAAGATAGCTTACCATTAAGATGTTTGTACCCAAGAATAGAAATAGAAATGCTGACATTTAAATAACAGGAAAATATAAGAACATTTAGAATTTTGCTTAGAATTGCCCATCTGAAAACAGTATAATGTAAAAAAGCCGGGGCCAGTGCTGTGGCTTAGTAAGTAAAGCTGCCACCTGCAGTGCCAGCATCCCATATGGGTGCAGGTTTGAGTAACAGCTGTTCCACTTCCGATTCAGCTCTTTGCTATGGCCTGGGAAAACAATAGAAGATAGCTCAAGTGTTTGGGCCCCTGCACCTGCATGGGAGACCTGGAAGAGTCTCCTGGCTCCTGGGTTCGAATCAGTGCAGCTCCGGCAGTTGCAGCCATTTGGGGAGTGAACCAGTAGATGGAAGACCTCTCTCTTTTTCTCGCTCTGCCTCTGCCTCTCTGTAACTCTGCCTTTTAAATAAATAAGTAAATCTTTAAAAACATAAGTAAGCATAAGTTCAAAAAAGAACAAACCCAAATTTTACATTGTAAACTGAACAAGTGCTCTAAACTATTTAATTCTGAGAGCTATAACTATTAAAACTTTTAGAGTAATTGACCTTAGATCAGGCAGATTTGGTGCTCCAGCAATTTTCAGTTGTGACTATAGTGACAGAAGTACATTGAGGGTGGGAATGATGCGGTAGAAACCAGAGCACAATATGAATACTAACAGGCCCGTCTGTGGACTCTTCAGAATGCTGAGACAGAAAGACAGATTATAGGTGATAAAGCAAATTAGCACTGGCTGCCTATTTAATATGGGAGAAAATAGTCTCAAAGCATTCATTATTAAACAGGGTTGCAGTTGAAACGCTTAATTTAGCTTAATATTCCTACAATCCTTTCTTTGCAGCCATTTTTAAGTGATTTATTAATTAATTTATTTATTTGAAAGTCAGAGCTACATAGAGAGAGAAGGAGAGGCAGAGAGAGAAAAAGAGGTCTTCCATCTGCTGGTTCACTCCCCAACTGGCAGCACCTCTGGAGCTGCACGGATCTGAGGCCAGGAGCTTCTTCTGGGTTTCCCATGTGGGTGCAAAGGCCCAAAGACTTGGGCCATCTTCTACTGCTTTCCTAAGCCATAGCAGAGAGCTGGATTGAAAGTGGAGCAGCCAGGACTTGAACTGGCACCCATATGGGATGCAGACACTGCAGGTGGCAGCTTTACTCGCTATGCCACATCACCGGCCCCTGTAGCCATTTTTTACTAAGAAAGCTGAAACTGGCAGCTCTATAGCATTCCTTCCCTTTGGTAAGTGTTTGGCCTACCATACGTGTATCCCATGTTGGAATGGCTGAGTTCAACAACCAGAATTCAGTAACTGCAACTTCCTGCTAATGCAGATTCCGGAAGGCAGTAGTGAAAACACACATTATTGAGTTCCTGTCATTTATATGGGAGACTTGGGTTGAGTTTCTAGTTCCTTGTTATGACCTTGACCCAGCCCCAGTTGTGGGCATTTGAGGAGTGAACCACTGGATAGGTGTGTACACTTTCTCTCTCCTCTCAAATAAATAACTTTTAAAAAAAAATTCCTTCAAACTTATTTTCAAAAATAGTAGGTGTCCTGCTGACATTAGATACAGAGCAATGAGAAGTAATAGTGTTGATATAATCATGTTTTCCAATTGGAAAATGTGATAAAGAGAAAAAAATCAGGAAGTACATAAAATGGGAATTAGAGTACATACAGAAAAGGAACAAAAGACAGGAAGAACAGCAAAAGGAGAAGCCAAAGGGAAGTTTTCGATGAACTTAGTGGTTTTACTGGCACTCAATAGCTCTACACATATCTCACAGTATAGACCATGACACAAAATCAACATTTATATTTTCTACACTCCATCTGATTTCCTCTGATGGGTAAGAACTTGAGCTCAGATAACCACCTAAACTGACTGTAGAAAGTTTCAGAAGAGAGAGAAATGAGTTTATGGCAAAACTCCATTTTCACAATGATGACAGTGGAAAGGATGCTATTCATAAATATTAATGTTAACGGTAAAAACAGTGACACATTTGTAGAGCCCTGTTAATTTTGCACATTTGTTTTACATCTATTACTTCACAACAGCAGCAAGTTAAGTAGAGCAACACTTCTTATCTCTATTTTACAGATGAAAAACAAATACAAAATGCTTCATGAAGTTTAAATAACTTCCCAAACTTGTAGAAGCAAAATAGTGCCAGAGTTGAAGGTGAAACTTAGGTTTCCTGATTTCTAACACTTAACTCTTTCCATATCTTAGGTCAGAAAATAAACTACTTGGATGACTTTGTAATAGCATAAATGTATCCTTTGTTTCAGATCAGCATACTCTCCTAGATTTTGCTACTCTTCTTGGTTTGAATTTGTAGCTCCTCTTTGTTCTCTACAAAAAAAAAATTACTCATACTGCTGATTTCATTTACATGGAAAAGATTAGGAAATGCTTCTCCGAATCTGTAGTCAGAGACATGGGCACAAGTACCTGCTCTGTGGCTTCATCTCAACAATTCTGGGTAAGTCCATGGAATTCTCTCAATCTCGGTTTATCTTTGAAAAATAAGAGATTCAGGTCTATTGTCCCAGTCACTTTTATCTACACACACACACATACACACACACATTACACAAACTCTCCATTCAGTTATTATTTTCTTATTCTTATATAATGATTGTTTATTTAATTATGTTGTTTATTGTTATGTTTGTTTATTTGATTATGTTGTTTATTGATATGTTATTTATTATGTGCATCTCATTTAGCCTTCCATCTGACTTTCTACATTGGTATATATCTGTGACACTGTAATGCACTGGAAATCTTTGCAATTCAGAGCGGTTGGTGGGTCAGTAACATCATTATGATTTAGGATATTGCTGGAAATGCAGCATGTCATGATTCAACCCAGACTTATCAACCAAATCTGTATTTTTTGTTAAGGTTTATTTTAATTTTATTTGGAAGGCAGAGAGAGAGAGAGAGAAAGAGAGAAAGAAAGAGAAAGAGAGAGAGAGGCAGGGAGAGGGAGAGAGAGATATCTTTCATCAGCTGACTCACTCCACAAATACCCACAACAGCTAGGGTTAAGCCAGGCTGAAGCCAGGATCCAGAAACCCCATCTTGGTCTCTCACATGAGTAGCAGGAACCCAACTATTTGGGTCATCATCTGTTGCCTCCCAGGTACATTAACAGGAAGCTGGCTTGCAAGCAGAGAAAAGCAAGAGTAAAACTGGCACTCTGATATGATATGGGATGCAAGCATGCCAAGAGCAGCTTAACCTGATGCACCACAATGCCTGTTTCCAAATCTGCATTTTAACAAGATTCAAGTAATTTGTATATACTTTAAAGTCTGAGAAACATAAGCATAGAGCATAAGCTTCTAGGAAAAAGGAGAAACATGGTTTAGTAAATGTGTTATGTAACATATAGCATATGGTGGTTTAGAAATGCATTTGAGTCTGTAAAATGCCACTGGAAGTCTTTATAATTTGAGTCTTTAAAATTAGCATTTGAAAGCAAATATAACTTCCATTTCTGTTAACATTTTTTAGAAAGGTAATAATAATGAAGTAGTTAGATATTTTATTGTTTGAGTTTATGTGTGTGTGTGTGTGTGTGTATTGCTGTGAAGAAGTGAAGGCTTCTCAAGTATTTTTGCAAGTAAAGGAAATATGAACTTAGAATTAAAATAAAGGGGTTGGCATTGTGGCACAGCAGGTTAAGCTGCTGCCTGCAATGCCTACATTCCGTATGAGGGCTGGTTCAAGTACTGGCTGTTCTACTTCTGATTCAGCTCCCTACTCATGCAGCTGGGAAAGCAGAAGATGGCTCAAGTACCTGGGTCCCTGCCACCCACATGGAAGAACTGCATGGAGTTTCAGGCTCCTGGCTTTGGTTTATCCCAGCCAGGTCATTGTGGCCATTTGAGGGAGTGAATCAGCAGATAGAAGATCTCTCTTTCTTTTTTTGTCTCTTCTTCTCTCTCTTTAACTCTGTCATTCAAATAAATAAATGAATCTTTAAAAAAAAAATGAAAATCTCATTTTGTCCTTATTATCTAAAATAATGAAAAGTCTAACCAGCTTCAGGAATCCAGATCTGTTATAAAACTTGCCTAAGGTCACAGTTAGTAAGTGGTTTAGGACTCCACCTGATTCCTAAACCAAGTCATATTCAACTGTACTGAGCAACTGATTTGTAGACAAAGAGAACATCAGGAACATGTCCAAGGAAAAGGTCCATTGTAGTAAGAAAAAAGCATGAAGCCAGCTTTCAATCATCCATTAACTTTAGTACACTTTCTTTAAATTATTGGTCATATTAATGGTTTTTTTTTCTAAAATACACATCCTTCTGTGTCGCTCCCCCTCTTCATGGAGGAACGATACTAAACCCTGCCTAGGCTTCCTATCCAAGTCACGGCACCATTATGTCGCTCCCCGTCTTCGTGGAGGAACGACACTAAACCCTGCCTAGGCTTCATATCCGAGTCACGGCACCATTATATCGCTCCCCGTCTTCGTGGAGGAACGACACTAAACTCTGCCTAGGCTTCATATCCGAGTCACGGCACCATTATGTCGCTCACCCTCTTCGTGGGGGAACGACACAGGACCCTGCGCTGTTCTTTTGTCTGCTCAGCCCTCCCCGGGTTTGCTGCTGGTTCTTCCCGGGTTGGCTGCCATCCCTCCACCTCCGTGGAAGGGCGGTTCCCCCTGCCACATTCCCCACTTCCGCAGGGGAGCGGCACACCGCCGGCCGGCTCTCTCGGGGGCTGCACAGGTGTTCCCTCAGATGTTCCCCTTAGATGTTCCTGGTGCATGTTGTCTCTCTCCTCCTTTATAGTCCTCCTCCGCCAATCCCAACTCGGCTGCCCACACGCCAAGTACGCTGCTCTCCTCCAATCAGGAGCAGGTCCTACAGTTTATTGGTTGAACTGGAGGCAGCTGTGTAGAAGCTGTTTTCTCCTCTCCCAGCGCCATATTGTGGGAGAGCAGATGCATAGAATAAGTCTTAATTCCAGTAACTCAGTCCAGTCCGGGTTGCTCCCCACATTCTGGAGGAGGTATACATTTGGACCAAATTAATCACCATTCAAAGGCATCAAATCAGTAGGTTTGAAAAAACTTTCTAACAACCATAAGGATGAGAGTGCTGGTTTCCAAGATGGTGAAGTAGGGAGGGAGCTTACTGCTTTAGACCAAGAGAAAATAGTTTAAAAAACATGGAGATAGTGTAGTCTCAGGGAATTTTAGGGAAAAAACGGCAGAGGAAACTCTACTAAAATTAGAGGGACACAGTGGACCTAGGTGGAGGGCATGGGCACCCACGGCTCGGGACTCCAACAACTGAAAACCTATAGACCAGCACTGGAAAGTGAGGTGAGACGAGATGGCAGTAGCCCTAGCCACTGGCGGAAAAGTGGCAGGAAGAGCCTAGAGGGAATGAGGCTTGAAGCCCCGTGGGGGAAAGTGTACCAGCCAAACTAGAGGAGAGAGAAAAAAGGATGGTACAGACACATTTCTCTCTCTCTCTGATCACCTTACAAAAGTGTACAAGATGATAGAGTGGGTGCCATTTTGGACATATGTAACAGCTCCACCAGCTTGTGTCTGTGCCCGGCAATCAGGGGACTAGGAGCTTGTGACTGTGTGAAGCTTCTGAAATAGGACTGAAAAAAAAAAAAAAAAAACAACTAAGAGTGTATGGGAGAACTCATGGTGTGGCTGGGACTTTGAGCAGTCTCAGTGGGAGACGCCACAAGCTTGGGGGTTCCTGGTTACCTACTAGAGACATTGCTGTGGAATCTGAACTTACACTGAGGACTACACAGATCCTTTGTGTGGTCCTTGGGACAGAGCAGACGAATATTATATCCACTGGGGCTAGTGCTCAGGCACTGGTCTCCATCAAGAAGAACTCAGCTGAGAATATACTTCCCTTCTGATTAAAAAAGAGAAGATTTACCATGCCAAACCTAGGTGTGTCACCTTAGGTATGCCCTTAACCTTAGAGAAATGAAGAGTTCTCTGGCCACACCAACTAAAAGCCTCTAGAGATTCACTGAAAGCAGACTTTACTATTGAGTCATAGTACAATGATAAAAGACACCACAGAGGGAAAAAAAAAAAAGAAGAAACCAATGAGTATCTCCACAAATGCTGAACAACAAATGCAAAAATCCAAGAAACAAGAATAAGGAAGACAACATGACACTCCCAAAAGGACATGACACTTCAATACTAGATTATGATGATGATAAGATAGAAGAAATGCAAGAAATGGAACTCAGGGGCCGGCGCAGTGGAGCACTAGGTTATTCCTCCGCCTGTGGCGCTGGCATCCCATATGGGTGCCAGGTTCTAGTCCCATTTGCTCCTCTTCCAGTCCAGCTCTCTGCTGTGGCCTGGGAAGGCAGTGGAGGATGGCCCAAGTGCTTGGGCCCTGCACCCACATGGGAGACCAGGAGGAAGCACCTGGCTCCCGGCTTCGGATCGGCGTAGCTCTGGCTGTGGCGGCCATTTGGGGAGTGAACCAATGGAAAGAAGACCTCTCTCTCTGTCTCTCTCTCTCACTGTCTGTAACTCTACCTGTCAAATAAATAAATAAAAAATCTTAAAAAAAAAAGAAAGAAATGGAACTCAAAAAATTGATCATAAGATTACATAGGAGTAATCAAAAGCAAATGCATGAACTCCTGAAATCCATGGAAGACATGAAAGAAAATCTCTCCCATGAAATTGAAATTTTAAGGAGGAATCAAAATGAAATGAAGAATTCAGTAGAACAAATAAAAAATGCAGTGGAGAGCCTTAAAAACAGAATCAGTGAGACAGAAGAGAGAATATCAGACTTAGAAGACAGAGCACAGGAAAGTATAGCATCAAACCAAAGAAGAGGAAATTAGAAATAAAAAAAAAAAAACACTGTTGGGAATCCACAGGATACTATATGTAAAAAAAAAAAAAAAATCAGGCTCTAGGAGTTCCTGAAGGCATGGAAAGAGAGAGAAAGGATGAGAAGGCCTTTTTAATGAGATACTAGCAGAAAACTTCCCAGGTTTAGAGGAAGAAAGAGATGTCCAAGTACAAGAAGCCCACAGAACTCCCAATTGACATGACTAGAAAAGATTCTCGCCACAACACATGGTAATCAAACTCACCACAGTGAAACGTAAAGAGAAGATTCTAAAATGTGCAATAGAGAAATGCCAGATTACTTTCAGAAAATCTCCAATTAGATTCACAGAAGACTTCTCATCAGAAACCCTGCAGGCTAGGAGAGAATGGTGAGCTCAAGTTCTAAGAGAAAAAAAAAACTGTCATTCCAGAATATTATAACATGCAAAGCTCTCATTTGAAAATGAAGGTGAAATAAACACCTTTCATAACAAACAGAATTTGAAAAATCTGTCACTACTTGTCCAGCCCTGTAAAAGATGCTTAAAGATGTGTTACACACAGAAACATAGAAATGGTCACCAATACAAAAGAAGGTAAAGGAAGAAAATCTCTCAGTAAAAGTTCAAAGGAAGTTCAAAATATAATTTAGGATATCTTTGGAAAAATGGCAAAGCAAAGTCATTACTTATCAATAGTCACATTGAATGTAAATGGTCTCAACTCTCCAGTTAAAAGGCACAGACTAGCTGAATGGATTAAAAAACAAAACCCATCTATTTGCTGCTTACAAGAAACACATCTGTCCAACAAAGGTGCATGCACAATGAAAGTAAAAGGTTGGAAAAAGATATTCCATGCCAACAGAAACCATAAAAGAGCTGGCATAGCCATCTTAATATCAGACAAAAGAAACTTTAACACAAAAACTGTTAAAAGAGACAAAGAAGGGCAGTATATAATGATTAAGGGATCAATTCAACAAGAAGATATAACTATTATAAACATATATGTACCCTATTACGGGGCACCTGACTATGTAAAAGAAATGTTAAGGGATGAAAAGGGAGACTTAGAATCCAATACAATAGTATTGGGGGACTTCAATACTCCACTTTCAGCAATGGACAGATCAACCAGACAGAAGATCAACAAGGAAACAGCAGATTTAATCGACACTATAGCCTAAATGGATCTAACAGATATCTACAGAACTTTTCATCCTACAGTTGCAGAATACACACTCTTCTCAGCAGTGCATGGACCTTTCTCTAGGATTGACCATATACTAGGCCATAAAGAAAGTCTCAGCAAATTCAAAAAAATTGAAATCATACCATGCACCTCCTCGGACAACAATGGAATGAAGCTGGAAATCAGCAACTAAGGATTCTCTAGAGCACATGCAAAACATGGAGACTGAACAACATGCTCCTGAATGAACAGTGGGCCATAGAAGAAATCAAAAGAGAAATCAAAAACTTTCTGGAAGCAAATGAAGATAGCAATACAACATATCAAAACTTATGGGATACAGCAAAAGCAGTGTTAAGAGGAAAATTTATAGCAATAAGTGCCTACATCAAGAAAGTGGAAAGGTACCAAATAAATGAGCTATAAGTGCATCTCAGAGATCTAGAAAAATTACAGCAAACCAAACCCAAAGCTATTAGGAAAAGAAATAATTAAAATCAGAGCATAAACAAAATTGAATCCAAAAAAATTCCAAAAGATCAGCAAAATGAAGAGATTTTTTTTTGAAAAATAAACAAAATTGACACACCATTGACCCAACTAACTAAAAAAAGGAGAGAATAAACCCAAATAAATAAAATTAGAGATGAAAAAGGGAATATGACAACAGACACCACAGAAATAAAAAGAGTCATCAGAAATTACTACAAAGAGTTGTTGCCAACAAACTGGGAAATCTAGCATAAATGGAAAGATTGCTGGACACATACAACCTACCTAAATTGAACCATGAAGACATAGAAAACCTAAACAGAACCATACCCAAGACAGAAATTGAATTAGTAATAAAGGCCCTCCCAACAAAGAAAAGCTTAGGACCAGATGGATTCACTGCTGAATTCTACCAGACATTTAAAGAATTAACTCCAATTCTTCTCAAGCTATTCAAAATAATTGAAAGAGAGGGAATATTCCCAAATTCTTTCTATGAAGCCCATCAACTTAATAAGCTTAACCAAGGATGTCAAAGATATCTACAATGAGAATTACAAAATCTTAAAGAAAGAAATAGAAGAGGATACCAAAAAAATGGAAAAATCTTCCATGTTCATGGATTGAAAGAATCAATATCATCAAAATGTCCATTCTTCCAAAAGCAATTTACAGATTCAATGTGACACAAATCAAAATACCACAGACATTCTTCTCGGATCTGGAAAAAATGATGCTGAAATTCATATGGAGGCACAGGAGACCTCGAATAGCTAAAGCAATCTTGTACAATAAAAACAGAGCTGGAGGCATCACAATACCAGATTTCAAGATGTACTACAGGGCAGTTATAATCAAAACAGCCTGGTACTTGTACAAAAACAGATGGATAGACCAATGGAACAGAGTAGAAACACCAGAAATCAATCCAAACATCTACAACCAACTTATATTTGATCAAGGAACTAAAACCAATACATGGAGCCACAACAGTCTATTCAACAAATGGTGCTAGCAAAACTGGATTTAAACATGCAGAAGTATGAAGCAAGACCCCTACTTTACACCTTACACAAAATCCACTCAACATGGATTAAGGATCTAAATCTATGACCTGACCCCATCAAATTATTAAAGAACATTGGAGAAACCCTGCAAGATACAGGCACAGGCATCTTGGAGAAGACCCCAGGCAGCCAAAAGCCAAAATTAACACTTGGGATTACATCAAATTGAGAAGTCATGTACTGCAAAAGAAACAGGAAAGTGAAGAGGTAACCGACAGAATTGGGAGAAAATATTTGTAAATTATGCAACTGATAAAAGATTAATAACCAGAATCTACAAAAAGATCAAGAAACTCCATCACAACAAAACAAAATCCCTATTAAAATATGGGCCAGGGCCGGTGCTGTGGCACAGTGGGTTAATGCCCTGGCCTGAAGTGCTGGCATCCCATGTGGATGCCAGTTCTAGTCCCAGCTGCTCCTTTTCCGATCCAGCTCTCTGCTATGGCCTGGGATAGCAGTAAAAGATGGCCCAAGTCCTTGGGCCCCTGCACTCACGTGGCAGACCTGGAGGAGGCTCCTGGCTCCTGGCTTCGGATCAGCACAGCTCTGGCCGTTGTGGCCATCTGGGGAGTGATCCACCAGAAGGAAGACCTCTTTCTCTGTCTCTACCTCTCTCTCTAACTCTGTCTTTCAAATAAATAAAAATAAATCGTTAAAAAAAGAGATGAGCCAAGAACCTAAACAGACATTTTTCAAAACAGGAAATCCAAAGGTCCAACAGATACATGGAAAAATGTTCAGGATCACTAGCCATCAGGGAAATGCAAATCAAAACCACAATGAGATTTCACTTCATCCTGGTTAGAATGGCTTTCATAGAGAAATCAACAAACAACAGATGGTAGCAAGGATATGGGGAAAAAGGCACACTAATCCCATGTTGTTGGGAATGCAAATTGGTAAAGCCACTATGTAAGACAGTTTGGAGATACCTCAGAAATCTGAATACAGCCCTACTATACGACCCAGCCATCCCACTCCTTGGAATTTACCCAAGGGAAATTAAATTGGCAAATAAACGAGCTGTCTGCACCTCAATGTTTATTTCACCTCAATTCACAATAGCTAAGACATGGAATCAATCTAAATGCCCATCAACAAAAGACTCGATAAAGAAATTATGGGATATGTACTCCATATATGTCCTTAATGTGTTGTACTATGAGAATTAACAGTAAAAATAGTCTTCAAACAGTACTTTATATTTTGTGTATCTGTGTGGGTGCAAATTGTTGAAATATTTACTTAGTATAGAGTTTATCTTCTGTATATAAAGATAATTAAAAATAAATCTTAATGAAGAATGGGATGGGAGAGGGAATAGGAGGTGAGATGGTTTGGGGGTAGGAGGGTGGTTATGGGTGGAAGAACCACTATAATCCAAAAGTTGTACTTATGAAATTTATATTTATTAAATAAAAGTTTTCTATAAAAACAGTAATGATGAATGTTTGAGCTTCAATTATAATTCTGATATTATCTCCAAGTGTTACATAATATTTCATAAAGCTCTTTAAAATATAAACAAAAATAGATGTCAATGTTACATATTAATTAATTCTAGGAAGTAATTATCTCCTGTAGGCCTTAGTTTTCTTATCAATAAAAAATACAACTTTTCCAATTGTCAACCTTTGAAAAATTCTGGGAAAGTTGATTACTGTTTAAAAGACTACTCTGTGCAGCAACATACCACAGTGAATCAGGTAACCATCATGGTAATAATGTTTGAGATCTATCTGATGGTTCATTTCCCAAATGGCTGCAACAGGCTAAAGTCAGGAGCCAGGAACTCCACCCAGGTATCCCACAGGGGTGGCAGTGGCTTAAGAATTTGAGCCAACATCTGGTTTCTTCTCAGATGCATTAGCAGGACATTGGGTATAAGCGGAGCAGTTGGGGCCTTAAACCAGCATTCCAATATTCAATGCCAAGAGTTACAAGCATCAGTCTTACCTACTGTGTCACAACATGAGCCCCAGAACTACAGCAGTTATTACCACAATGAAGTAATAAAATTCAGAGTAGTTCACATTGATAGGATGCTATTATATAATATATAATCCATATTCAAATTATAATAGGGAATTGTACAGCTGGTTACTTCTTAATCTTAGATCCAATCAAAGGTCACACATTGCATTTAGTTGATTATATTAAATATTACTTGCAAAAATGTAATCATGTAGTATTGTGATCTGTTGACATTTTTCTAAAAGAATAAATGTACTTATTGGGAAATTCTCATACTTGATTGTACAATCACAATGCATGTTTTCATTAAATTGAATAAAAAAATCAACTCAACTGAATTTTTCTCTGATCTTTAAACACATTTTTCCACTGAAATGAGCATGTTTGGACATTTTTGGTGTGCATACACACCAAAATTGGACGAAGACACAAATTTGAAACTTGGCAACATTATAAGAAAATAAGGCCAGAATTAGAAGAAAACTAAGATTTAAGTGAAATAAACGGTTAGAATTATGAATAGGCAAAAATGAAATAGAGCATTGTCCACCTTTAAGGTCATCCTTACCAATCACGTCTTTTGATTGGGTGCCTAAAGTCAAGATGAAGTTAAAGAACTTAATGCAACATGCAAATCATTCCAATGTTTATGATTAAAACAAATCAAACTGTTCCAAAGTAAAGAATTCTGAGTGATTTTAATTTGGCCACGATTTGCATTTCTGTTCCTGTTTGCATAGATATGTATAAACTTAGCTTTTCCTTTGGCCTTCTTCCCATGGGCTCTCTCTGGTTGCCCTCGGAAATGCTATTCTTTCTGTGTATATTATGGCCCTCCAGATGCACTTCATTTCCTTTGGATGTGAAGAAAAAATGGAGGACTGTGAGCACATTTCAGAGAATAAATCCCACCATTCTTCCGTCCTGGGCTAGCCTGGGGAAATTTGCTTTGACATAGGATATTGCATGACTCAATGGAATTATTAACACAATGATTCAAAGAAAGGAAATCAAGTCTGTGTTGCTAATGTACACATTACAAAATGCAAAAATAAATATTGCTTTAGCCTAACTTGACTCGGAATGTCAAAGTTTAAGTTTTCCAACTTCAGTCTTAAGTATACATAGTTTAAATGTATATTTCATTTTTCATATATGTAGATGAATCTGTACATTCAAAGCTCAGAGAGACACCTGGCTAACATTTCTTGAAAGCACTGAATGCAACATGAACATGATGAATTAACTATTTTTAAGGATGCCCTGAGTTTGGGAATTTTCTTGACAGATGATTTTCATACTTTAAAATGTCATGAAAATAAACATTTTTTTTTACTTATAATTATGGCTTATAGAAGTTTTAAAGTTTGAATGCTAAGGACAAAAACTAGCTAAGTTTCACATTCTTTCTCTTTCTTTTTCAGCACTTGGAGGAGAAAAGCAACTATTTCACATCATCCCATAAATCTTTTACCATTAATTTGAGTGAATTAGGAAAAAATGTACTGCAGATAGATTCTGGCTCTATCATTTTCTAGAGTTATAACATTGAGTAAGTTACTTTTCTTGATATAGCTCAGTTTTTTCATCTGTAAAATCAGAATAAATTTGCCACTTCAAAAGGTGATCAAAGAAGTAAATGAAAGGATTCCAAGATGGAAGAATAGGGGAAGGATGCACTGCTTTAGGAGAGGTGAAAATAGTACCAAAAAAAGTGGAGGAAGTGCATTCCCAGGGGTGAGTTGGAGAGAAATCTGCAATTGAAATCCTACAGAAGGAAGAAGTGGATCATTGTGAAAGGTGCAGATGTGCAGCAATGAGCATGGAAAACACATACACAGACACAACCCATGTACCTGAAGCCAGAGGAAGCACCAGCTTTGGGACTGAGGAGAGAGCAGACTGCAGCAGCCCATGCCACTGGTGATACTGTCCAATGGAGAGCCTGACAGAGCCAGAGCACAACTGATCTTTGAGAAAGGAGCTAAAATCAGTCCCTGGAGCAATGACAGTATCTTCAATAAATGATGCTGGATCTCTGAATTCAGAAGTATGAAACTTGATCCTTACCTTACATCTTACACAAAAATCCCCCCAAAATGGATGAAATACCTAAATCTACAACCTGATTTCATCAAATTTATAGAAAATGTTGGAGAAACTTACCAAGACATTGGCATAAGCAAAGACTTCTTGAAAAGGCCCCATAAGCACAGATAATCAAAACCAAAATTGACAAATGGGATTACCTCAAGCTGAGAAAATTCTGCACTGCAAAAGAAACATTGAGCAAAGCAAAGAGGCAATTGACAGAATGGGAGAAAATATCTGCAAACTATGCAACTGATAAAGGGTTAATATCCAGAGCCTATGAAGGGCTCAGGATACTCAACAACAGCAAAATAAACAATCCTGTTAAGAAATGGGCAAAGTATCTGAAAAGGCATTTTTCAAAAATAGAAATTCAGGACCAGTGCTGTGGTGTAGGGGGTAAAGCCACCACCTTCAGTGCCGGCATTCCATTTGGGTGTCGGTTCCAGTCCCAGCTGCTCTGCTTCTGATCTAGCTCTCTGCCATGGCCTGGGAAAGCAGTAGAACATGGCCCAAGTCCTTGGGCCCCTGCACCCATGTAGGAGACCCGGAAGAAGCTCCTGGCTCCTGGCTTTGGATCAGCACAGCTCCAGCTGTTGTGGCCAACTGGGGAGTGAACCAGCAATGGAAGACCTCTCTTTGCCTCTCATTCTCTCTCTAGGTAACTCTTTCAAATAAATAAATAAATCTTAAAAAAAAAAAACAGAAGAGGAAATTCAAATGACCAACAGACATATGAAAACATGCTCAGACTCACCAGCCATCATGGAAATGCAAATCAAAACTCCAATGAGGTTTCACCTCACACAGTTAGAATGACTCTTATACAGAAATCAGCAAACAACAAATGCTGGTGAAGATGTGGGGGGAAAGGTACCCTAATCCACCATTGGTAGGAATGTAAAATGGTGCAGCCACTGTGGAAGACAGTATGGAGATACCTCAGAAATCTGAATATAGACCTACCATATGATCCAGCCATCCCATTCCTGGGAACTTACACAAACCACAAACCCAAACAAATCAGCATCTGAAAGAGTTGTCTGTAACCCCATGTTCACTGCAACACAATTCACAATAGCTAAGATATGGAATTAACCCAGATGTCCATCAACCATTGACTGGAGAAAGAAATCATGGTATACGTACACAATGGAGTACTATTCAGCTGTTAAAAAAAAAAAAAAAAAAAAAAAAAAAAAGAAATCCTGTCTGTTGCAACAAAATAGTTGTTTCTGGAAATGATAATACTTAGTGAAATAATCCAGTCCCCAAAAGCCAGATACCATATGTTTTCCCTGATCCAAGGTAACTAATAGAGTACCTAAAATGTAATGTAGTAGAGTGAAATGGACATTTTGAGATCCAATGTTTATTTCAGCCCTTGTCTCTCCTGTTGAGGAACAGTGTTTTTTTCCTTCTTACTACTGTTGTACTCTTTTACTTAGTGTAGAGTTAACTTTACAATCATTAAGTAAACAGAAGGTAGATCTTATAAAAATTAAGAGTAGGTATGGGAGAGGGAGGAGAAAGAAGGGTTGGAGCATGAGCAGGAGGGAGTGTAAGTTGGGAAGTATCACTATGTTCCTACATGTGTATATATGAAATACATGAAACTTGTATAACTTAAAAAATAATTTTTTTAAAAAAATTGACAAATCAATTTGTTTATGGAAATAGTCCTTTCAATAAATGAGTTGTGAGAATTGAGGGTAGAGGACAGAGAGAGAAAGAAACTTGATACTTATCTCAAACCATATACAAAAATTAACAACAATTGGATCACAGATACAAATGTAAGAGCTAATAAACTCTAATAAAAAATTCCTTGGGGCCGGCACTGTGGTGCAGCAGGTTAATGCCCTGGCCTGAAGTGCTGGCATCCCATACGGGCGCCAGTTTGAAACCCAGCTGCTCCACTTCCGATCCAGCTCTCTGCTGTGGCCTGGGAAAGCAGTGGAGGATAGCACGGGTTCTTGGGCCCCTGCACCCATGTGGGATACCTGGAAGGAGCTCCTGGCTCCAGGCTTCAGATCGGCTCAGCTCCGGCTTTTGCAGCCAATTGAGGAGTGAACCATCAGATGGAAGACCTCTCTCTCTCTCTTCCTCTCCTCTCTCTATGTAACTCTGACTTTCGAATAAATAAATAAATCTTTTAAAAAAATGAATAGCCTTTTATACACAGACAATGCCATGACTGAGAAAGAACTTGTAAGATCAATCCCATTTATAATAGTTACAAAAATAAAATAATTTTGGGTAAATTTAACTAAGCGCATCAAAAGATCTCTACTATGAGAATTACAAAACATTAAAGAAAGAAATAGAAACAGAAGACACAAAAATGGAAAAATCTTCCATGTCCATGTTTTGGAAGAAACAATATCCTCTAAATGTCTACACTACCGAAAACAATTTACATATTCAATATGATATCAATCAAAATACCCAAGTGAAATAAAATCAGCATATGAAAGAGTTATCTGTACCACCATGTTTATTGCAGCTCAGTTCACAATAGCTAAGATATGGAATCAACCCAAATGCCCATCAATGAAGACTGGATAAAGAAATGATGGGATATTTACATTATGGAATACTACATGGAGGTAAAAAAAAATGAAATCCTGTCATTTGCAACAAAATGAATGCAACTGGAAAACACCATACTTAGTGAAATAAACCAGTCCCAAAAAGATAAATGCCATATGTGCTCTCTGATCCGTGGTAACTAAAGAGCACTGAAAAGGTAATCTATAGAAGTGAAATGGACACTGTAAGATGCGATGAATTTGAACAGCCTTTGTCACAACTGTTGGGAAACAGCTTTTTTCTTGTTCATACTATTTATCTCTTTACTTAGTATATAGTTAATCTTATGTATATAAAGTTAATTGAAAATAGATCTTAGTAAAAAATAAGATTGGGAACCAGAGAGGGAGGATGAAGAAGGGTGGGTGTGCGGGTGGGAAGGCGGGTATGCTGGGAAGAATAACTATGTTCCTAAAGTTGCATTTATGAAATGCATGAAGTTTGTATTCCTTAAATAAATGGTTTCTGGGGAAAAAAGTTAAACTTGTAATATTACTAAAAAGAAACCTGAGTAAATTGCTGTAACCAAAGATTAGGCAAAAGTTTCTCACAAGACACCCAAAGAATTTATGATACATAAAGTAAAAAACCAAGAACTTGAAGTTTATCAAAATTTAAAACTTTTTCACTTCAAATCAACCACTAAGAAAATAAAAAATGACCACAGACTAGGATAAAACTTTTTTTTTATTTGACAGGTAGAGTTATAGACAATGAAAGAGAGAGACAGAGAGAAAGGTCTTCCTTCCGTTGGTTCACTCCCCACATGGCCGCTCGCCCGGCACGGCACCCATCGGAAGCCAGGAGCCAGGTGCCAGGTGCCTCCTCCTGGTCTCCCGTGTGGGTGCAGGGGCCCAAGCACTTGGGCCATCCACTGCCCTCCTGGGCCACAGCAGAGAGCTGGACTGGAAGAGGAGCAACGGGGACTAGAACTGGCAACCATATGGGATGCCGGCGCCGCAGGCAGAGGACTAACCCAAGTGAGCCATGGTGCTGGCCCCGAGAAAACATTTGTTATTTACATTTCTGATAAAGGAATTATATCCAGAATAAATAATTCTTAAACTTTATAACAAAAAGACAAGTTGAGGCCAGTGCTGTGGCATAGCAGGTAAATCTGCCACCTGCAGTGCTGGCATCCCATATGGGTGCTGATTTGAGTCCTGGCTGCTCCACTTCTGATCCAGCTCCCTACTATGGCCTGGGAAAGCAGTAGAAGATAGCACAATTCCTTGGGCCCCTGCACCTCTGTGCGAGACCCAGAAGAAGCTTCTGGCTTCAGACTGCCACAGCTCTGCCTCTCTGTAACTCTGCCTTTCAAATAAATAAATAAATAAATCTTTTAAAAAGACAGTTCAATTAAAAATGAATAAAATACTTGAATAGGCATTTCACCATAGAAGATGTATAAATGACTAATAAAAAAGATATTGAATTTTGTGAGTCATTAGAGAAACACAAATTGAAACCATAATGAGTTACAACTATAGTCCCACTAGAATGGCTATAATAAAAGAGACTGACAATATCAAGTGTTGGTAAGGAAGTGGAGCAAATAGAACTTGTATAAATTACTGGTGGAAACTAAACATATCAGAGCCACTTCAGAAAATATTTTGACAGTTCTGAAAAAATGTTGAATATAGACTTACCAGATGACCTTGGAATTCCACTCCTGAGTGTTTACCCAAGAGAAATGAAAATATATGCCCATACAAAAAAATTTGTATGTAATATTCATAGGATTTTTCATAATAGACCAAACTGAAAATACTCAACATTTCCATTAACTAGTGAATAGAGAAAAATTGTGTGGCATATTGACAAAACAGACACTATCCAGCAATAAAAAGGAAAAAAAAATATTGATTAAATCCTAAAAATGTGGGTGAAACTCAGACACATTTAAAGTGAAAGAAGCCAGACAAACACAAAGACCACATTTTGTAATGTTCAAATTCTATGAACTTTCCAGAAAGGGAAAATCTATATAAACAGAAAATACATCAGTGTTTTGTCTGGGACCAGATTGGGAATGGGTATTGCCCGAAAATGAGAACTTTTGAGGTTATGTAATTTTTTTTTTTTTTTGACAGGCAGAGTTAGACAGTGAGAGAGAGAGAGAGAGAGAGAGACAGAGAGAAAGGTCTTCTGTTGGTTCACCCCTCAAATGGCCGCTACGGCTGGTGCTGCGCCAATCTGAAGCCAGGAGCCAGGTGCTTCCTCCTGGTCTCCCATGCAGGTGCAAGGCCCAAGCACTTGGGCCATCCTCCATTGCCTTTGAGGGCCACAGCAGAGAGCTGGACTGGAAGAAGAACAACCAAGACAGAATCCAGTGCCCCAACCGGGACTAGAACCCCGGATGCCGGTGCCGCAGGCGGAGGATTAGCCAAGTGAGCTGTGGCGCTGGCCTGAGGTTATGTGATTGTTCTAATACTTGACTGTGGTGATGAATACAAAATACATTGAATACTTGGAATGGTTGAATTATAGGATATATAATGCTATTGAAATTAAAGAAAAAGTTTTATTAAAAGTCAAAACAATGCATTGGTTCTGACAATTTATCATTTCTTAAGAACTGTATTTACTAATTAGATAAAATAAGAATTAAATATAGAACTAAATGATCTGAGTTTAACTCTTGGTTGACTAAATTTCTGAAGAACCATAGTCAAGATTCCATGGTTGTGGTATATATACATGATGGAATACCACTTAGCCATAAAATAGAATAAAATCCTATTTTTCACAAGAAAATGGATGCAATTGTAGACTTTTATATTCAGCAAAGTAAGCCAGCTCCAAAAAGATAAATATCAGATGTTTTCCTGATTTGTGGTAACTAAAACACAGGGTACAAAAAATGTGTATGACTGGAATTGAGATTTTGAGATTTGATTATTGTTTATTGTCCTTGTCTGTACACTTCCAGGAATCATGATTTTTGTACTTACTACTTGTTGAATTCTTTATTCAGTGGAGGGTTAAGCTTGTGATTATAAATTAAGTTGAAAGTATGTCATAGTAAAAATTAAAACAAAATCAAGAAAAGAAAGAGGAGGGAGAGTAGAAGTGAGGCAGGGAGGGAGGTTGGATAGGAAGCATCATTATGCTCTTAAAACTGTATATATGATTGCCACAATGCCAGTCCCTAGTTGTTCTTTAATTTTAAGATACATGAGAAAGAACACATTTTAATTTTGAAGGTAACACGGAAATTAGGCAATATACTTGTAAAATAAAATGCGTTCTTACCAAACAAAAATATTAGACTTTGCTGTTTGTATTCTGTTTTGCCATTTGGACTTTTAACATTTCATAAATATATGAAATACATGAAACTTCCCTTTATATAAATAAAACCTTTTAAAGAGTCAGGTTACAAATGGTAAAAACAGAGATATTTTTATGTCTATTTGAAGTCATTTTCTTATAGTTCATATGAAATATGAAAGTGACTTATAAAGCATAAAACACTACACAAATATTATTTGTAATGATAAAGATGTTACCAGTTAACAATCTATTTTGAACAGTCTGTTTTGTTCTGAAGCCTGAAATCTTGTGATCTTACACCTGGCATGTTGAAAAGTCTTACAAAGTCATTTTGTATGTGCTCCCTCTTCAAAATAAATATTACAGAAGTTCTTCCTTAAAAAAAAACTTATAAACATAATTTGATAATTATAATATAGTTATACTACTTGTCTTGTGTGTGTGTATATATATATACACACAGGATATATAAAGTAGTATAACTTTTCCAGGTATGTGGTTCCAAGTAAAAGGCAAAGGGATAAAAGCGAAAATATCATTGGTTTCATATATGTATTTGTAAGGTAAAATGTGAGTATTCTTTTCCTCATTGCTATTCTTCAAATCCACCCTTATACAACGGACTGTTGGAGGCATCCCTCTGGTAGATATTCATAAATACATCCAAGGTAAAAAGCTAAATGAAAAAATAAATAAAGCATTTTGTAACATCAATTTGTTTATATCAAACCTCAAAAATCAAGCAAACTGTATTATTTACACATCAGAGGTTCTATTCTGAGTCCGCATACACCTGGAATAGCTCATGCTTTCCCTTAATTTAAATGAATAAATGTTATAATGAGTGCCTTCCATTTAATTGCTCTACATTGGTAAGCTTCTGCCCCAAATTTAGGAACGTGTTTAGCAAGAATGAGATTCTCATTAAGGCATACTTTCTCTGTCCCAATCCACATTTTTTTTCCTTTCTTTGCCTTGTAGCTCAAATAAAGAGTGACTGGAAACAGTGAAGAAACCCAGGTTCTCAGTGTTACACAGACAAATATACAGGTAGAAGTTAAGGGTGTATAGTGGTTATGATTGTCTTTGGTGCTAGAGAGTTGGATTGCATCTTGCCCATTTTAAGTTTTTTTTTTTTTTTTTTTTTTTTTTGACAGGCAGAGTGGACAGTGAGAGAGAGAGACAGAGAGAAAGGTCTTCCTTTGCCGTTGGTTCACCCTCCAATGGCTGCCACGGCTGGCGTGCTGCGGCCGGCGCACCGCGCTGATCCGATGGCAGGAGCCAGGTGCTTCTCCTGGTCTCCCATGGGGTGCAGGGCCCAAGCACTTGGGCCATCCTCCACTGTACTCCCGGGCCACAGCAGAGAGCTGGCCTGGAAGAGGGGCAACCGGGACAGAATCCGGCGCCCCGACCGGGACTAGAACCTGGTGTGCCGGCGCCGCGAGGCAGAGGATTAGCCTAGTGAGCCGCGGCGCTGGCGATTTTAAGTATTACCTGTTCTTTTATTCATTCACTCAACAGGCATTTATGCAATATCTACTTCATGTTAACATCGTGCTAGTTTCTGCAAAAGCAGCGGTGAGTAGAAGTCATGTGGTACTGTTGTTCTCAGAGAGGGATTCAGATGCTAGTTATTTAATCAGACTAAGAACTCTGAACTAAAACTGAAGAGGGATAACTGATGCAGTGGTATACCTAGGGATTTGGCATCTGGAGTGGATCATTGTCTAACTCTGATCTTGTCCATATGACCACTTTTTTTTTGAAGCACATGTATGTGATAACTATTAAATAATGGCTGTTTTAGTTATTCTTTAATTTTAAAGATTTATTTATTTTTGAAAGTCAGAGTTTCAGAGAGAGGGAGGGAGAAACAGAGAGAGAGAGAGAGAGAGAGAGAGAGAGAGAGAGAGAGAGAGAGAATTATCTTCAATTCTGGTTCAGTCCCCTAATGGCTACAACAGCCAATGCTGGGCCAAGCTGAGGCCATAATCCAGGTGTTTCATCCAGGTCTCCCACCTGGGAGGTAGAGGCACAAGCACCTGGACCATCTTCTGTTGCCTTTGCCAGGCCACTAACAGGGAGCTGGATCAGAACTGGAGCAGCCAGGACTTGAACTGGTGCCCAGATAGGATGTTGGCATTACAGGCAGTGGCTTTATGGGCCATGCCACAATGCCAGTCCCTAGTTATTCTTTTTTTTTCTTTTTTTTTTCTTTTTTTTTTTTTTTTTTTTTTTGACAGGCAGAGTGGACAGTAAGAGAGAGAGGCAGAGAGAAAGGTCTTCCTTTGCCATTGGTTCACCCTCCAATGGCCGCCGCGGCCGGCGCGCTGCGGCCGGCGCACCGCGCTGATCCGATGGCAGGAGCCAGGAGCCAGGTGCTTTTCCTGGTCTCCCATGGGGTGCAGGGCCCAAGCACCTGGGCCATCCTCCACTGCACTCCCTGGCCACAGCAGAGGGCTGGCCTGGAAGAGGGGCAACCGGGACAGAATCCGGCGCCCCGACCGGGACTAGAACCCGGTGTGCCGGCGCCGCTAGGCGGAGGATTAGCCTAGTGAGCCGCGGCGCCGGCCTCCCCTAGTTATTCTTTAATCTTAAAATATACAAGAAAGAACACATTTTAATTTTGAGGATAATACTTAAATTAGGCAATATGCTTGTAAAATAAAATGTGTTTTTACTAAACAAAAAATATTAGACTTTGCTGTTTGTGTTCTGTTTTGCCATTTGGACTTTTAACATAAATAAAAAATTCCAAGTGTCATTAAGAATTGCAGAACTGAAGTAACTTAAATGGTTTCTTTTACTTAGAATCATTGTGCTATCATTGTTTATTTAGAATACATCCTCTAATAGGGTTTGAGACAAACTTGTCCCAGAAGCAAGTTGTAACAATTGTGAACCCTTATGAACTTAATCTGTGAACAAACATGCATAGTTGAGTCCAGTTAGAAGGCTGACAATATAGCTGGGAGTTTGACAAATTAATTTATAACTAGAACATATGCTTATAGAGGCATATTAGAAATTACTCATTTAAAGTGTACTAATCAAATCTATTGTTTGGAATTTAGACTAACAAAAGATTAATTCAGAAAATATGTTGTTTGTAATTGGTGATGCAAAGTACTAATAAAAAGCAGAGTAACACATAGTAGGTTTTTTAATGTTTTTAAATCTTCTGCACATAGTGTACACCTTTATTATTTGCACCTTGGCAGACTACTACCATTCTGTCCTTGGTACATCAAAAATACAGGGAAAGCATGTAAATAACAAAAGAAACTGAATTGCGAAATCTGTGCCAGAGCCCTGTCAGGGAAGACGTTTGAGGAACTGTAAAACATCCAATTTGGTCAGTGCTAGGAAAGCAAGAAAGAAATATGAAAGCAGGTCAGGGAAATAATGTACACAAAACTATGCAGAGCCCATACATCATGTTCAGGATTTTGATCCTTATCCTAAAAACAATAAAGGCCTTTGAAGGTTTTATTGTAGGGAAAAGAATATGCATAATGAGGAGGTATCATAATCAGATCAATACTTCGAAAAATCTACTCTAACCAGCCACAAAGAATAGATTGGACAGAAACCAATGTCAATGACTGTCAAGGATTCTGCAACACATGTGTAAGTAAAAGATAAGACTCTGATGGTGACAGTTGAGTTGAAGCAAGGTGATTCATGACATGAGGCATTTATAGGAACTAAGATCATCAGGGATTAAGTGATGCACTGGATGTATTAATTGGGATTCTCCAGAGAAATAGAACCAATGACATATGTATGTGTACAGAATTTCTTATAAGGAATTAGCTTGTGGGATGATGGTGGTCATCAGGCCCCAAGATCTGAAGTTGGCAAGCTGGAGACCCAGGGCACCTGATGGTATGATTCAAGTCTAAATGCTAGCAGGCTTGAGACCAAGGAAGAGCTGATGTTTCAGCTGCATTCCAAGGACAGGAATAAACTGATGTGCCAGCTCAAGACAGGTAGGCGGGAGGAAATTGTCTGTTAGCTGCAGGAAAGCTCAACATTTTTGTTCTCTGCATGTCCTCTATTGACTGAATGAAGCCCTTCTTCACTAGGAAAGGTGATACGTTTCACTCATTCTACCCATTCAAATGCTAGTATCATCCAAACACACTTTCACAAACACACCCAGAATATTATTTAAGCAAATATGCAGGAATTATGGGTCCCAGTAAAGTTGATACACAAAATTAATCATTAAATTGGACATAGGGTGAGGGAAAAGGAAGTGTTAAGAAAGATCCCTGTTTCTGGTTTGGACAGTTTGATGGCTGGTGGTTGCATTTACTCAGCTAGGGAATCCTATATGAGAATCAAGTTTTAGATCAAATTTCAAATTTTATTCTGGATTCTGAGGTTGAGGTGAGTCAGTGACATCTGGGTGGATATATCAAAAGATGTGCTGTCTGACACTCAGGAGAGATGTTTCATTTAGTAAGAATAAAGTAGGAGTCACCAACATGCATGTTAATGAAATCCATCAGCATATGTAGAGAGAAAAGAGCATCAAATGGCCAATTGAATCCTTGGGGAATCATGACATTTAATGCTGGGTCAGAAAGATTACCTTGCATAAAAGCCTGAGAATCATAGTCAGAAACAGTAAGCAAATAATGGAGAACATTGTATAATAGGGCCTATGGTGGCAGTGGCTTGAATAGGGGGACACTCAGGTGAGGTGTACTGCACCCTGGAACATGTAATGGGTAGAAACATCAATGAACAATGATGAATTGGAGACAGTGTGTCAAAAGAGTTCTTCGAAGAGTCTGACTATGAAAGAAAGCAGAAAAATAGGCCGGCGCCGCGGCTCACTGGGCTAATCCTCCGCCTAGCGGCGCCGGCACACCGGGTTCTAGACCCGGTCGGGGCGCCGGATTCTGTCCCGATTGCCCCTCTTCTAGGCCAGCTCTCTGCTGTGGCCAGGGAGTGCAGTGGAGGATGGCCCAGGTGCTTGGGCCCTGCACCCCATGGGAGACCAGGAGAAGCACCTGGCTCCTGGCTCCTGCCATCGGATCAGCGCGGTGCGCCGGCCGCAGCGCGCCGGCCGCGGTGGCCATTGGAGGGTGAACCAACGGCAAAGGAAGACCTTTCTCTCTGTCTCTCTCTCTCACTGTCCACTCTGCCTGTCAAAAAAAAAAAAAAAAAAAAAAAAAAAGAAAGCAGAAAAATAGGGTTGCCAATGAGAAGAGTCTCAGTGATATAGTTGTAAAATTACTCTTTCTTAATAAGCCCAGTGAAATCAACCACCTAATATAATCAGAAAGAAGCAAAATACTTCACAGGGTATTCAATAAATATGTTGAATAAATCTAGCCTTGAATGTCTGACATTTGGTGTAGAAAACATTAACAACTCATGACTACTTTTTTTTTAATTTAGCAACAGTGGGTCATAAAATAGTCTATTAAATGTAGTCAGTTATATATATGTTATAGGTATATATTTTATATATATATATATATACACATCAATGTTCATACCACATAATTAAATTGTTCTGGTAAAGCCTCCTGTGGTGTCAAATGTCCAAAGCAAACCGTACACATAAACCACAAGGTTCATGCAAATTCTGCATATAGCTGTACTCGCCTCATGAGGCCTCATAGGATAAACACCCCTTTTCTTTGCACAAGGAATAGACTTCTTTTTATTGGTATCTTCCTTTTTGCTTTAGGGCAAAGCAGAACAGGGCTAAGCTCTGATCCAGTTGTAACAACCAGAAACAGGTACTTCAGAATAAGATAATGTCTATAACCTCACACATCTTGTCTCTGATTTTTAGTTTTCTGTTTCTCTGACATGTATTTCTTCATCACCGGATTTTTTCAGTGAATCTGAAAAATACTGTGTTGTGCTCTATATATTTTTGAACTATGCCCTATTTTTTTCTTAATATAACACAGTTTAAATAATAAGCATCGTACCAGTCCATGCAATTCAGAAGGATGCACCTATGAATGTGTGGCACAGCTTTATTCCAGAATATCTTTAAGTGGAACATTTGGCAAAATGGCATGATGCAGACTCCAGGATTCATTGCTAGAGATCATTTTTGGAAAGGCAGAAAAGGATTAGCAGTTTTACGTGAAAAGTTGATTCTGCACGTTTGCGTCTGCAGGCCCACTCTCCCAACACGTGTGTAATTGTTAAGTAATCTTCTCTTTCTGAGGATTGGAGGTATATTTTAAACAAGCAGGAGACATTAAAGGGAATTTGGGACCTCTCAGAATCAACAGTATCACAACAAGCTTTCAATTAAGGGGACATCTGTTGGGAATACAGGGGAATCTCTATCCAAAGTCAGTTGCTAATCACATTCACCTGCCCAAGCAGCAAGACAGCCCTATGCACTGCGAAAGATTGCTTATTTCCTCCGTGCTCAATCACACTGCATTAAGTGGCCACCTGGGTAATGTGTTAGTGCACACCTGCTGACCTACCCAGTCTAACAAAACGTACTGAAATCAAGCTCCTAAAATAGACAGAAAGCAGATCTTCGCTTGGCCTAGAAAGGGAGACAGAACAAGCAAAGAAGAAAGGCCCAACACTGGAAGTACGTAATGCATTGTCAGGAAATCAGCATTAACTTTGGGACTTTTTGTTTGCACATTGCACTGCTCTTTAAACAGCAGATTTACGTGATCCTTACACCTGAAAACCAAATGCAGTCTTTTCACTTACAGAACAATAAGATTTTAACTGAATCAAAGAGGGGACATTACCTTAGCTGTTAGCCTCATCCCATATCAGAGTGTCTAGGTTCAATGCCCAGTTACAGCTCCTGATTCCAGCTTCCTACTAATGCAGACCCTGGGAGACAGCACTGAAGACTTAAATGGCTTAGTATGCACCACCAACATGGGAGACCTGGATTGGGTTCCCATCTCCTTGCTTCTGCCCAGGCTAGCGCTGGCCATTATGGTCATTTGGGGAGTGAACCCGCAGATGTGAGCTTTCTGTGTCCATCCACCATTCATCTATCTCTCTCTCTGCCTCTCAAATGAACAAATATAAACTGAATCAGAACTATTGATAGCCTGATCTATACAGGGTGATATTGAACAACACTCTGTGTGTGTGTGTGTGTGTGTGTGTGTAAAATTTTTTGTTTGGATGCTTACTTGTAGCTTATGTGAGAAAATGGTCTCTCCTTCTGTGAATATATAAAGCCACTTCCTAAAACATAGAATTTTGCTTAAGTAGGTGACAGTTGCTGGGAGGCAATATTGTATATTTCATATATTTTCAAGATATCAAGCAAAGGTCAAGTTACAACACAATACTATGGAACAAATTTTCTCTAAGCTGCCAAATCACATTATCATGCCACTTGCACTATTATTTTTTCTCTTTAGTATAAATCATATTTATTTATTTTTAAATCAGCAGTGGTCTTGCTGAAAAACCTTACACCTAAGAAGTATGACCAAAAAAAGACAACATATCCTAAGAAACATAAGGTTTACTTCTAAGGATTTCTAAACACAGGCAGATGCACTTAGTTTATATTGCCTTATTGTCCTCCTTTCTGTAATACTATAAAGTCAAAAAAAGAATAAGAGGACTTAGCTAGGTGCTGCAGATTAAGAACAAGCATTGTCCTATTTATCCCAATTCTTTTGGTGAAATCTCATCTAATAATTTTTTTACTTCTTGAATTTATTTTACCTGCTAGACATAAATTTGCTGTATTCTGGATTTCCTTATGGAAAATTGGATTAATAAAACCTTCTATTTAAAAAGGGCATTGTGGGCAATAAGAATGCCCTGTGCCATTTATACAGATCTTACTATTCCCAGCTTTTCCATGTGTAGATGTTCAGGTGTAATTTCATGCACACAACTGACAGAATGGGAGAAAATATTTTCAAATTATGCATCTAATAAAGGATTAATATCCAGAATATATAATCAGCTCAAAAAACTCAACAACAACAAAACAATCTAGTTAAGAAACGGGCAAAGGACATGAACAGGCATTTTTCTTTTTCTTTCTTTTTTTTTTTTCTTTTTGACAGGCAGAGTGAACAGTGAGAGAGAGAGAGACAGAGAGAAAGGTCTTCCTTTTGCCATTGGTTCACCCTCCAATGGCCGCTGCAGCCAGCGCACTGCGGCAGGTGCATCGCGCTGATCCGAAGCCAGGAGCCAGGTGCTTCTCCCGGTCTCCCATGGGGTGCAGGGCCCAAGCACTTGGGCCATCCTCCACTGCACTCCCGGGCCATAGCAGAGAGCTGGCCTGGAAGAGGGGCAACCGGGACAGAATCCGGCACCCCGACTGGGACTAGAACCTGGTGTGCTGGCGCCATAAGGAGCAGGATTAGCCTATTGAGCCACGGCACCAGCCTGAACAGGCATTTTTCAAAGAATGAACTACAAATAGTCAACAGACAAAAAACCAAGTTACTCAGGATCATTAGCCATTAGGGAAATGCAAATAAAGACCATGATGAATTTTTCCCTCAACCCTAGTTAGAATGGCTGTCATATAGAAATAAAAAAAGATAACAAATGCTGGCAAGGATGTGGAGAAAACAATTACCTAACACACTTTTGGTGGGCAATAAACTAGTAAAATCATTATGGAAAATAGCACGGTGATTCCGTTTTCAAAAATATTCTGTATTTTGTTTTTAGAAATCTGAAAACAAATCTACTGTATGACTCATCCATCCCTACTGGGAATATAACCAAAGGAAATGAAATCAATATATGAAAGAGTTATCTGTACCAAATGTTTATAGCAGCTCAATTTACAATAGCTAAGATATGGAATCAACCCAGATGTCCATCAACTAATGACCAGATAATGAAACGTGGTATATGTACATTATGGAATACTACACAGCCATATAAAGAATGAAATCCTATCTTTTGCACAAAATCAGTGCAACCAGAGAGCATTATGCTCAGTGAAATAAACCAGATCCTAAAAGACAATCATTGTATATTTCCTCTGATTTGTGGTAGGTAATATATATAGTAAACAAACAAACAAACAAACACCCTGAAGGCTGAAGGTATAAGAAGAAAATTGACATCTTATGATTTCATAATTTTATATAGCCCTTGGCTATTCCTGTGGAACCATCATCTTCTACTTTTTACTTGTTGAGTACTATATTTAGTGGAATATTAAGACTATGATTATAAATTGAAATTGTTATTACAAAAATTAAAATAGAAAGGAAGGAGAAAGGAGGGAGGGGGAGAGAAGTATCCTTATGTTCTTAAACTTATACCTTAGAAATACATGAAATCTATTCTTTATATTAATAAAAATATTTAAAAAATAAAATCTTGTATACAGTATTTACAATCATATATTAAGACAGTATTAAGATAATATTTTCCTTTAACTATTAAGAAAGTATGTTAAGGGATAAACATTGTAAATATCTGGCTTGGTCATATATATTTTTAAAACTTTATTTATTTATTTGAAAGAGTTCCAGAGAGAGAAAGAGAGTGAGAGAGATAGATCTGGTTTACATCTGCTGGTTTATTCCACAGATGGCTGAAACAGCCTGGGCTGGGCCAGGCAGAGGCCAGGAACCAGGAGCCAGGAACTTCATCTCAGCCTCGCATTTGGGTGGCAAGGGCCCAAACACTTAGGCCATCTTCCACTGCTTTTCCTAGACCATTATCAGGGAGCTGGATCAGCAGTGGAGCAGCTGGGACTTGAACTGATGCTCATATGTGATGCTGGTGTTATAGGTAGGGGCTTTACCCATAATGCCATAGCACTGGCTCCAGTTACATTTTTATGGTTATATTGAAATTACTAATAACAAAATCTGGCCCTTCTCATAACTGATACATTGAAACAAGAAATAATAATACTAAAACATGCCACAACAGACTTTAATTCCTAACAAGCTTTCTTGTTTTCTGATGGTGATAATGAGTAAATGGATCTTCAAGGCATCTATTAATCACTCTCAATTTTGACAAAACGGAGGTTCCTATTGGCTGCTCAGGAATGGCTAGTTTCTACAGAAAACCAGAGACACTGAAGAAACAAAATTTTTGTTTGTTTGTTTCTGTGAAAAATTACTAATGCTGCAAAGCAATTTTAAGATAAGAGAGAGAGAAACTTAGAGAAATGTGTAGATTCACTAGCTCATATACTAGTTAGTGAGCTATAGTAACACTGATGCAATGCTTTTTAATGCAGAGAAAATTATTTTGATGCTTGCTTTAATAGTTTTAACTACACCTGGTTGACAATATTAATATCTTTCCACAACTAGCTATCTGGGTATTAAGTTTTAAGTTTTACATACCTAACAAGTGGTTAAATTTACTGCTGAATTTAGTGTCGAAGAACTGGGAGCTTTGAAATAGGAATGACATTTGGTTGCAGAAATACTGCTGTTAATATTCCCTGTCATTCATTCTTGTCCTTGTCTGGATCTCCCTACCTACAAAAGGACTGAAGGTATTCCCTCTTAGATAATACACTCAGACACTCAGGTTGAATGCACATTTGGATGCCATTCTTTGGCTTACATTAATGGACATAAATGTTTGCCTTAGGTATTTGAGATTTGAGCACTGTGTTTGTAGTCTTTCTCTATGATGAATCTAAAGGGCTTGCCTTACTGATCATGTATACAGACATAGCCACGATCCCTGGAAAAGTGGAGAGAGATTGAGATTGGGATGAGAAAGCATGTAGTTCCAGAATGAAAAGGACGTGGAGAAAGAACTTGGCTTTGATCCAACAACTTTTCTGGTCCTGCATGACACATTGTGTGATCTGGTTGTACTTCCTGTATTTTTTTGTAATGAGCCATTCTTGAATGTTTTTACGAAATGTCTTTTTTGCTTCTCCTAAATCTAATGAAGTGTGTTTACCTGATCCCAACAATCCATCCATATGTGAGATGCCTGAAATTACAACCAATTTATTGCTTGTTCTTTACTTACTACTTATTTTTAGATATTGAAAATAGCTATATCTCTATGCCTAAAAATTACTCTGGTATTCTTTACTTAGCTTATGTTTTTGTACGTGAGAAATTGCCATTTGCCTGCCACAGGTAAGAGAACTAACAGAAATCTTCTTACTGTTGCAATAGAGTCTGATAACTCTAGTACCTGCAACATACATGCGCATACATGTGCATATGATGGGTGTAGCAGCACACTCATTGAGAAAAAGAAATAGGGGGAGCAATGCAGGGTGTTTTCCAGAAAATACAGAATCCTAAAGCTATTCTTTTCTGCCTCAAAAGGAAGGTGTAAAACACCTGTCACTGGAATCTTGAGGCCATATATTGGCACATTATAAGGGCGTTGCACAATTTCAAGTAGCAACATTGCTACTAGAAATATATACACTTGATTCTATTTTACACAGTGATGCTGTATTAATACCTGAACGTGGCCAGCGCCGAGGCTCACTAGGCTAATCCTCCGCCTGTGGCGCCGGCACACCAGGTTCTAGTCCCAGTTGAGGCACTGGATTCTGTCCCGGTTGCTCCTCTTCTAGTCCAGCTCTCCGCTGTGGCCCAGGAAGGCAGTGGAGGATGGCCCAAGTGCTTGAGCCCTGCACCGGCATGGGAGACCAGGAGGAAGCAGCTGTCTCCTGGCTTTGGATCGGTGCAGTGTGCCAGCCGTAGCGACCACTTGGGGGGTGAACCAACGGAAAAGGAAGACCTTTCTCTGTCTCTCTTTCTCTAACTCTGCCTGTCAAAAAAAAAAAAAAAAAAAACCTGAACATGCTCACACACACACACAAATACACACATACTATGCATAACTGACCATCAGATTCATTTGAGAAGCTATTTTAAAATGCTGATTCCTAGTACCTCTTTCTGTATCTACAGAGTTTCAGCATCTGGAGCCTATTTTTAAAAAGTTATCTCTTGAAATATATCCAATATAGTCTTCAGGGTTAATATTTTATTAAATTAATGTGTTAAAAATAAATAGTCCAAAGTGAATTGCAAAGGACAAGAGAGAGATGTGTATCCAAAACTCAACAGAGAAGATGAGGTATGATCAGAACAATAAAAAAGAAAGTTGGCCAAGAGCCACAGCAGATCCAAGTCCAGTCTCTCCTAATTATGGGAAGTGCCTTGGCTAGTGAGAAGGAATTAGTAGCTAACATCAGGTTCATACTGTTAACTTGCATAAATGCCACATGTAGTTTACTCTTTTCAATCTTCATATTAATCCTTATTTTAAGGCATATATCTCATGTTATTTGCCTTTCTCAACTAACTGTTTTATTTATTTGCTCATAAAACCCAATGTTATACACATTTTTATTATTGCTTCAGAAATATTTCTGAGATTTTTGGGTTCAATTGATAATTTTATCAGTGTCAAGACTTTAAGAGATAGCTCACATTCCTTACACAATCACCCCTAAATGGGAAAATGCCTTTTTTTTTTTTTTGCTTTACTGTGTGTGTGCATGTGCACACACATACTATACAACAAACCATTCCTCTTTGCTCATGTCACCTATTTTCTATAAAGTGGGGAAAAGGTCATCCAGAAAGTTCTTGCTGCTTTATTAATAGTAAAATAATATTCTGTGTTAAAATAGCTCTCATTTAGTATATTTGCCACCCATCTGCCACCTACTTGCTTGTAGGCCTCCATAGCAAAGAAAAATTTTTGGTTAGAAGGGCCACTTTTGTGTAGCTCTTTAACTTGTAGATACTTTTTACAGTAGGAATTTCTTCTAGCCATTTAATATAATAATTTAGCTCAATGTTCTCAAACCTCTTTGAAATAATGAAACATAGGCAACTTCTATAAATGTTGTCAGTTTCTTGGTAGTCTGTTCATAAACACATGGTACCTAGTGAGTGGTTAACAAATGCCAGTACCTGTGGCTCTAGATGCCAGATGGAGGTAAAACACCTCTAACAAAAGTACTTCAAAACAATCCAGTGAATCACATGTGATTTTTAAGTACTGCATTTTTGAGCAAATCATTGTAAATACAGAAGATACAGTCTGTATTTGAATCTTCTAATTGTTTTAATTAAAAAAGCCTTTACACTATTTTATACCATTTACATAGCTAAAAAGACTGAACTGTTTATAAGCCATTATCATTTACAAGAAGAAGACAGTCATTTTCTAAATTTGGAACATTAGAAATATTTTAATTTGTTTTTGTGTCTATATTTGTCTCTATAAGGCATGGTCCCAGGGGCCTATGCTACTATTAAATCCAGCACTCTCACATCTCTCTTATGATTCAGTGCCTCTGAGAAAGGGAGTTCCTTTAGTAATTCTACAATACTGTAAAAGGAACAATATTGGCAAACTGCTAACCTCAAAAATTTAATTCTTCCACTAATACAAAAAAAGTTCTTGTCTTTTTTTTCCTAACAAGTACTGTTTCAATCAGGTATTTATTGAAGTTTTAGTAATTATTTAGTTCTCTGCCTGGTGTAATGGGAAGTAAGAAAAAGAAATATGAATCTAGTCCTTTAATGGACTAGAAAGGGGAGGGGAACCATTTATTGAGTACTTACTGTATGTCAAAGTCACTGATGGGTGCTTTCGGCACATTGCTCAAATTGTGAAAGTTAGAATCTATTTAGGGAGGCACTTACACTTCTTGTAACTATCAAGGAATCAAGGTGGTTCATGAATTTCATGGAACTTGTCAACCCCTTTCTCTTCTCTTAGCTTCTAACCACCATAGACAGACGGGTCCACTGAGAGCTGTCCATCATTAGCAAACTCACCAACTTCTCACTTCTACTTGCATAGCTAACCTTGTTTGTGGAAGGAAATTGTAAATTGTAAATGAATTTGCATTGCTCTGCCTCATCATCCTTTTCCCCTTCAATTCCTGACCATTAGCAGAGCTTGGCATGTGTCAGGCACCCAGATGTGAACTTGGATAGAACATATATACTTGTTAAACTGTTCCTCTGATTTTATTTTATTTTTTGAAATGTGACAGTGGTTAACATCCATGAAATTCCAAAAAACTGTGTTGTTGATGATTATGGTAGACATGAACATGATGACTTGCTAAATCACATGTGTTATATTCCCTACATATTTTAAGAAGTCCTGAGAGTTCAGGCAATAAAACTAAGGCAATTCTTCCTTCCTGCTTCATCTTTTTTTATGACCATTTAAATGTTGGTATTCTCCCAGGTTTCTGTCTTTGTCTGGTTCTCTTCTTTCACTACGTTTCTTTCATGTAATCTAATCTACTCTCTACCTCTAATTACTTCCTATATTACAATGTAGCCAAAGACTTTAACTTTAGACTAAGCCTTTTCCTTGAGACCCACATTTGCAATAATTTACTGGTTATCTTCCTACATTAAAAGGTGCTCTCATAGGCATGGTTGGTATAGAATGGCTCCAGGGATGTAAGGTAGATTAGGGAAGGAACACTTTCCTTTCCACAGTTTCCCAGGTTTAAAAAAACACAGCAGTCAGAAAGATGACAGTCAAAAGTACATAAATTTACACTCATAATTTCTGAAACACAAGATATAGTTGTTTTTTTCCTGATATGGATAAAAAAGTGTTCAATTCATTAATTAAGACAGTAAAACAAGAAAACACCTACCACTACTATGCATAGATAATCTATGCTCTTCCAATATTTGTCATCAAACAGGGTTATCATATTTGGATATTGACAAAGACTACAAACTCAAGAAAACATGCATAAAAATGCCCTCTTAATAGTTAAAGTGATTATATTAAGTGTTAAAGTGAACATGTAGATAGGATTAAGTGTTAAAGAGATCATACAAATAGCATTAAATTCCTGGTGATAATAGAATTAAAAAGGAGGGAACGTCCAACATGGGAAGCAGTCCACACAGCAGACTCATAGAATGACAATCACTGTATATAACACTGTGACCTCAGAATCAGCCCTTAAGGCATTCCAATGTGGCTGAAAAGCCCATGATATCGATTCAGGCAATGGAAAGCCAAGACACTGTGGCAAAAAAATCCCACATGAAGGATCTCTGTGAATGAGACCCTAGTGGAAAGAAAGGGCCATCAAAGAAGGATGCACTTTTCTCTGAAGGGAAGAGAGAACTTCCACTTTGCTTATGGCCTTGTCTAAATACTGATGGAGTTTGTGGTCACAAAAGGATTCCATAGCCTTGGCAGCTCATGGCAAGAGCCTTGGGTGATCATTGAGGTCATAAGTAAGAGTGTTAATTGTTAAATTAACAACAGAAGTCACTTACTCATATGAGACCTTACTCCCTACGTAGGACCTCTGTCTTTAGTGAGTTGTACTGTGAGAATTAACTGCAAACTTGTTCTCAAACAGTACTTTTTACATTGTGTGATGTTATGTGTTCAAACTGTTGAAATATTTACTGAGTATAAAGTTGGTCTTCTGTATAGAAATTTAATTAAAAATGAATCTTAAAGAAGAATGGAATGGGAGAGGGAATAGGAAGTAGTATGGGAGTGGGGAAGGGAGGGTGAGTATGGGGGGAAAAACCACTATATTCCCAAAGTTGTACCGATGGAAATTGTATACATTAAATAAAAGCTTTAAAAAAATTGATAACATATAGAATGTCTAAGCCAATAATTTGAATTTCATCCTTAAATTTCCCTTTTCTCCATACTTCTAGGCTCTGAGATTTGTCCTTTCCTCCTCTAAAAATCTTTCATATGACTTCTTCCCCACTAGCCTCACTATTAGATATCAACTGCACTTGGTCCAAGTCCTCCTCAGTTTTTCAAAAAGACTATTGCAGTACTGTTCTACTAAATCTCTTGCTTACATGCTTGTCTCTATTGAATCCTTTATCCATAGTGTAGTTATAATAATAACAATTCTCTTGTTTAAACATTTGCAACAATTCTCTCCTTTTAAAGTGAAAAACCCAAATTACTCAGAATGACATAAAATGGATTTTAGGTCTAACCCTTGCATAGACTAACAGTGCCACGTCTTGACCAGCCTCATCTGACAATTTCTAGGTACCCTGAAGCTTCTGGAGGGGTCTTTATTATGCATTGCCTTTTTCATGACACTGCCATTGCCTGAATCCTTTCATTGGAATGTCTTTCCTTATCCCTGCTACCTAGTTTTACCAAATTGGCTTCCATGTGCCCTTTAAGCTTTTTTCAAGTGTTACCTCCTCAGGAAAGTCCTCCTTGATAAACCCATTTTGTTTTCCAATACTCACTCTATAACCCATTACAGAATCTCAATAAAAATAACAAGAACAGTGGCTAGCATTGCAGTACAGTGGGTCAAGACAGGAGCTTCCTCCAGGTCTCCCAAGTGATGCAGGGGCCCAAGCAGTTGGACCATCTTTTACCGCTTTCCCAGGCTATAGCAGAGAGTTGGATCAGAAGTGGAGCAGCTGGGACTCAAACTGGTGGCCATATGGGAAGCCGGGGCCATGGATGGCAGCTTTACCTGCTATGCCACAGGCCCCTCTTTTTTTTTTTTTTTTTTTAAATTAAATTGAAAGCAAGATTCCTCCTCTATTCTTTTTCTTTTCTAACACCTAATTCAGTATTGAGATTGTCTTCATAAAAGGACTCTAGAGAAACATACAGATGATTATTTATCCTTTTGTTATGCTATGTTTAAGTTTTTGTTCTCAGTGATTTCAAAAGGATTAGCTGTAGCTTATATATTTTATTATGAATATATATTTTATGATGGATGTATAATTACATACTTTATCATGGATGCATATTTTATCATGTATAAAATATGTTTTATTTTATTTTTATTTTTTAAAAGATTTTATTTATTAATTTGAGAAGTAGATTTACAGACATTGAAAAGGAGAGACAGAGAGAAAGGTCTTCCGTCTGCTGGTTCACTGCCCAAATGGCTGCAATGTCCAGAGCTACGCCCATCCAAAGCCAGGAGCCAGGAGCTTCTTCCGGTCTCCTACATGGGTGCAGGGGCCCAAGGACTTGGGCATCTTCTATTGCTTTCCCAGGCCATAGCAAAGAGCTGGATTGGAAGAGGAGCAACTGGGACTAGAACTGGCACCCATACGGGATGCAGGCACAGCAGGTCAGGGATTAACCTACTGCTCCACAGCGCCAGCCCCCATATTTTATTTTTTATAAAAGTATATTTTTTCATAAATGCCAATAACATGCTTCTCAAGTTCACAATTAATTGAATTAGTTCTTTATGTGATTCTCAGTGAGTTAATGGATATCTGACACAGTTATTTTAACTTAATATATTTTTAAAGTAAATAAAAAGTATTTTAATGCTTTTCACTGCAGGAATATTTGGCTCAGTGCCAATACCTGATGCACCACTTCTAGATCTTTCAGTCAAGTCTATTTTGGGGCTAGACATGTTAGCATCAGAAAATTCCATGGATGTAAAAGGAGCTAAAAACTTATACTTGGTAATATTTTGTCCATCTGTAAATAAAAACTGTGATGCCAGCTTACATCTTAATCTTCACTACCATTAATGGGTAAACAATTCAGGGACTTTAAAAATAGTAAATCACAAATATAGGATCCTCTACAGAAAGTTCTCAGTGTATATGGTCATATTTAGGTCTTTCTATTTCATTTTAGGGCTGGAAAAAGAAGTGAAGGACTGGACTCAGTCGTGTCAAATGAGACGCTTATTGAAGGTAAGTGATTCTATCCCTGGAGATGGTTTGGGCCACAGTCACCCTCTAGCCTCCTTCTCTCATCTCCAGATGTACAAATGGCTAATGCTGAACTGAAGAAGGAGGAAGATAATTGCCCACAAATAAATACTTGTTGATTGAGAATATGCGATAATAGAGAAGTAAAAATGAAAAGATAGAAAGTTGTTTGGTACCTAAACCATTTATATAAAAACAGTATGCAATCAGAGAATATTCAAAGTCAGTTCCAACACCAACTACCTAAATCAGGCCCTGCAGATAGCAAATTTAGCTGGTGCCTACCATTTTCTCCCAGAGGTCTACTGAATATAAACAATTGACAAATGAATATTGTATACATTTGAAGTATACAATGTGATGTTTTGGTATTCATTGCAAAATGATTACTACAGTCAAGCTAATAATCAATATATCCATCACCTCATGTAATTATCTTTTTTATTATAATAAGAACAGCTAAAATTTACTTTCTTATTCAAAGTATATTATACAATATTATTAACTATAGTAACCATGCTATATATTAGATGTCTATAATGAATTCATCCTGGAAAATAAACTGGAAATATTTACTTTTTGATTAATAACTTCCCATTTGCCCTGTCCCTAGTCCCTGGCAACTCCAATTTGACTCTATGCTGCTATGAGTTCAACTTTCATAGATTCCACAAAAAACTGAGATCATGTAGTATTTGTCTATCCTGCCTGGCTTATTTCACTTAGCACAATGTGCTACAGTTTCATCTACATTTTTTCACATAGATTTCCTTCTTTACTGAGAGTGGATAATGCTTCATTATATATATCGTATATAGATGGACACAGATTGATTTCATATCTTGACTATTGTGAAAAATCAATGAATACGGAAGTACAGATACCTTGGAAAGGGAGAAATAAAACTGTCTGCTGTCTATGTATGTATGTATATATATATATATACACACACATATACACATATATATTCTTTTATAAAGATTTATTTATTTATTTGAAAAAGGCAGAGTTAGAGAAAGAGAGAAAAAGAGAGAGAGAGAGAGATGGAGAGACAGAAATATCTTTCATCTGCTGATTCACCTTCCAAATGGCTTCAATGGCCCAGGCTAGGCTAGGTCAAAGCAAGGAGCCAGGAATGTGATCCATGTCTCCCACGGGGTGAAAAAGGGCACAAGCTCTTGGGCCATCTGCTGCTGCTTCTCCCAGGCAATTATCAGGCAGCTGGATCAGAAGTGCAGCAGCCAGGCCTTGAATAAGTGGCTTAACCCCCTGTACCACAATGCTACACATATATATTCTTATATTTAAAATGCCCTAAAGATTTCACCAAAAAAACCTGTCAGAACTACAAACAAATCCAGTAAAAATTCAGGATATAAAAACAACACATAAAGGTGAGTTGCATTTCTACACACTAATAATATACTAATAGTACTCCTCCTTTCCATGAAAACAATTCTATTTCCAATAGCATCTCAATAAAGCAGAAAAGAAAGAAAAACAATGGCAAAAAACTTATGGATAAATTTAACTAAGGAGAGAAAATATACGTATAATAAATAGAACATTGATTTTGCCTACTTTTAAAGTAATATGCTTTGGACACTGTACGCATTAATAGCAGATTTTTATAATATGCTCAAAAAGAGGAAGCATTTCTATTATTCTTTTTCACGCTCTTGACATCATTCTGAGTAGACTCTGCAAAAGCCTGGAGAATGAATGCTGCATTTACAAAACCAGGTCTACCTGTACTGGGCATTCTGAAGGGCAAGGCTTCCGAAAGTCTGTCCACTGTTTGCTTCACATGGCAAAATCCTAGCACTAGGAAGCTACATGAGGCTTAATGCTGTACGAAATAAGAAACTGGAAAACCTATTTTTCAGAAAGGGTTCCAAAGAACGGAACAATGATTCCTATTCTTAGTAATTTAGCACTCTTCTCTCATCTCTTTCTTTCGAAATGTGCAAATATAGTGGCTCTTGGGGGTGATATCACCCATTTGAATAGTGACAAATAATTCTTGTGCCTCCAAATATAGGTGGAAACCTTACTATATGATATAGGTTTCAATCTTCTTTTTAATTTTGGTATAGATTTAATGGGCATTGGGCTCTTCTTGGCTACATGGCTAGACTTTTTTCTCCATTAACCCCCCAGGATGTGTGTATTGTTCCCTTTGCTTTTGACACATTAGCTTGGATGACAGAAGGCTTCCTCAGATCAATTGTGGAATACTGAAAGATAATGTCACATAGCTTCTGAGATATCAGATCATTATTTTGGAAGACAAACAGTTTAGTGCTTGATACATGTGGCAATTATCATCTCCTTATTTTTCAGTAGTTCATCTCTAAGACAGCCTGATTGTGAGAAACTAAAATAGTCAACTGACTCTTCACATGAAATACAAACAGTAACTAAAAAGATACAAATAGATGTGTTAAGCTTAGTTTGCCTATGGTTAAATATTCATAATCACATGGTAACACTGGCTTAATTTCTAATTCTTTTTTGCCAGTGATTGATTCAATATTCTTATTGGGTATTAGCTGTAATCAATTTATTGCTAGATACTCAGAGGGTAAAGGTTTATATGTTAAACAGGATAACAGATTGTGCTTTGAGATACCCCTTAATCTAATGAACATAAAGGAATAGAAAATAAGTAATTAGTGAACAGTTTGGATTTTACTCACTAACCCATTTTTATTAAACCACTTAGCAGGATGGGTACTCTTTTTGGTTATTTGTTTTTGGTTTACAAGAAAGAAACACATTACTTGAATTACTGAAGACATATATTCCTGCTAATATTAGAGAATAGAAATGGTGATCTCTCAAGTAGATTACAATTTATGGATTACCTGAGAAAAGTGTTGATTATATTATTTTGCAAAACACTCCCGTCTTAAAAGTTCTCAAACGATTTCAGGCAACTACTGTACCCTTACTATCACTATCTTATGAGCATCATAGGAAACATAGAAAAAAAAAGACAAAAAAGTCAAGAATCCCAGAATATTTGTGGAATTTTCACCTAGTCACTTTTAGATAATTTAACATCAGTTCACATCTGATTTCCTTTCCTATAAGGCCACATTTTCAGATTCACGGTTGAATATGTTGAAAATAAGCCTAAGTACGATTTTCAAATTACCTATAATATGCATTGACAAGTTTGTACAAAAAGAAAGTATTTGGATGATTGTCATTGAACAGTTTCAATGTGCCCATCATGCCTCTCCATCCTCTCCTCTGTATATATACTTCCTGATCTAGCGTTTTTAGCAATCTTAGCCCCTCAAAGAGGACCTGTTCCCTTTCAGTTCTACACCTTTGCATTTCCCCTTAAAATGCAAGTCTAACCTAGACTCTTTCATCCTTGTTCATTTTTTAAGACACAAAATGTAAGAGCTTTGGGGCTTTCTTCAAACGTCTCTCAAAAACCTATTATTAAGTCACCATTTTTGTTTTGTTCTGGATTTTGGTTTTATTTCAACCCTTGCCTTAGAAAACTCAGAGAGGAGATTAAAAGGACAAGAATCTTGTGGCTGCATTATATCAGCTTATTCCCTATTCAAATGGCAACTACAGATAAAATATGTATTTTCAGTGAAAATTTGATGAATATACAATCTGTTTTCATTCATTTACATCTCAAGTTGCCACTCTGTACCAATTTCTGTGATGGACAGTCAGAATAATACAATAGTTTCATTAGAATAGACCTAATTTAATATGGTCCTCAATAAGTTGACAGTTCAGCAAGAAAGACAGACAAAAGGTAAGATGCTTTGGAGTACAGCCATGGTAGAGATATTCAAAATACATGCTCTACAGGAGATGGTAACTGATTAGAGGTGAGAAAGGGAGGGGAAAGGGAAAAGAGGGGAGAGAAGGAAAAAAGGAAAGTAAGAGAATAAAAAATATAGTATTGTTCAGCTGAGTCAAAGTACCACACACTAATATCTGTAATTTAGGAGATGCAATATATATTAGAGTCATATAATAAATTTAGCAATCATATATATAGTCCAAATATATCTCATTAATTCCAATATCAAAGATTATGCCTTGTTGGCTTATAAGTATCCTTAAACTTGTCAGGATATATTGATTTATGGTTTGAGAATATATATACCATAATATTTAGTATAGCATATATAGTAACAACTATACACACAATCATAATCACAGGTTAGTATAATGTCACTGTTGAATCTGATAGCATTTATCAGAAGTACCGAAATAAAGACTGGCATTGTGGCACAGCAGGTTAAGCCACTTACTGCAGCGTTGTCGGCTTGTATAGGAATGCTCGTTCAAGTTCCGACTACTCTGCTTCTAATTTAGTTCCCTGCTAATGTGCCTGGGAAAACAGCAGAAGCCTGCTTAGGTATTTGGGACACTGCCACCAATGTGGGAGACCTGGATGGAGTTCCTGACTCCTGGCTTTGAATTGACCCAGCCCTGACCATTCCAGTCATCTGGGGAGTGAACCAGCAGACAGAAGACCTCTATGTTTCTCTCACTCTCTTAAAATATTATCTTAAAATAATAAAAATAATAAAAAAAATACAGAAATGAAGGCTGCTAATGACCCTTCTTTGGGACAAATTTTCTCAGTAAAAGAGTCAATTATGAGTCTGAAAAATAGGTATAAGTATTATTACTCTGAAGATTCTAGTCTCTCCCCCCAAGACATTGTCTTTATGGACAAATTGTCTGCAAAGAAAATGTGTGCTAAGCTTGCTTACGCTTTCAGCAAAGACATTAGCTTAGTTAGCATATTAATTAAGACAAGTTCAAATGCCCTCTTCCCTTCATTGCTATATAATAATTATATTTCCAATATTTGTCTACACAATTTCATTATAAAGAAGCTTTCCAACTGAGGTCACTGGCACTGATAGTTCTGCCCAAAAATTATGGAAGTATATTAAGAATTCCTGGCCATTGGATGTTTTATTTTTTAGAGTGTATAATTGAATTTTGAATGTATACTATGTGATTAAGAATTTAGAATACTGCAAGGTCTTTCAGAATCTCTTAATGAGAATGATAATGTTGCTATTATTCATGCTGATGATTTAGGCTATTGCTCATTGCCACTCTAACTCTTTCTCCTCCCCATAGAATGAAGATACTTTCCATTACTGCCACTGATATTTATTTGGACAGTCCATTTAAGTTCCATTTTCTGAATTGCTTGCTTGGAATAAAATATCTAGAATACTTTTAAAGACTATAGGACCACTCCAAAGTTGTTTTTTTTTTATTTTTTTTTGATTGAAATGGAAAAAAGGAGTACACCAAGCAGATTGGTAGTTAAGCAGACAGAGAGATGCATACACTTAAATTCATTTTGAAAGATCAGAAGTTCTATAACATTTACCATGACCCTATCATTTACTGGAACAAATAACCATTAAAACAAAATTTATAGAGTTAATAGAGACATTTACATTCTCTCTTCATCTATGTATCTATGTGTGTGCATCTATATAAGCACATTTGCATACATATCAACTTGATCCCAAATGTGCAAATCTTTCCAAATCTAATTAAAAGGCAATCTGGAAAAGAGTATTTCTAACTATATTTCTATTGTAAAAGATTTTTGGATACAGTGAAGGGTATTTTCATTGTTCATTCTAAAATGTTCAAGTCTTTGAACAGGTTAAATAGGAACCGAAGCAAATCAGAATGACAAATATCGATAATTATTCAGACATTGCAATTTACTTAGGGTGTACTCAGTAATAGCTTTTCTAAATCATTCATTCATTTTTTTTAAAAATTATTTTATTTAGGTTGGGCACACTGACATAGAGAAAGAGAGAAACAGAGAAAGGTATCCTATCTGCTGGTTCACTCCCCAAATCTTTGAAAAAGCTAGTGTTGGGCCAAGCCAAAGCCAGGACTATGGTACTCAGTCCAGGTCTCTCTTGTAGGTGGCAGGAACCCGAATTCCTTAGCCTTACCTGATGCCCCCCAGGCTGTACACTAGGAGGAAGATGGACTCAAGAGCAGAACCAAGACTCAAGCGGAGTCACTCCAAAATGGGATACAGGTATCCGAAGTTGTATCTTAACTGCTTGCCAGAAGCGCATCCCATTCATTCCTTTTGTTGTTGCTAAAAGTAAAAATGGTGAAATTTTCTGGAAAAAATATATAGATTAAGATGTTTATATTTGAGCCTCTTTAAACTCAGTTATTCTTTTGTTAAACCTTAACAAGGAATAAAATCAAAGTAGGTTAAAGTTTTAGTATTTTAAACATAGTCACTTCTCTAGAGCAAATAAGCTTGAAAAACGAGTTTTGGGTTCTTGCAAAGGAACAGACTTCCAGACTGTAGAATGCTGTGTATGTCAGGTGCAGTCCATCAAGAATTGGGGCACTGATCTCAAACTCAGCACTCAGGGTTTAGCCCCTGATTCCTTGCTTTGCATCTGCTAAATTATTTCCCAGAAGACTAAACTGACAAAAGAAATGTGCAGTTCTTTCTTTTTTTAAGGTATTATTTGTTATTTGAAAATCAGAGTTACAGGGAGGGAGGGAGAGGAGAGAGAGAGACGCTAGACAGAGAGAGACACTAGGCAGAGAGAGAAAGGTCTTTCATCTGTTGCTACACTCTCCAGATGGCACGACAGCCAAGGCGGGGCCAGAGTGAAGCCAGGAGCCAGCAGCTTCTTCCAGGTAGCAACCAAGCGCTTGGGCCATCTTCTGTTGCTTTCCCAGGCCACAGCAGAGAGCTGTTCTGGAAGTGGAGCTGCCCAGAATCAAGTTGGCATTCATCTGGCCCCTGCAATTCTTTTAAATATGTTGTTACATCTAATACTTCAGTGTCTGACTCCAAGTTATGAACTTTACTCCTGGGGGCTGGCTTTGTGCAGTAGTGGGTAAAGCTGCCACCTATGATGCCGTGATCCCATATGGGTGTCAGTTTCACTTCCCAATCCAGCACCCTGCTAATGCTCCTGGGAAAGCAGAGGAAGATGGCTCAAGTGCCTGGGGCCCTGCATCCTTGGATGAAGATCCATCCAAGGCATGGATCCATCTTGGCATGGATCTGGCCCAGCTTCTACTGTTTTGGCCATTCATGGAGTGAACCAGCAGATGGAAGATCTCTCTCTCTCTTTTTCTCTCGAACTCTTACTTTAAAATAAATAAATAATCTTAAAAAAAAAAAAAAAAAACTTTACTCCTCTGTTGATACACCGGCTGACTTGCAGGTCCCATGCCAATCCTTTTCTGAAATAAATTTTGTGGGGAGCAATCCGGACTAGACTGAGTTACTGGAATTAAGACTTATTCTATGCATCTGCTCTCCCACAATATGGCGCTGGGAGAGAAGTAAACAGCTTCCGCACAGCTGCCTCCAGTTCAGCCAATAAACTGTAGGACTTGCTCCTGATTGGAGAGCAGCGTACTCGGCGTGTGGGCAGCCGAGTTAGGATTGGCGGAGGAGGACTATAAAGGAGGAGAGAGACGGCATGCACCAGGAACATCTATGGGGAACATCTAAGGGGAACATCTAAGGGGAACACCTGTGCAGCCCCCGAGAAGAGCCGGCCGGCGATGTGCCGCTCCCCTGCGGAAGTGGGGAATGTGGCCAGGGGGAACTGCCCTTCCACGGAGGTGGAAGGGATAGTAGCCAACCCGGGAAGAACCAGCAGCAAACCCGGGGAGGGCCGAGCAGACGAAAGAACAGCGCAGGGTCCTGTGTCGTTCCTCCACGAAGAGGGGGAGCGACAAATTTTACTTCATTACCTTTTTTAATCACAATGTCTTGGACAGATTCTATGTTCTCTTCTCAAAACTAGAATTGCAAAATATTGATGATGATGATGACGACAGCAATGTCCACTTACCCAACCTTAGCTTAGTGATTTATATTATGCCTAGAATCAGCATACCTTGAGCTCAAATTGCACTGGTTGTGAGACTTAGTTCAAAGCAAGAAAAAAAAATGAATGTTTATAGAGCAAAGGTGTGGCTTCCAATTTGCAGGCATTATCTTAACACATCAGTATTCACCAATTAGGAGCTCCTGTTAAAACCATCTCAAGATTCTCACTCCTGACTTTCCCATCAGGCAAGGTAAATGACTTTTATGTTCCTCTGTTCATAAATGTCTCTATCATTCTAATTTAAATTTAAAAAAACTTTAAAAAGCAAAATGAAATATTATTTAAATACTTTTTTTCAAATGAATGAGTAAAAGTGCACTAAAGATTTAAACACATGACAGGAATATATTCCAACTCGATCCAGGCAATGAAGAAAATTATACATGTATATGTATGCTTGTATGTACATACATGCATGTGTGTGTATATGGATTTATGAAAGTTTGTGGAAAATGGAATTATAAGTTTTTTTGTAAAAAGAATTGAAATTCATGCATATGAGTTGTCTTCAAAGCTTTGTGAAAATGTACATTATGGAAAACTGTACAGATTTCAAAAATTTTGTATAGTGAAATAAACTCATTTTTAATTCTAATTTTATGAGCATTTTGAAACTTCCTCATATACATATAAATGTATTACTTAAAAATATTATTTGCTAAAATAGGGTCTGGTGTCCACTCTACCCATTCCTGGTACCTATTCTAACAATATATTTTCTTTTGCAATTGTTAGCTGTAAGCTGTTTTATTAATCTGGCATAAAAAGGTACACATTACCACTTTTACCACTCTGGCCCCTCCCCTGCATCCTGTTTATGTGCCAGTTGCTCCTGTTTCACTTGTTGGTGACATGCCCATTAAAATTTGATGTGGGCACAGGAGAGATAAAAATTGAACAACCTCTATCAACAGGCTGGGTATGCTGCTAGTGCTAAGATCAAACACTTCACTGAATGTGGCAAGAAACAACTTCCATTCAAAGAGAAATTAAAATAGCAGCAGTTATGGATTTACACTGAGGGGAGGCAAAGCAAGGCAGAAAATTCCATCACTGTTATCAAAGGCCCTTGAATTTGATTAAATAGGACCATGGTATGGGAAAGTCAAAATAATAATAGCAAAGGCAAGAGAAACCTTGGAACTCAATGAACTTGGGTGACTCTGATTCCCTTCCTTTCCTTGTCCTTGGTCAGCTTGTATATTTGGATCCTAGGGTTCTGAGGTATTGTAAATATTTCCTTAGAGACAGTTAAAAAAAAAAAAAAGCCTCTCTTTCCCTGTTTCCCTGACTCTCACTACTTGCTTGTATCAGAGCAGTCTCCAAGTCCAGTCCTCCCCTTTTTTACTTTTCCTTCTCTACATGGCATGGCATGGGCTCCTGGCTTCAGATCAGCCCAGCCCTGGATGTTGTGGACATTTGCGGAGTGAACCAGTGGATGGAAGACCTTTCTATCTCTCCCTGTCATTGTCTATAACTCTGTCAAATAAATAAATAAAACCTTAAAAAAAAAAGTCTTAATTCCTATAATACATTCTCCTCAACTAGAAGTACTTGTGAGTTTTCCAAACTTGGTACATTGGAAAAGTCCCCTTAAAGCCATGCTACTCTTGTAGAACAAACATGAACTATTGTTTTATTCATACAAAACTAAAAATACCATTGCTAGCAAAAATCTAAATAAGTACAAATTAACTTAGAAAATGGAATTAAAATATGAGGTTATTTTGCTACAAAAATTTTTGAAATCCATGCATTGCCTTTTTTTTTTTTTTTTTTTTTTTTTTGACAGGCAGAGTGGACAGTGAGAGAGAGAGACAGAGAGAAAGGTCTTCCTTTGCCGTTGGTTCACCCTCCAATGGCTGCCGCGGCCAGCGTGCTGCGGCCGGCGCACCACACTGATCCGGTGGCAGGAGCCAGGTACTTATCCTGGTCTCCCATGGGGTGCAGGGCCCAAGCACTTGGGCTATCCTCCACTGCACTCCCGGGCCACAGCAGAGAGCTGGCCTGGCAGAGGGGCAACCGGGAAAGAATTCGGCACCCCAACCAGGACTAGAACCCGGTGTGCCTAGTGAGCCGCGGCACCGGCAGCAATCCCTTTTCATAATATACATTTCTATGAACTTTTTAAAGAACCCTCATCCCTGTCTGATATATAATATAAAATAATCAAGAGCATTTATGTTCAAGAAAAAGATATCTAGCAGTTAAACTGAAACCATCAAATAACACTCCTAAATTTTTGCATTAATACTTGATTGTATTTTAGTTTTTTGTGTTGTCAATTTGTGTTCATTGTGAGAAAACTGAAAGCCAGCATCATGGCTTGAGATCAATTAATCAAAGAAAAAGCATTAAATGGAGTTTTTCTTCCAAAGAAAACAATTGTTCAGAGGTTTAGAGGATTTTGTGGAAGGACTGACTCTGAAATCGGAAAAGACCACCTAAAATCTACACTGAAATGTGGCCTTTTAAGTCCCCTAGGGACTTTCTGGGGTGCCACATGTGCTATTGCAATTTGGGGTGCCATACGATTTCACCACGGGCTTATTACTAAATCCCCGATATTAATAAGCCCAAGAGGGTTCTTGCCTAATATTTAGAGAAGAATTCTAAATATCGGCACAGATAAACAAGGCAGCATGGTACATTTTAAGTTTTTATTTAGTGAGGAAGATGCATAGGAGAGTGAGAGCTTTATTTAAGAGAGAGAGGTAAATAGGGGTTCATACCGAGCACCAGGAACCAGCCACGTGGAAGAGCATCTAGGCCTTTATCTGGGCCAGGAAGCCTAGAGCACATGGCCCGAAAGCCAGGGAAGAGCTCAGGCCACACCGTGTCCTGGCTTTTAGTCCACTTTCAAAAGGGAGTGGTTAATTAACCTGATTGGCTGGTGGGCACCCAGGTGTGGCCAGGTAGGGGAATGAGGCCACACAGGGGCGTGGTGAAGACATCAGGTAGGGGCATGAGGTCACACAGGGGCGTGGTGAAGGTGTGGTCTTCCAGTTCACAAATCTAATCAATTTTAGCCTGTATGCCTGCCTACTTCAACTCCTCTTTGAGTCCTTGGTAAAGTTACTTTCCTTCTATGAGCCTCAGTTTATTGATGAGGGTAGTATGGGGATAATAAATTTTTGCAATATATAGAAACCTCTTGTCATGTCACATAGACTATATTTAACTGCGGCTGACAGCTTTCAGTAGAAATACAAAGGTCTGTTTTTACCACTCTTGCCTTCTTGTATGCCCACGAGAATGCAGTGTCACCAATGGCAGATTTACCATGCCTGGTTTAAGGGGTATAGGACCAGGGACTGTGGTTTTGGTTTATTTTTTATTTTATTTTTTTGTCATTCCTGGGAGTCAAATGTCAGACATCTCCAGTCCGCTCTCTTCCAGGAGCCAAGAGAAACAGCACAACCTGGCACCTCCTCAGGCCTCTTTCTCCATCTCTCTGACCCTTTGTCTCTCTCTTTCTGTATCTTTATTGTTCTCTCCTTGTCGCCACCTCACCTCCTCCCCTCTCTTCCCTGTTGGTCTCTCTCTTTTTCTGTCTGAGTTCTGTGTCTTGATGTCTGTCTATCTCTGTTTCTATTCCTCCTTATCTCTGCATTATTTTCTGTCTCCATCTTTTTATCTCTCTCTCTCTTGTATGATTCTTTCTGTGTTCCTGTGTATCTTTCTCTCTCTCTTATCCCTTTAAGTGTTCTTTCTTATACTATTTCTGGCATTCTCTTCTGTGGTTCCCTAGTTTACATCTGGATTTATTTTATTTTTAAAATCACTATGGTAAGATCTATCTCTTGGGTTTAGCTTCAGAAAAAGTAACCAATAAGGACATTCATCCTGCTTTGGTACAAGGACATTCACAATGCTTTTGCATAACAAAGACATTCTTCAGAGGGTCCAGATGAACTCCCGGAGTTCTGTGCTTTTTGTTGTTTTACTTGTGTTTTATTATATCAGCAAATAATTAATTTTTAGTTTACTTGATACATGTATTCTGTATTCCTTCCATGGAGCTCAGGAGTAGAGAACTGAGACAGGGAATAACAAACACATCTTTGGCAAAATGACAACAACGGTGATAATTGCTCATATTTATGAAATGATGGCCCTGTGCCAGAAATAATTTTATGTGTTTTGCTTGCATCAGCTCATCTAATCCTCACTAACACCCTATGAATTGGTGCTTCTACTACCATTTTGGCAGGTTCAGTGCATTGCACAGGATCATGCACTAGCACATTATGCCCAGGTCATAAAACCAGCGAGTCTGGGTTCTTAAAACCACACTGGCACATCTTCAGTCTTGTGACTGATTATAATTGGTATGCCTAATTTTTTAATATAGAGTGACACACTATGCCCCTTTGATTTGGACTGTGGGACATTTTTCAATTCGTTTTATATAACATCTCTGAAGTGAAACAAAAGTAAGTTACAAAATCTAATATATCTTATTAAGTAGGATCCAAGGACTTAATGTGTATAACCCTCACAATTCCTGTTAGAGTCACTCGGGAAAAAAAAAAAGGATGGGTAAAATCATAATTATGGATATCTGGAGCCTAACAGATAACATGATAAAGTAATTCTAGCTATATAAGATTTCCCTGAAAAGTGTTTCCCAGGTCTTTTTTTTTTTTTTAACCTCAATTTGAACACTGTTGTAGGAATGGTGTATTAAGACTTATTTCCCATGAAATAAAATTAATTAGTATATAAAATGAGTGAAAATAACTTATGATATTAAATATTGGATTACTATTTTTAAAATGACATTTCACCTAAAAATCACTTTCTCTTATTTACATGAAGACTCTATCAACTCTACTGCTTGGTTTAGCTTAATCTGCCTGAAAAGCCATAGTAAAAAAAAAAAACAGAAAATGCAGCTGAATTAGTCATAAATAATAATCACTTCCATTTACATAACGCCTTTGAAAAGGTCCCTAGGAGCTTGCTAACTTTTAAAATCATGCACCAGATTTCAAATGCAAAATATCCTGCTAATGTGATGCTGAGGTTACAAATTTAAACACACTGAGGTCACAAATGCAAGACGTATGGTGCTCATTATAACATTATCGTGCCCACATAAGATGCTTAATTTTTTCAAATATGCCTTAAGAATTCAACTGCTTCTGAAAATATGTCTATCTAAATATTTAGTACAGCAAAGCGTAAACATTGTAGGATTGTTGTCGTCTATGTTTTGATAGTTTCAGCTATAGCATGAAATCAGTGCAATCTGAATTTTCATTTTTGACTAGAGTCGTGAACTAAATGAAAATGCTGATGCAGAAGCCAAACAGAAATTTTCTGTGTTCACCTCACTTTTATTTGTCCCTTCACTGAGTTCAAGAATGGATGGTGGTACAGAAGGGAGTATGGTGTAAGAACTAATGCTTATTACTTACCATTTTTGAAACACTGTGACAGCCATGTTAACCTGCCAATCTTTGTAACGATTCTAAAGCTTAGGTATTTGGATATCTTTTACAAATGAGAAAATGGAGGCTCACAGAGATTAAGAGACTTGGCCAAAGTAAGATTGCTAATGGGATGCAAATCTAAATGTGTTCGTTTCTAATATAGTCTCTGCCCTTCTCACTAGATGCATAGGAGAAGGAACCTACTAAGTATCTCAACCTATTGCCTGCTGTTTTCTCAAAGCAGGATCTAATTTAGGCATTACACATGATTTGAAGATAGGTTGTAGGGAAAAATGGAAGGGCAAAATTTTAAACACAAAGTTAAAATTTTCCAACATATACCTCACAATTGACAGCCAACATTTTAATTTAGGAACATATGGAGAAGGGTGTGTAAGTCCAGTTGAGAAGAAAGCTGTGGGGCAAGACCATCTGCTTCTGTGCACCAATTCAGTTACCTTCTGGAGGGAAAAGAGTACAACTGTGGTTTATCAAATAAGTTGGCATTGCACTGGGTCAAGAAGGTTTTCTCATATAACAGAACTGTCTTTGTAATGGAAACATACTTTCAGATGTTATGATGTCATATATCATGATATCACTCATACAATGATATATAGGACTCTATATAATAAAGCATCTGATTTGTTCAATAGGTAGAAATTTTCAGAATCCTATGTATTCATTTGAAGCTACTAAGAGAATCATGTCTTTTTAGAGTTGAAGGACTCCAGGAGCTATTCTTTTCCCATGCAAAAAGATTTTAGAGATGTGAAAAGCAAGGCCAGGAAGGTTAGCTGAGTTGTATGAGTGAGTGTCAGCGTCAAGGCTACAACCCAGGTCTACTTACTCTACTTGTTCAGATTTTATTGCCTGTTTTTGACTACTGCAAATACACTTTGTAAGGCAGTTTAACAGTTCCAGCTGGTTTTGCAGTAGAGAATTACTTCAGAAAAGTTTTGATAATTGAATCCTTTGTGAGAAAGAAGAAAACACATAAAGGATATATTTTATTTATTTAAAGGATATATTTCGGAGTTCTTTTAGTAAGTGAAGAAGCTTCTATAATGTGAATAATACCATTCTTATTTTAAGGCTGAAGGTTTCTGCTGTTGCATTAAGCCTTTGTTTAGGAAAACAGTGTTTATATGTGTGTTTTGTGTGTATGAGAGAAGGGGAGAAAATGAGAGAGAGACTGAGGGAAAGTGTTGGTGCACAACTACTTTAAACACTTTCTCCTCTGTCTTCTCAGTTTACCACACTACCCTAGTTTCTTCTCACCATATGGGCCACTCCTTCTTAATTACTTCTGCTGAATCTTTGTCTTTTTCCAGTCCTATAAATATGGGACGGTGTCAGAACTCAATCTTCAGTCTCAATCTTTAGTCTCCCTCGCTTAGATTATCTCCTTGAGTTCCAATATCATTTGTAGGTTGTTAACTTCAGTTTTAGCTTCAAGCACTGAATTTTTTACTACAACCTAGATTCACACAGCTGATAACATATTTGATATTTTTATTTTGTCCCCCAGTAGCAATCGCAAACTCAGCCTATCCTCAATCAAATTCTTAGTCTCTTACCTCCCACCTCCTATCTCTATGTTCTTTAGTGCAGTAAGTAACACTGTTGTCCACACAGTTGCTTAGGCCAGAAATTTTGAAGTCATTCTTGACTCCATTTTCCCCCATTTTTCATTCAGGTAATTGGGAGAATCCCATCTGATCTACTATCATAATACGTCCAGGCTCTAAAGTCTTCCCAGTGCTTTCATCACAGCATCCCAATTCCAGTCATCTTTATCTTTTGTGCGGACATTGGCAAGAGTCCTTTGTCTCTCTACTTCTACTGTTGCCACCTACGGTCTATACTCCTCATGTGTTGAAAATCCTCAAGTGAGTTTCATCACACTTGAAATAAGTGACTTACCCTTTAACTAGTTTTCATGCTCCTAACTTCATTCTCCATTCTCTACTCAAATGACTTAGGAAAGGCTATTCTTGCCTATATTTACATATATTTATATATATGTAAATATATATACATAAATATATATTTGAAAAAGCACTCTTTATTTGCTTGACTGTAATTATTTAGCTTGTTTATGTTTAGTTACTACATAAAATATATATGTGAATATATATTGTTGTATTTATACAAATAAATGAAGTTCCTGACCACATGAAGCTCACACTTTAATGGGCAAACAATTTTACAAATTATATGTACATATAACATATAATGTATACAATTTTAAAATTATATATATGAACCTATGCATATATAGTTTCAAAGTTATAAAGTACATGTATATATATTTCTTCAAATTCTTCTGCTTTCCACACTAAGATGTGAGTTTCAGGTGGTCAAGAACTGTACTTCTATACATTAATTACTGACCCTTAGTAAATACTTGCTGAAGAAAATAATTCATTTTTTAATATCTCAGATCTCATGGAATTTCAACACACAGCAAAATAATTCAGTATCTAAGCAATTGTAATCAAGGAGTTGCATTTTATTTGCACTATTCTATAACAGGGCATGCAGTTCTTTTTAAAAATTAACCATATAATCAATGTTTTCTATCTTTACTCCTAAAATATATCAACTAAAGATAAATATAAATTTGGGGTTGACATTTAACATATACATGAATATTAGCACAGTGTTCCAAACCCATAAATAGGGAGAGATGATGCTTTTTTTGATCCTAAGTAGTTTCTGAATAACTAACTGGTGACAGCAGAGATGATGTAATTCAAGAAACTGCAGGAAAAATAATGCAACAGGTTGCAGGTACACAATCAATCCATTTGAGGGTAGTGTGTATTTTTACAAAAAGGAAAGATATTCTTCCTCATTTAGTGCTTAAAGATGTTAAAAAATTAAGATTTTAACAGAATATTAAATTATATGTAAACATGATCATATGGCAGATAAAAAAGTTTGATTAAAGAATCTTAAAAAATTAATTTTACCTATTCTCAATATGGTAAGACCTGAAATCCAAGATTCATGTGAGCAATAAATATATAAGCAACAAATATATCAACTAGACTTTTACTGGCTTCCATTTCAAAGCAACTTTTAGTATACATGTATGTTAGTGTATACCTTCTGCAGTACACTTTTTGCAAGCTCAGACATCTGTGTGCCTCTTATCCCTCCATTTCAGTGATTTTTTTTCACAACATAGAGCAGCGAATGATATTTTAGAATAGATTTTTTTTTTTCAGATAAAATGTATGTTTTTGGTTAGCAGAGGAGATGTGCAGAATACTATGGGAACGCATAACAGCAGTGACTAAGCCATCTCCCATGGCACTTACATGCGAATGTGTGAGCCAGATGTGGGAGTTTCAGAAAGGCCTGGCCCAGAGAAAGGGCTGTTGAACCTGAGAAACAAAAACTGCTTAGCAAAAGAGCATGAATGGTGGGCCTAGGCTCTGAAGACTTGATGCAGGCAGAGGACACAGGAAGAGTTTGTAAACTAACATATTAATTAGTGTGCAAAGAAGTCCTTGGTTTCAATCTTGCTTTTATTGCTTTCTGTTTTCTTTAGCATTTGTTTAACTTCTCCTGAGTTTTGTTTTGTTTTGCTTTTAGCTACACAATGTGGATAAACAACGGACTCAAGGAACCACATTAAAGATTATATTAAAGAATATAAGTATAGCAAGTAGTATGAATAATCTGTGGAAAAATATGGCTTAAGGAAAGTTTCCAAAGTTGGTTATTATTACAAACATAAAACACAGTTCAGATTCATCTTCTGGAGTCTGGTGAAAAGCTTATGTTCACTCCCTATTGTTGTGCTTTGAAAAGGCTATCGCAAAATTAGGCAGCCTTTAAGCAAAGAGCAATACATTGATGGAGATGAACCTTGATAAAAGACTAAAGGAGTTTCCATTATTTGCTCTGGCAAAGGGTTGGCTGAAGAAGGATATAATAACTCTTCAGAAGTATGAAGAAGAGCTATTATTAGGAAAATGTAGGCCAGCTGCTCTTTAGCTCCACTGAGGTCAGAATAAGAAAAAAGTGGGCTGGATTTATTTAAACGTTTGAGAGACAGCCTTGAAAGTAAAGGTTACTAAGGATTCTTCCAGACAGCAGATAGAGGCTTTCTTCTTAACTGGAGATCTTGAGACACCATCAGCCTGGATGGACAGATAAGATAAAGTCTTACTTAGAGGGACCCCTTTGTGCTGAGAGGCACAAGCTCTCAGACTCAATTATTCCAGTCTCACAGCCATAGATAATTGGTAAAGGACAGGGAGAGTGCTCATTTGGAAGACAATCACCAGCATAAACGCTCAGCTCTCAAGGAAATGGAATGTCCTTTCCGGAGTCCCTCTAGGGTGTGCTCTTGATTATAAACTCCCCTTGAATCTTTCACAGAAGCATGCTTCCTCTGAGAGACTCTGTTTTTTATTATTTTCAAAACACAAGCGAGACAACAAGTCTTTGAAATTCTTCATTACATCCTGAAACACTTGAAATTAGATGTATGCCTCTTAATAAAAAAATGTCTTTCACATACATCTAACTCCTGTAACATATATAGTGCTAACTCATTAAATCATCTCAAATGTTGCTGTCCTTTGCTGGAGGAAAAAAAGAAACTCATGCCTTGGACCTACATATAGCATTCATTTGCATATCTATGCATATATACACACACCTTATTTTACATTAAATCTGTCTCCACACTATTTATATTTATACCCATTTGCTGAGTCCAAATATATCTGGCCATTTTTGAATTCCATCAAGTATTCTTTGGAAAGTATTCTTAAGAAGTTATACTTGGTAAGACTTTGCAACAAAGCTGAATTATGTTGGAAATCCTATACAAATACTCAATCTTTCCAACAGCAATAAATTACAATGTCAGAAACATAAGGTGTTGACCTCCCGGTGTGAACAAAGAGTTGGAGGAGGGGAGTGTGAGTGATGGGGATAAAGCTCTTGATTAGAAATGTTTCTCTTGAAGAATAAAGCATTTATGCAGGGAAACAGCTATGAATAAAGTCTATCACCTCCTGATGTTTATCCATATAAAGCACAGGATGATTTTTCTTCAAGAGAAGAAAAAAGAAAAATAAAACCCTTACATTTTGGACTGATATTCAAAGTTATAAATGTTTAATGCATCTGATTACTTCAATTTTATACTTTTTTCCCTCTAAACAAATGAAGATATCTTTTCTTTTAAACAAAGCAGCAGCAAATGAACCATCCTCAAAGTGAGGGAGCGTTTCATAATTTTAGAATATAGAAGTGACTAGTGGGCAAATTTCTTTGAAAAATAACAGCACACTGCTTGAGTTGCATTGTGTTTTTAAGAGTCAGGATCAAGGATTGGCGCTGTGTAACATGCCTCACAATAGGGAGCAGCTATCAAGTTCCTGAACTCCACCAACCATGACAGAAGCAGAACATTTCTTTCATTTTGTCCTTGCTTCCCTCCCTCTAAAAATTCCTGATAAGATGCAGCCTGCACTAAGGAGAGGGTTTTCACAGACACTGAGCCTACCATCATCTACCTCAATGGTTCTTAACCCTTGACAAACTACCAATGCCCAGGCCCCCTCTCAAGACCAATTTTTGGATGGAGCCCAAATGCTAATATTTTTAAAAACTATAAACATGAGAGTGCAGATGTCTCTTCAACAATCTGATTTCGTTTCCCTTGGATGTATGCCCAGGAGTGAGATGGCTGGGTCATACAGTAGTTCTGTTTTTAGTTTTCTGAGGGACCTCCATACTGTTTTCCACAATGGCTTATACTATTTTACATTCTCACAAACAATGTGTAAGAGTTCTCATTTCTCTGCATCCTCATTGATACTCGTTATCTTTTGGCTCTTTGAGAATAGTCAATCTAACTGCAGTGAGATGATACTTGATTGTAGTTTTGCTTCACATCTTCCTGATGATTAGTGATGTTGAACATTTTTTCATGTACCCTTTGGCCATTTGTATGTCTTCCTCTGAGAATTGCCTGCTTAAATCTAATACCCATTTTAAAATTGGATTATTTAGGTTTTTGAAACTAAGTTGTTGGAGTTCTCTATACATTCTAACTATTAACCCTTTGTCAGATGTATAGTTTGCAAGTATTGCTCCCTATTCTCTAGGTTTCTATTCACTCTGTGAATTGTGAACAAAAAATTAATTCTTTAAAATCCTCTGCAGATAATTCTAATGGGAAGCCAGATTTGGGAGCCACTTTGGCACCCATTTGTTAATGGCAGTAAGGGTAAATCAATAATATAAGCAAACAACTTAAGTCCTACTTGCCCTTTCCTTCTTGCTTCACCCTGATTTGTCTCTTTCTATACCATTATTTGTTTTATCATCTCCATAATCCAATGTTTTCTTCAATACAACTGCACTCCAACAATAACCTCTAATCTTGACTCTTCTGGATGGCTCTTATCACATACAAGGATCCTAGACACAATTTCATCCTTTTATTACCTATATATACTCCAAATTTTCTGTGGTTCCCTACATCTCCAGCATAACATTCACATTTTTTAAATAGAGCATTCCAGGCCTTCTATAATCTGGTTTCCAAGCTGAGAGTGCATCATTCCACAGCAGGGATCTTCACCTCCTTCTAGCCATGTCTATATTCAGTATTTCCTGAGCACCTTCTCTAATTTTTCCTTCTGTTCCGTTTTTAAAATGCTGACTCTCTCTGCTCAGCTAAAATCAAACCCTGTCCACCCTCACTCTTAACACAAGTATTTCTTCTTGAAGTATTTTTCAACCATGCAAGCAACCACTCATTAATTCACTGTCTTTAGCACTTATTTTTTGGCATGGTACAATTTACATTTATCACATTATTTCTTGAATCTGTACTCAGTTTTACCCCTGATGTTATTATAAGCTCTTCAGAGGCAAGGTGTGTGCAAGGGTCTTCAAAAGTTCATAGAAAATGTGTATTATAAAAAAAGTATGAATTTAAAAATGTTTTGCACCAAAATATACTTATTTTTTAATTCCATTTCCCCAGAAACATTTTGAAGTACCCTCATATCTCAACTATGGCTTTAAGCACCTGGCACATGGTCTCACACGTAGTAGGGACTCAATACTCATTTGTTAAAGAAACACAAAGTGATTAAATGGCACAGAGCTTACATGATCTCATATCTGAGAGGCTTAATGCTGAGTATGCAAGCGCTGGAAAGTGCTGTCTGAATTCCAGTGCCAGAATTATATTTATGAGGACATATGGAGGACAAAACAGAAAGGAATGCTAGTCTAAAAAGGAAAAAAAAAATCATTCTCAGAAAAAAGAAGACCATTTTTAACCTTAGAATGTATTTTAGATTTCCAGAAGATCACCAAGATACAAGTGATCAAAAGAAAAACTACAGCATGCAAACACTGTTAGTTCTAAGCTCCATAAAATGTAATTCTAATCAATTTTCCTTGAAATGAAACTTTAATCTTTGTTTCAATTCAAGCACCCTGTGTGACTAGTCAAGGTCTCTCCATTCTGTTGTTAAATATATTCTTAAAAATAGAACTGTGGTGCCAGAATATGCTATCTCAATGGGAGAAAGCGCTAATGTGTGGACCCCGATACCACATTCCCTTCCCTATGTCCTGCTTACCACTTGATCTCAGACTAAACAAGAAGGTATGGAGTCAAGGGTTGTTGCCACATGCACTTTCCCTCATAAGGATAAGGTCTACTTCCCTTCCAGAATGAATCTTGATTTTGATATGACATCTGATTAAACTTTGGCCTTTTTTTTTTTTTTTTTTTTTTTTTTTTGACCGGCAGAGTTAGAGAGAGAGACAGAGAGAAAGGTCTTCCTTCTTGGGTTCACCCCCAAAGTGGTTGCTATGGCCAGCGCACTGCGTCAATCACTGCGTCAATCTGAAGCCAGGAGCCAGGTGCTTCCTCCTGGTCTCCCATGCAGGTGCAGGGCCCAAGCACTTGGGCCATCCTCCACTGCCTTCCCAGGCCACAGCAGAGAACTGGACTGGAAGAGGAGCAACCAGGGCAGAATCTGGCGCCCCAACCGGGACTAGAACCTGGGGTACTGGCGCTGCAGGTGGAGGATTAGCCAAGTGAGCCGTGTCGTCGGCCCTAAACTTTAACTTTTCAAGCTCTTTTTAAAAAAAAATCAAGGTGCATGAAAAAAAATATTGATGCAATTTTGAATAAATGACAGGTAGGGGCTTTTTGCACTTATATCTGGCTATTTAGAATTAGGAACATGATATTCGAGGAGCAGGCCCAAGAAACAATTCACAATCCATTCATTTTCCACATCAGTGATTGACTCAGGAACCAAGGCTTAAGATTTTTGCAAGAGATAGAAAGTAAGAAACAGACACATAGCTAGTGGACCTAGTTACTACTAAAACAAATGGTTTTCTTTAATAACATATTCATGAAAGAGAAAAATCTCTCTTGCTTTCCTCTCGTAGACATAGATACAGAAGTATATACATGCACACTTCATTTTTATTACTCTTTGATTCATTGTGATTCAAAGATATTGAGTTTTTACAAATGAAGAGTCTGTGTGTACGTTGTACTGAATAAGTATAAGGGTGCCATTTTTCCAAAAGCATGTGTTCATTTCATGTCTGTGTTATATCTTGGTAATTCTCACATATTTCAAAACTTTTCATATTACTATATCTGTTGTAGATATATATGTGGTCACTCATCTTTGATGTTACTATTATAATGGTTTTGGAGCATCATGAACCATGCCCTCATAAACTGGTAGAAAATAAATATTTTGTTTGTGTTCTTTCTCTCCCATGATCAACTATAACCCTATTTCCCTCTTCTCCACTGTCCCTATTTTCTGAGACACAACAGTATTGAAATGAGGCCAATTAATTACTCTACAATGACTTTTAAATGACGAAGTAGAAGGAAGATTCCAGTGCCTCTCACTTTTGAGAAAGGTGCATGGAAAACTAAGGTAGACCAAAATATAGTCACTGGCTTCAAACATCCAGTTGTAAAACCAAAGGAAAAGTTCATGAGGGAAATAAAAGGTGCTACTCCAGTGAACAACGAATGTTAAGGAAGCAAAACAAAGTTATTGCTGATATGAAGAAAGTTTTAGTAGTCTGGATAGAAGAGCAAACTACTCACAACATTGACATAAGTCAAAGCCTAATCCAGAGCAACACCCTAACATTTTTCAATTTCATGAAGGCTGAGAGACATGAGGAAGGTGCTGGAGAATAGTTTGAAGTGAGCAGAGGTTGGTTCATGAGGTCTAAGGAGAGAAGGCATCTCCATGACATCATGACATAAAAGTGCACAGGGAAGCAGCAAGTGCTGCTGCAGAACTACAGCATATCTTCCAGAAGATTTAGTTGAGGAAATTGATGAAAGAGATTTCCCTAAACAACAGGTTTTCAATTTTCATAAAACAGCCATATCTTAGAGAAAAAAGAAAAAAAAAGATTTAGGCTTCTCATAGCTAGAGAGGAGAAGCCAATACCTGGCTTCAAAGTTTCAAAGATAGATCAATCTTGAGTCAGGAGCTAGGGCAACTAGTGACTCTAAAGTGGAAGTTGACTGATCATGTACATTTCAAACATCCTGGGGCCTTTAAGAATTATACTGAATCTACTCTGCACATTATAAATGGAAGAACAAAGCCTGGATGACAGAACATCTGTTTACAACATGGTTTGCTGAATATTTTAAGCCCATTGTTGAGACTTACTGTTCAGAAAGAGATTCCTTTCAAAGCATTACAGCCCACTCACAATGCACCTGATCACTCAAGAGCTCTGATGGAGATGTACAATGGGATTAATGTTATTTTTATGCCTGCTCACACAATATCCATTCTGTAGCCCATGTATCAAGGAATGATTTCAACTTTCAAGTCTTATTATTTTAGAGAAACATTTTGTTGAGGTTACAACTGCCATAGATTGATGGATCTCATAGAGTAAATTGAAAATCTCCTGGAAAAGATTCATCATTCTGGATACCACTAAGCACATTCATGATTCATGGGAGGAGATCAAAATATCAACAATAACTGGAGCTTGAAAGAGGGTGGGTGATTCCAAGTCTCACGGCTGACTTTGAGGGGCTCAAGATATTTGCAGAACAACTAAATGCAGATGTGATGGAAACAGTAAGAGAACTAGTATTAAAAGCAGGGCTCAAAGACATGTCTGAATTGATGCAGTCTCAAAATAAAAATGGGTAGCAAAGAAGGTGGTTTCTTGAGATGGAAGGTACTCCTAGTGAAGATACTGGGAAGATTGTTGAAATGACAACAAAGGATTTCTAGGATCACATAAACTTGCTTGATAAAGCAAGAACAGGCTTTGAGAGGACTGACTCCAATGCTGAACAAAGTGTCACTGTGGGTAAAGTGCTATCAAACAGCATAGCATCTACAGTGGAACCTTTTGCGAAAGGAAAAGTCAATCGAAAGTGTCTTATTTTCAAGATTGTCACAGCTGCCCCAACCTTCAGGAGCCACCCTGATCAGTCATCAGCCATTAAACCAAGAGAATATCCTCCACCAGCAAAAAGATTGTGATCAGCTTGAAGGGCCAGATTATTCTTGCTACTTTTCAGCTATATTTTTAAATTTAAGGTACATATATTATTTTTTAAGACATATTGCCATTGCACACTTAATAGATAACAGGATAGCATGGATATTACCTTCATATGCATTGGAAAACCAAAATATAAACTGTGTCCCTTGCTTTATTGCAATATTCATTTTATTGACATGGTCTAGAACTGAACATGCAGTCTTTGAGGCATGACTCTAGTCTTCATTTCTTAATTACAGAAAGCATTCCACTGTCACAAGGAATAAGACTGTGGACGAAGGTAGTATCATAGTAGTATCTGAGAGTTAAGATGGAAATATGTTGAGCTACTTAAATAGACTCTCTGAAAGTCTACCCCTTCTTCTTATCTTATCTAATGAATTTTTGTTTTAAGTTAGTTTAAGTTGGGTTTCTTATTGCATATAGTCCCATGTATCTTAATTGATATAGTGGTCATGGCAACTGGCAACAAATTCAAGGCCAGGACATATATGATTCCACAAATCAAACTTGTTCACTAAGCCAAGGTGAATTTTCCTTAAAATCATCTATTTCAATAAAAGCATTTAACAATTCTGACTTACCACAGGACTGCCTTCATTCCTTAATTTACCCAGCATTCCTTGAGTGCTTATCACAGGAAAGGCAGAATGAAAGACACCAGAAGATGAACATGGGTCGTGTTCTTATGGGTGCTATGAGCATTGGGAGGGAGACCAAGATGCTATGGAAGCACAAAATAAAGAAGCAAAATTACAGTGCAGGCTCAGAGAAGGAATTCCTGAGAAATTTTTTTGTTTTCACCTCAAAATTTGAAGCATAAGAAGAGAAGAACCATGGGAAATTAGAGGGCAGAAGGAACAACACATACAAGGTCCTAGATAAAGAGGATCTGTGGTATTTTTGAGAACATGAAGAGGTAAAACACAGAGAATTTGAGAGGTGGAGAGAAGCTCACTGAAAAATCAAAAGCCTTGAGAGTATATTAGGCATTTTGGGCTTCATCCAAAGTCTTGACACATAACAAGTACAAATATTACATGTAAATATCAGAAGATTAACACAGTTCTATCCATTTGCATTTTGTAGATGTTTAAAGTTGGATTTCTATCCAGGAAGTTGGGAATTAATGTTAATAAAAATCATTAAGTATATCCATGGGAAGGCAATTATATTTCCTATCAAATCCTTCACTAAGCCAGATGGATAAAGTTTCATGATCTTGAAAATTTTGGAGTGCTTTAGAATACTCAAAACAAATACTTTCCCCTCAGGGAACGTGATAGAGTCACACAAGCATTCTCAGCTTTACAAAGTTAACTAAATTAGAGTTTCAATATGAAAACATTATTACCACAATTGTTATTGAGTACCTCATATATCAGGTGATAAGTGTACAACATCATGTTTTTACCCTCGTCATGTTTTACACATGTTCGTCTAGCTACTCTGTATAATAGTTGCTTTTATATAAATCAGCAAATGTTATAAGGTTAAAGACAATCCTTCAAAAATTAGATACCTTTTACATAAAACTCCCATTGAAATTTACTAGCTGTGTCACCTGTGGTATACCACAAAACTTCTCTAAGCCCAATTTTCTTCTTTGTAAGATGGAGATTCTTTTAGTTCCATGTCCTGAGTTTGTTCTCATGATCAAATGAGATAATACTTACAGATATTATGCCTGGAACATAACAAGAGCTCAGAAACATTAGCAGTAATTTTTAGTATCCATTATTCTTAATCCATAATGGAAGTATAACTATCAGTCTGTGTGAAACAGCCATGTAATGGAAGTCCACTGGGCTGCTGTACCATGGAAATTCAGGCTTGTCCAAAAAGAGAAGTGGTATGAATAACAGGGACACATATTAGGACATCAGGCTTTGGTTAGGTAGCAGGGTCAGTAAAAGTGATCCAAGCAAACTCTGCTATGCATACCTAGAAATTTGAAATCCAAAGTTCAACGTATAGTTATAAGATTGAGGAAGACGCCAGGAATGGAAACCAGAGAGGAAGACGCAATATTGAAGTATCAGGAAAGTATTTATACAGTCACGCTATATTTTTAAGATCTAGTGGCCTAAGACTATGTCTCTTAGTCTGTGGAAGAATGAAACACTCACTATCAACTCTGGCTCAAGTCAAAAGACCTGTTTTCTGGTATACTTGGTACTCATACGGTGTTGATTCTGAGCAAATTATATATCAGTTTGATGATTTTTTTCTCATTGGTAAAATGGGAATAATTATATCTGGTTTGTCTTACACAGAACTGTGGGAGTAATTAAATTAGGTAATGAATAGGAAAGTACTTGAAAAATTCCAAAGCACTATGTCAAATAATTCATAAATGCATTCTGTGATATTCATTAAATCTTCATCCTGTTCCTGGAATTGCAGTACAGAACAGATGAAAAGAAATATTCTATTTCTACAAGGCACTTATATCTGGTAGGGAGTTGAATATCAATAAAAATTAATATATAATAACTACTATAGAAAAGAATGATATGCCAGCTTTTATAGAAACATGCATAATGTTTAGTACAACTCAATGTAGAAGGAACATCTAAGTCTGGGAAATAAGCTAAGGAAACTAGGGAAGACTTTACAAAGGAGATAACACATGAGCTTGTATTTGATAGATGACTGGGAGTTTTCCAGGTGGGCAGGGGAGGGAAGGATGGTCCAGCTACAGCGGGCAGAATATGTACAAAGCACAATAATATCTTTGTGGATTGACTTAAAAACAAAAGTTGCAAATAAATCAAGGCAAAGGCCACTTGATACCTCACATTCTTTCCTAGTGTCATCAAAGTTATTTCAGTTGCAGAATATGCTGGGATATGACTGACCTTGATCTTGATTTGGCCTGGTTCTGTAATTCTTTTAACTAGGTCAGAGTTGGCTTGCACCTGCAAATATCACTGCCTCCAGTAGTCAACAGTGAACATACCCTCTGCTCTGACTTCCACCCAGCACAAGCTATACATTAATTAAAGTGGCCCTTCTGCATCAAGCTGAGGATATTAACTGAGCAACCACTGTGGCTGATGGCATAATTTCTGCCTTAGAGCTGAACAGAAGGTTTTAGTTTCCATTGCCTTCTAGGCTACTTAACCCTTCTAAACAGAAATATTCAGATGAAGAAGTCCAACTGTTACTATAATTTTGTCGATGTAAGACATCTGCCTATGACTTCATGGCATCTGGCAGTGTTTTAAACCTACAGAATATGGGCAGCAGTTTCAATTTCTCTAAGTATACCATGTGACAGTTTGGGAAGCATTCACTCACTGTGACAGCACCAAAATTCTGCTTCCAAAAAAGTGTAATAAGGAAAACATATATTTTGCAGAAATAACTGTATAGGGATATATATGACATATATGTAGACAAGTCTAGTCAATGCAACGCCATCTCATGCAAGTTTAAATCAACCCCTCTTTACCAAAATGTGCTCTTAGAAAGTATCTTTTCTATTGAAAATGTAACAAGGCATTTCCAGTCTCTTATTCATTTAACAAACTTTTCTTGAGCAACTGTTATATGCTAACCATATTTCTGGACAAAGAGAATAAAGAGAAGAAAGATTCCTTCGAGGGAGGGAAGATGCAAACGAATAAAGAATTATTTGGTGAGGACGCGCTTTAGACATGCAAAAGCGTCATTTCCTGTGAAGAGCCACTCCGTGCTGTCTTGATGAGGTGGTCTGTCTTGTGCCATCCCCTCAACAATGCTCACAATTCCGAAAGGCACATGATTCTGCGAGGCCAATACGATGTGCTGCAAAAGGTTTGTGGAAAAATGGAATTAAAGCACAGTGCCCATTTTTCATGAGCTTAAAAAAAAAGAATACAATTTGGTTTCTGTATTTTCTTTTTTTTTAAAAAAAGGTTTTTATTTATTTTCATCTACTTGAAAGACATAGTGACAGAGGGGAAAGAGACTCTTCCACCTGCTGATTCAGCTCCAAAACCCCAAAACAACCAGAGCTGGGCCAGGCTGATGCCAGGAGTCAGGAAATCAAATTAGGTTTCCATGTGCATGGTGATTCCCAGCATTTGAGCCATTATCCTCTGCCTCCGAGAATGCATTAGCATGAAACTGGTTCAGAAGTAGAGGTGTTGAGACTCCAACCAGCACTCCAAAATGGCTGCAGGCCTACCTACCCTGCAGCCTAACCTGCTGCATCACCACACACACCTCTTCATGAACTTAGAGTTTGTCTACTTCCACATGGGTTGCTAAGTTTGGAAGATTGATTACTTCCTTACCACAATGATCAGTGAAAGGAAGAAGGGGGAGAATCAAAGTGAGGAAGCAAACAAAAGAGAGAGAGATTTTATGACACCATTTGATCTTTGTATCAAGTGTGTCTGTAGCCTGTTTTTTAAAAGTTGATTTCTGGGGCCAGTGCTGAGGCACAGTAGGTTAATCCTGCACCTGCAGCGCTGGTATCCCATATAGCTGCTGGTTCTAGTCCGATCAGCTCTCCGCTATGGCCCGAGAAAGCAGCGGAAGATGGCCCAAACTCTTGGGCCCCTGTACCCGTGTGGGAGACCTCGAAGAAGCTCCTGGCTCCTGGCTTCAGATTGTCTCATCTCCAGCTGTTGCGGTCATTTCAGGAGTGAACCAGCTGATGGAAGACCTCTCTCTGTCTCTCCCTCTCACTGTCTGTAACACTACCTCTCAAATAAATTATTAGAAATAAATTAGAAATTTATTTCTCTAGTTGACATCTGAAGGTAGGATATTGAAATCATTGTATCCTAAATATTAAATTAACTGGGTTGAGGAGGAATGGGAATGAGAATTTTCTCCTGTATGAAGAAATTGATTAGGCTGTAGAAAAGATACATGTTAATCTATTTCTATTACATTTTAAGATGCATATTACCAACTGCACAGCTTTGAAAAACCCATAGAACCAGTGTGCAAAAATAATGTGGCACCATCCAGTATCCCATAAAGTTGTAGAGATCTTGTGAACTAGCAATTCAACTCTCAGAAACTCATGTGCATGCATATCAGGAAATATGCACAAAAGATTTTCCAGAAGCACTGTTTGCAATGGATCCAAACTAGAAACAACAAATACCCACCAAGAATAAAATATATGAAATTAATTTATTCATTAATAAAAATAGATGAAGTATAACTACATTGAACAGCAAGTTAATCTTACTGTGTAACAATGTTGAGAGACAGAAACTAACAATTAGAAACATAAAAAATATTAATCAATTCATTTGCAGTACAAAAACACAAACCTTAAATATGCTATTTTTGAATACTTGGTAAAAATAAATAAACAAGAGAGGCTTGTGCAGTGGCTTAGAGGGTAAGGCTGTGTCTGCGGAGCTGGCATCCTATATGAATGCCAGTTCCTGTCCCAGATGTTCTACTTCTGATCCAACTCCCTGCTAATGCACCTGGGGAATCAGCAGAGGATGACCCAAGTGCCTGGGCCCCTGCATCCAAGTTGGAGATCCAGAAGAAGCTCCTGGCTCTTGAGTTCTGATTGGCCCAGCTCCAGCCATGTGGCCAATTGGTGAGTGAACCATAGGATGGATGATCACTCTTTCTCTCTCCCTCCTTCTCTCTGTAATTCTGTCTTTCAAATAAATAAATATTTTTTTTTTAAAAAAGGGAAACATATAAAGAGAATCGAAAATGAATCCTCATGTGAATGGAAGGGGAGAGGGAGTGGGAAAGGGGAGGGATGCGGGTGGGAGAGACGATATGGGGGGGAAGCCATTGTAATCCATAAGCCGTACTTTGGAAATTTATATTCATTAAATAAAAGTTTAAAAAAAAAAAAGGGAAACAAAAGCAAGGAGATGACCACAAAAGCTAGGCTATAATTATATCTAAAAGGGCCTGAATGCTTTAAGATCAGAAAGCAGCAAAAGGGAAGTTTTGTGACACTAGTACAGATGTAGTTTTTGAACTGGTTTCTGTTTACATGGGTAGATCATTCTTTTCTTTTTTTTTTAAGATTTCTTTTATTTGACAGAGTTACAGAGAGAAGCAGAGACAGAGAGAGAGGTCTTCCTTCCGCTGGTTCATTCCCCAGATGTGATCGGCTGCACCAATCTGAAGCCAGGAGCCTCCTCCAGGTCTCCCATGTGGGTGCAGGGGCCAAGGACCTGGGCCATCTTCCACGGCTATCCCAGGCCATAGCAGAGAGCTGGATTGGAAAAGGAGCAGCTGGGACTAGAACCGGCGCCCATATGGGACAGGTCAGGGCTTTAACCCACTGCATCGCAGCACTGGCCCCATATCATTCTTATTTTATGTACTCTTATTATATGTGTTATGTTTTTATAATTAAAATATATGTCTACTAAAATAGTGCAATATGACTGAATAAATTTAGCTCAGGGTTGGATAAATCATTCAACCTAGAAAAACATGGTAATTTAGTACAAAAATTGACTACTGGGAAAAACTCATATTAATTCAATAGACATAAAAAACAATTCTCTAAATTCTGTCAGCTATATATGATGATTCATAAAACCACCTGAAAAAGTAGGAAACTTTATAAATTTTGTACCAAAAATCTAGAATAAACACTATACCCATTGGGGAAATTTTTGATGTTTTCCTTTTATGAGCAGTAGCAAGATAATGGCACTCATTATCATTACAAGTGCTTAAGATAACTGGAAGTCTTGTCTAACTTTACAAAGAAAGCAAAAGAAATAAAACATATAAGTAAATGGAAGGCAGGAGATAAAAATAGTCATTTTCTAACAGATGATACAGACATCTACCTATAAAAGTCAACCCAATCGAATTCAGGAGATTGTTTTCTTATTGTGTATAAGATCAGCTTATAAAAACTGTGCTTCATTTTTTTATATCAGCATTAGCCAAAGTGAAAATGTAACTTCAACAGTAACAAAAATATAAAGTAAATACAGATTTTAACTTAAAACGAATGCCCAAGTCTTTAATGGAGAAAAATTTCTCTTTCTAATATAGAGTATAAAAGTCCTGAAAGAAAAAAAATCATTTTTTGCTTTTATTTCGGATGACTAAATTTTAAAAAAGTTCATTTTTATTTACTTGAAAATTAATAGATAAATTTAATGTAATCAAAAGAAAAAAATTAATGTGGATGAGTTTTAAAACACAATGCAATCAATTTAAAATTCATGTGGAAGAATAAAGCCAACTAAATTGCTGATTCTTTGAAAATGAAGAGTAGTATACAGATGTCCTTCCTCAGATAATAATATTAAAGCCATAATAATAAAACTAGTACCGTTTTGCTTCAGGGACATAATGAAACAAAATGTTGAGGTTATCAACAAATCTTGGAAGCCAATAACTGAAAATCTAGCATAAAAGATCAATAGGGAATTAATGTATTATTTAGTATATGGTTTTGTGAAAAACACAAAAAGAAAACTATATCATTTGTGTATATGTATATATACATATATATAACCATATTTATCATGAAATACTTAGTAGGTATAGTAGGCATTTTTCCTAAGTGTGCTTACTAATTAACTCATTCAATACTCTATACAATCTTACTGAACACATTATTATTATCACCCCTATTTTACAGACAAAGGAACTGGTGTAAAGATGTTATGGTGTTCAAATTTATCAAGTTAGTGAGTGAAAAAGCCAACTCTGTGACTTCAAATAGTGTGGTTCCATACCATCGGTCTTAATTACTAGTGTAAAAAAGGAAAAGCCATAAATATGAGTAAACGTTCGTAATCTGGATATGGGGAATTATTTTAAAATAAGACTCAAAAAGTATAATTATTAAGGCAGAGAAATAATAAACTTTATAAGGTAAGAATTAAAGGCTTATTTACTGAAGACAGAATGGAAAACAAAATTTAATATATAAAGTTCACAAGAGGTTTACAGATTATCAAGAAACCCCTATTAATCACAAGAAAACATAGCAACTCAATTGAAAAATAAGCAAAAGATAAAGGACATTCAGTAGGTGAAAGGAAACATCTTCCCCTGCACCAGAAAAAAAAAAAAAAAAAAAAAAACCTTCCTAATCAACAAAATTATGCCCAAATTCATGTAGTTAGAGGAATGGAAATCAAAACACTGACATCACTTCTTGCTCATTTTATTGACAAAGATTAGAAAGCCGAATCCTGCCAAGTGTTGGCAGTGATACAGGAAATTAAGTCATTAAATTCATGTAGTTATTACAGACTGTTATATCCATCCCAGAGAACAATCTGGTAGTACTTTGGCAAATTCAGAATGTATCCAGACAATGGCCATCAATGCCACTCCTCAGTATATATTTCTGAAGAATTCTTTCTTAAACATGAAAGACACATACAAAGATATTCATTGGCAGATATTAATGAAGAGTTAGAGGTTATCTAAGTAAATGTGGTAGTTTCATACCACAGAATACGATAAACCAGATAGAAGCCATAAAAAGCAGCAGAAATGAAATTTTTAAGACAATGTTGAGCAAAAATAGTAGAGAATAGAGTAATTTCTTATGTTTTCCAAGAAGGCACACAAATGAATCTTTAGAATGGTTGTGGCTGAAGGGAGAGAAATGGGAATGGAGAATGGAGACAAAGGAGGATAAGTCAATGACTGAATGAATAAAATCAACCAACCAATTTTTTTATAGTGTGTCATCAGGCTGAACCTGGTGAAGGTGCAGCTTTTCCTCTGAGGTCATGAAAACCTAAAAAAAGCACTAAGAAAGCAAGACCAACAGGGATCCAGACTTGGTGGTTTATATTCTAAAGAAAGACAGTTAACTACTAATTACAGTATTGCTTTTGAAATTATTATTCTGGCAACTGCTATAATACATGAAAGCATGATATATTATGATCATAATAAGGTATTAGGGAAAATCAATATATATCAGTTAGGTAGAAGACTCTCAGTAAATATTTTTCAGATGTAAAAAACTGGACTAAGCGTAGGTAAGTGGTCAGTCTATCCCCTCAGTTATTAAACTGACATGCTCCTTAACTAGAAATTAGAGATTCTTCTATTATTAATGTCCAAAATATTAACATGCATTATGAATTAAATTGACCATACTCCTTTTTGTTCATTTTCTAAGCCAGTACTATGGAGTTATTGGCATGATTTGTATATTACATCAAAGAGTGTAAGTCTTAACATCTATACCAGATTGCTTTAAAAATTTAGTGAAGAAATGAAGTTAAAAGATTTTTGTACAAAAAACTGAAATCATCTACAGTGGGGACATCAAAAAGTTCAAGAAAATGTGTATTATTAAAAAATTATGCATTAAATTCAAAAAAATTTGTGCCTAATTTACCTATTAATCCCAATTTTTCTGCAAGCTTTTTCAAGTATCCCCATTTATCTGCAGGAACTCTATGACAGCCTAACAGTGGAGCAGAAAATAATATATTTTCATAACAATGGTTTCTGGATAATCTCTCTAAGCTTAAAAGTGAGTAACTGGAAAGATATTTACTCTTGCTTTGTGAAAAAATTATGAAAAAAAAAAAAAAAAAAGAAAGAGTTCAACACCCAAGAGATCATACAAGGCCAACCAACTAAAATTATTTACTTAAGGATTCAGAAGAAATTATTTTAAAAAGTCACTATCAAATACAAGAATTTATAAAATAGCAAGGAAGCAATAGGTTATCAAAGAAAAGATATAGAAATAGAGACATTAAGAGAAACTACTTAAAAAAATCCAAAGGTACAATAACTAAAAATCTACTTTGGAAGCTAAATAATATTATAGTAGCTCAAACCAGTACAAGAAAGAAAAAAGTAACTGTTATCAAAGTGATTCTAACAGTCAGAAAATAGAGGTTCAAACAAAAATTTTTAGATTTTTTAAAATTTTTTGGAGGTATTTCATTTTTTTATTTTTTATTTTTTTTATTTTTATTTTTTGACAGGCAGAGTGGACAGTGAGAGAGAGAGACAGAGAGAGAAAGGTCTTCCTTTTGCCGTTGGTTCACCCTCCAATGGCCGCCACGGCTGGCGCACTGCGCTGATCTGATGGCAGGAGCCAGGTACTTCTCCTGGTCTCCCATGGGGTGCAGGGCCCAAGCACTTGGGCCATCCTCCACTGCACTCCCTGGCCACAGCAGAGAGCTGGCCTGGAAGAGGGGCAACCGGGACAGAATCCGGCACCCCGACCGGGATTAGAACCCGGTGTGCCGGCGCCGCAAGGCAGAGGATTAGCCTAGTGAGCCGCGGCGCCGGCCGGAGGTATTTCATTTTTAATTTTAACTTTTAATATTTATTTTGACTGGCACATAGAATTGTTTATATATTTGTGGTATACCTTGTGGTGTTTCTGTATATGTTCGAACAATGTAATATCCAGTAAATGTAAACAAAAAATTGACATTTCTTTACATCATACTTTCTAGTTTTATAACAGAAATATATAGTACAGTATCATGACCTAACATTACCCTACTGTGCAAAAGGACACCAGTACTTATGAATCACATCTAATTATAAGTTGGTACTTATTGATCAACCTTCCCATTTCCCTCCCTTTCCCAACTTTCCCTATCTTCTGGTAACCCCCATTATACTCTTAACTTCTATGACATCAATATTTTTAGATTTCACATTTGAGTGAGATCATGCAATACTTGTCTCTGTGCTTCGTCTATTTGACTTGACATAGTAACCTTCAGTCCCATTCATGTTGTTGCAAGATTTCATCCTTTTTTGGTGAGTAGTATTTTGTCATGTATAACACTTTCTTTATGATGAACATTTAGATTGTCTCCATATCTTGGCTATTGTGAAGTATGCTACAATGAACATGAGAATGCAGATGCGTCTTCTACAGATTGATTTCATTTTCCTTGGATAGATACCCAGTAATGGCATTGCTGGATTATATAGTAGTTTCTCTCTCTCTCTCTCTCTCTCTCTCTGTGTGTGTGTGTGTGTGTGTGTATTAGCTTTCTTGAGGAGTCACCATATTGTTTTCTGCAATGAATATATATGAATATATTAATTTATATTGACACTAAAAGTGTGCAAGTGTTTCTGTTTCTCTAAAAGTTTTCCAGTACTTGTAATCTTTTGTCTTTTTTTATAATTACCAATCTAACTTTAATGAGAAGATATCTCTCTGTGATTTTCATGTGCTGTATTTCTTTTTTTCATGTACCTCTTGGTACATATTTCATGTTCCTATTGTCATGCATTACTTTAAGTAATATCTGTTTATATCTACTAACTTTTAAATTGGATTATTTAATTTCTTACTAAGTTGTTTGAGTTCTTCATAAACTCTACTTGTTAACCCCTTTTGAGATATATAACTTGCAAATTATTTCCTTTGCTGCGCAGAAGCTCTTTAATTGCTGAATTTGTCTCCTATGCTTTCGGGGTCTTCTCAAAAAACCCTTTCTATTTTAATAACTTAAAGTATTATTCCTGTATTTTCATGTAGTAGTTTCAAGTGTCGGGTTTTATTTAGGTCTTTGATCCATTTTTAGTGATTTCTATAGATGGTGAGAGACGATGGGGGGTGGTGTTCAAGTTTAATCCTTTTGTGTGTGGATAACCAGTTTTGCCAGCACCACTTATTGGAAAGAGTATCCATTTCCCAATGCATATTTTGCTTTCTACTTCACAGTGCCTTGGTTTGATTTCCAATTCTGGCTTATGACTTTAACATCATACTAGAGTGGACCCTGAGAAATATCAGTGATGGCTCAAGTAATTGGGTTCCTGCCACTTGGATGGGAGATTTGCATTGAGATTGTAGCTCCTAGCTCTGGCCCTGGCCCAGCTGTAGCTGCTTTGGACATTTGAGGCATGAACAAGCAGATGGGATCTCTCTCTCTCCACCTCTATCTCAAAAAAAAAAAAAAAAATCATCTAGAGTGACAATTTGATTTCTTCCTTTGTAATTTGGATGCCCTTTATTTCTTTCTCTTCCCTAATTGGTCTGGCTAGGACTTACAGTACTATTTTGAATAAACATGTTGGTCATAGGCATCCTTGTCTTATTTCAGTTCTTGAAAGTAAGCTGTTGGCTTTTCCCAATTTAGCATGTTGTTAGCTATTGACTTGCTATAAATTACCTTTAAATGTTGAGATAGGATCCTTCTATACCAAATCTGTTGAGAAATTTTTAACATGAAGAGATGGGTGTTACTAAATGTCTTTTCTGCATCCATTGAGATGATGTCATGATCTTTTTCCCCTTTATTCTCTTGTGTGGTGTATCACATATATTGGTTTGCATGTGTTGAACCATCCTTGCTTCCTTATAATAAATCCCAGTTGATAATGGTGAATAACCTTTACAATGTGCAGTTGGAGTTTGTTGAGGATTTTTGCACCTATGTTCATCAAGGAAATTGACCTGAATCATTTTTGTTGTGTCCTTGTCTGATTTTGTCTGACTTCATAAAATAAGCATGGAAGAATTTTCCCCTCTTCTACTTTTTGGAATACTTTAAGAAGATTAGCTTTTTATTCCTCTTTAAATATTTGGCACAATTCAATTGTGAAGCCATTTGGTCCTGGGTTTTTATTTAATGGGAGACTTTTTATTATTGACCCAATAGGACTAGTAGTTATTGAGATGTTTAGGTATTCTCTTTCCTTATGATACAAAAACTTGGTAATGTGTATGTATACATGAATTTGTCCATTTCTTCTAGGTTATACAATTTTTTGCTTTATAATTATTTACATAATATTAATAACTTATTTCTTTGGTTTCTGTCAGTTGTAATGTTTCCCTTTTCTTCTATGATTTTATATATTTGAATCTTGTCTCTCTTTTTCTTGGTTAGTCTAGCTAAAGATTTGTCAATTTTTTATTGACTTTTCAAAGAACCACCTCTGTGTTTCATTGATTTTTTTCTCTATTTCCGCATTTCTTCTATTATTTCATTCTTTCTACTAAGTTGGGGTTTGATTTATTCTTGTTTTTCCAATTCCTTATAGTGCACTGATAAAATTGTTTATTTGAGACTTTTCTCCTTTGTTCATGTAAGCATTTCTTCCTATAACCTTCCCTGTTAGTATTGCTTTGGTTATACCCCATTGGTTTTCTTTCCTTTTTCTAGTTTTAAAGATTTATTTATGTGAAAATCAGAGTAACAGAGAGAGAGTGAGAGACAGAGAGAGTGAAATCTTCTACCAGCTGGCCTACTCCCCTTATGGCCACAATGGTCAGGGCTGGGCCCAGCCAAAGCCAGGAGCCAGGAGCTTTAGCCAAGTCTTCCACATGGATGGCAGGGGACCAAACACTTGGACAATCTTCTGTTACTGTTTCCAGGCCATTAGCAAGGAACTTGACTGAGGTAGAACAGCCAGAACATGAGAACATGAGCTGGTACTCATAAAAGACACCAGCATTGCGGGCTGCAGCCTTACCTGCTATGCCACAATGCTGGCCCCTATCTCATTGGTTTGCATATACTGTTTCCATTTTCACTCACTCTAAGAATTTTTAAAATTTCCTTCTTAATTTCTTCTTTAATATATTGGTTGTTCAAGGCTAAGTTGTTTAATGTTCATATACTTATGTAATTTCAAAAACTTCTTGTTACTGATTACTAGTCTCATTACATTGTGGTCATAAGTAACTTTCAATATAACTTCTATTTTCAAAAATTTGTTGACACTTGCATTGTGACTTACCATATAATCTATCCTGGAGAATATTCCTTGTGTTCCTGAGAATATATATTCTGCAGACTTTGGATGAAATGTTTATTAAGTCCAGTTGATCCAGAGTTTAATTCTATTCTTCCATTGATTTGCTGTCTGGATCATCTATCAATAACTTAATGTGAGTGTTGAAGTTCCCTTCTACAATTTTATTGGAGCCTACCTCTCCCTTTAAGTCTATTAATATCTTTTTTATGTGTTTGGGGGCCCCAATATTGGGTGCAAATGCACTAACTATTATTATTTCCTCTCTGGATTGAAGCTTTTGGCATTATCTAATGACCTTCCTTGTTTTTTTATACTGCTTTTGATTTAGAATCTATTTTATCTGATATAGGCATGACAACTTCTATTTCCTTTGAGTTTAATGTGCATTGAATATCTTATTCCAACCCTTCCACTTTTCACCTATTGTGACTTTAGGGATAAAGTGAGTTTCTTGTAAGCAACGTATAGTTGGATCTTAATATTTTAAAAATCTCTTTGGCCAGTTTATATCTTTCATTACAGATTTTGATCCATTTACATTTAAAGTAATTATTGTTAAGTAAAGTATTAAAACTGTCATTTTAATATTTGTCTTCTAGCTTTATTATAGTTCCTTTCTTTCTCCTCTTACACTAGTCCTTTGTGGTTGAGTTTTTAACTATATGTTTTTATTATTTGATTATTATTTTGGTAAGTCTATCATACATTTTTGCTGTGTGATTTCCAGTAGGCTTTGAAAACACTTTTTGGTTATAATAAGCTATTTTGTATAGATAACAACTAATGTTCATTATAAAGTTAGGAAGAGGGCACAGTATTGTGGTGCAGCAAATTAAGCCACGAACACTGAGATTCCGATACAGAACTGAGACCAAGCTGTTCAACTTACAATCCAGGTCCCTACTAATATGCCTAGTAAGGCAGGGCAAGATGACCCAAGTACTTGGGCCCCTCCCATCCATGTATGAGACCAGAATGGAGTTCCAGGCTGCAACCTGGCCTCGACTCAGTTGTTGAAACCATTTGAGAAGTGAACCAGTGAATGGATGATCTCTGTGTTTCTCCTTCTCTCTCTGTCTCTCTGCCTTTCAAATAATTAAATAAATAAATATTTTTTAAACCACAGAAAAAGAAAAAAAGGAAGTAAGATATAAGAAATACTATAGGCCGGTGCCTCGGATCACTAGGCTAATCCTCTGCCTTGTGGCGCCAGTACACCGGGTTCTAGTCCCGGTCGGGGTGCTGGATTCTGTCCTGGTTGCCCCTCTTCCAGGCCAGCTCTCTGCTGTGGCCAGGGAGTGGAGTGGAGGATGGCCCAAGTGCTTGGGCCCTGCACCCCATGGGAGACCAGGATAAGTACCTGGCTCCTGCCATCGGATCAGCGCAGTGCGCCGGCCGCAGCGGCCACTGGAGGGTGAACCAATGGCAAAAGGAAGACCTTTCTCTTTGTCTCTCTCTCTCACTGTCCACTCTGCCTGTCAAAAAAAAAATACTATAGAATTTTATACTCGCATTTCATTTTTCCTCACATTTTTCATATTTGATAATAATTTTTTATGTTTTACTTCTATAATGCCTATCTCTTAACACAATAGTTATTATTATTTTAATTGTTTTGCTTTTTGTTGTAAAGCTAAGGACATGAATGGTTTATGCACTATATTTTCTATATTAAAGGATTTTGAACTTGTCTGTATACCTACTCTCACTCATAGTTTTCTACCTTATGAGATTTCATTCTTATTCCTCAATATCTCTTTCTTTAAGTTTATATAAATCCCTTTAGCATTTCTTAAAAGACAGGTCTAGGGGCCAGCGCTGTGGTGTAGCAGGTAAAGCTGCGTAGCAAGTAAAGCCACCACTTGCAGTGCCAGCATCCCATATGGACACTGGTTTGAGTCCTAGCTGCTCCACTTCCGACCCAGCTCTCTGCTATGGCCTGGGAAAGCAGTAGAGGATAGCCCAAGACCTTGGGTTCCTGCACCCATGTAGGAGACCTAGAAGAAACTTCTGGCTCCTGGCTTTGGATCCGTGCAGCTCTGGCCATGGCGGCCAACTGGGGAGTGAACCAGCAGATGGAAGACCTCTCTCTCTCTGCCTCTCCTCTCTCTGTGTAACTTTTCAAATAAATAAATAAATCTTAAAATCTTAAAAAAAAGAATACAGGTCTAGTGGTTCAGCTTCTGTTTATCTCAGGATGTTTTAACTCTCCATCATATCTAAAGGATAGCTTTGCTGGGTATAGTATTCTTGACTATGAAGTTTTTTGTGTTTGTTTTTTCTTCAGTAGTATGAAAGTTTTATTCTGTTATATTGCTGAGAAGTCAGCAGCAGCAGTCAAGAGAATTCAAATACCTTTTATGTTGTTTATTTCTTTTCTCTTGCAGATTTGAAAATTCCCTCTTTATATTTAAACTTGGAAAGCCTGTTACAATATATCATGGGATAGATTGGGTTGCAAAATGTGACTGGTCATCTCTGACCTTCTTGTACCTGGATAGTTTTAATTTTATGTTTTACAAGTTTTCTGTTAATATCTCCTTGAATATGCCTTATACCCCTTCGGCATGCTCAAATTCCTCTTGAATCACATTAATTCACATAAATTTTCTTTTCACGTTGTTCCAAAATTCCTTTAAGCTTTCTTCATTCCTCTTCCTTATCCCTACCACCACCATTGCGTACTTTCAGATAGCCTTTCTTCAAGCTCCTATTGGATCTGTTCTGTTATTGAGCCTTCTGTTGTGCTTTTCTATTTCTCGAGTTTACATTTCAATAGAAAGATTTCTGTTTCAATTTTTAAAATTTTTTCTTTCCCTCTGTCAAGCCACTCTGTTAGAATATTAAATCATTTCTCTGTGTTCTCATTGAGTTTCCTTAAAATATTTATTTTAAATTCTTCATAACAGCATTTGAAAATAGCAAAATTTATGTGTTGTTTCTTGTACTTTATTTTGTTCATTAGATAGGGCCAAATTTCCCTGACAGTTCTTGATATGAACTTTTTTGGCATGTGATATTCTCTGTGTTATTGAAGTGTGTGTGTGTGTGTGTTTGTGTGTGTGTGTTGGCCAGTATTCATAATATGGCTTTGTTTGTGTCTGTCCTTACAGAAAATCTAAGCAGTTCACTTATTTTCTCTGAGTCTGCTGGTCCTTCCACCACTGCTGGGCTAAATGGCTCCCTAAATTGAGGTTTGTCCTAACAGCGCTATGGATGTCCTGTTACTAATTTAATCCCAGAGGATACCTGAGCTCAGATTTCCCACATCTGCAAGTGATTTGCAGAATGAACTAGGAAAGTGTCCCAAAAGGGGCAGTCAAACACCATAAACCTTCCTCTGGGTTAGGCCTGGGTGCTCAGTCTTGTGGCCATCCATGAGACAATGTTAAATTATATTCAGAGTCTACAGTTCATCACTTCCAACACAGCATGGGAATAGGATGAAAGCCAGTATTACTGTGGTCTCTCTAAAATGGACTCACATCAGCAACTAGTTACAAATGATGCTGGCTAGAATATACACCCAATTGACAGGTGCCACAGGCTTGGCACCAGGGCAGGTCCAGAGGCTACATTCATAGTTATCGGACTAGGGACATGGATAGATATTGGATTGGGGACAGATTGGGGTCTCTCAATTGTGAGGTATTACCAGCCCAGCACTGAGTCCCAAGTCACACTCCTGTGGATCCTTGTTGCCTGCCCAATGGATAAGGGAATGTTGATAAAGGCAACCTCCTAGCCACACAGGTCAGCCTTAAGCTGGTTCATACCTGGGTCTCATAGTCATCAGGCCCTGCAGAATCTTGGTCCTGTAAATTTCAACAAACCTGTTGCTTCAAGGCACAGGTCACTGCCTGATGCCAGGGCAAGTCTAGAGGCTCAGTCTACAAACTCTGGCCTGGGAGTAGAGGCCTTTTGGCTTCTTTTAGGTGCTGAATCCCATCGTGGAAAGACTAACTCTGAGCTCCACAGCAAGGTCCTAAGTTCCCTTTCCTACCATATTTCCCAGTAGGTGGAGTCTTGCTGTGTTGTCTACTGGAGGTTGGTGAGCATGGTGGATTAGTCCCTTGGTTTCCAGGCTAAGGAGGGTGCAGAATCCAGTTTGCCCACATGGAATGGGAGTAGGGCTCATAAGACACTGATTATTATTGTGGTAGGCTGGTACTGGTTTCAAGTCTAAAGTCTGGACTTGATTCTCTCTCCTTTTAGCAATGAGAGGAGAGGTATCCCTTTCAATGCTGTACTACCTGGAATGGGGAGGAATTCCTTCCTGTTTTCTTACTACTATACTAAAACCTGATACTGTGGTCTCTCACTTGGCTTCCATACTTCTTCTTAAACTGTGTCTCTGTGGGCAGATGCTCACCCAAGCATCTTACTCATTCACCACCTTCCTCCACCCTCTTTTAGCTGTTGTTTTTTTCTTTTCTTTCTTTCTTTCTTTTTTTTTTTTTTTTTTTTTGATAAAGAAAGTAGAACTGGAGTTCGTGCTGTGGTGTAGCAGGTAAAGCTGCTGCCTGCAGTGCTGGCATCCCATATAGGCACTGGTTCAAGTTCCAACTACTCCACTTCTGATTTAGCTCTCTGCTATGAGAGAGCAGTAGAAGATGGTCCAAGATTTTGGGTACCTGCACCCATGTAGGAAACCCGAAAGAAGCTCCCAGCTCCTGGCTTCAGATGGGCCAAGTTCTGGCTGTTGTGGCCATGTGTGGAGTGAACCAGCAGATAGATAGATCTCTCTCTCTCTGCCTCTGCCTCCCTGTCACTCTGCCTTTCAAATAAATAAATAAATCTTTTAAAAAATAAAGTAGAACTAAATGAAAGTAAAAAAAATGAAATATTATAAGATGTGATCGTAAGAATAGCTTATCTGAACATATATTTCTGAGTTAGAGTAGAATGGAGTATACATTGCGCGCGCACACACACACACACATGCACATACAATGTCAACAAACAAAAAAGCATCAACCAAAGATATGTTCTTATAAAAATTTTGAGTTACAGGAGTTTTTTAAAGAACTTAAAAGCATCTTTGCAGAAATTCAGGCTATCAAGAAAGAAACAAATACCAAGTTGCTACCATTCTTTCCTTGGATAACTTTAAAAGTTTAGAAGACTATGCTTCAAATTTGTAGTATTATTTTCAAATCTATATGATTTTTCAACAAACATTTTAACCCAAGTATTTTATATTGAACCAAGTTGTTATGATATATAAAAAAAGAAAAATTTTATTATCTATAAGTTGGCTCAGAAAGTGTATCTTTATTGGAAGTCATTAGTCAAAGATATACTTCAGTGGGCCAAGATATAAATAAAGATAAATAATCCAGGACAGAGAAAAATGAGAAATGGAAGAAAATAAAGAACATGTTTCTGTACTTGAAAAAACTCTGTATAGTATTGTGGTTAAGCAGATTCACTGGCTTTAGAGTCAGGCGCATTGAGTTCACAACCTGATCTCCTTGTAACTATTTGTTTTATCTGTGAGATGGAAAGAACATAATAACTACTGTACAGAGTCATTATTGATGGATTTAAGTGTTAAGCATAGGGTATACTATATAGTAAAATTCCATGAATGGATCTATGATTATATGTTTCATTCTAGCAACAAAGGATAATAGTTTCCTTCTTTGTCCAATATGAACAGGGCACTTATACTGGCAAATCATACTAATAAAATGACAGACATGAAAGTCCAATAATGATAATACAAATAACAGCTAAATCTTTATTGAGCATGTAATATGTCATAAGAATTTTATATATATGTATTGCTTCATTTAATTTATAAAAATAAATCTGAGACATTGATACTATTGTTATTTTATAGATAAAAAATAAATACTGAAAAATAATTTACTTCCAACATTACATAGTATGCAAGTGGTAGAGCTGGGATTTGAATATTGTCTCTTGCTAGCTCAATATTAGTTTGTTAAAGATAATCTTCATTTTATCTTACACCAGATTTGAATCAAACAATGTCATCTCATTGCATACCAGTTTTTCTTCAAATATCTTTATAAAACTGAAATGATATGATTCCATGGTAGGCTAGAGTGGGGATAAAGATATTTAAATGACTTACCCTGAATCCAGTCCAGGAGCCAGTTGTAGTGGTATTATCTTACTCAATGACCAACTAATCTCACACACACTTCTATGACAACATTTGTATTCTGTAACAAAGGCATTCTTGACATCTGTCTTTCTCAGTAGACTAATACCATGCCTTAGGATCAGTGAGTGCATGATGAATGGGCATTGTAATTTCAGCTGAGCACCACTAGCAACATTTCCTGAAGAAATCACTCAGTAACTATATCACACGTGGATAGAATAAAAAGAATGGCAAGAATAGAAGAAAAGTTAACATTTTCTGATTTAATTTTTCCCAAGAAGTACTGAAATGAATACAATTAAATGAAGGCATACATACTATTTGTGTTAGAACATAATCACAATTGGGAAGGACTAGCTGGAAGAAAATAACAAAGGAAGGAATAAAGAAGAAGGAAGGAAGGAAGGAAGGGAGATAGGAAGAGAATAATGGAAGAAAAGAAAAGTGAAGAGATGTAAATGAATATTGATTGAGCATGAACTGCTAGTTAATAATTGTGTGTTAATATGCATTATCTCATTTATTTCTGAGAAAAAAGACTACATGGGTGCAAAGGATTTTCCTTTTATGAGTAAAGAAACTGAGACAAAGACATGCTGAAAATTTCTTAGTGATGTTTATAATCAAGTAGAGACTCCTGTTTTACTCTATATTTTTCCCAAGAGCATTCAATGAATGCAAATTTAATGTTCATATGCCATCCTGAGAAATAATGTGTATGTTAAATAAAAAAGTGACAGCATTCAACTAGAATGCTGTCTTATTCTAGTTAACTTGCTTTGAGTGGATCAATATTTTAGAGATCTGTAATAGAGTAGCAGGTGAAATTTAAGTCTCTTTCTGCTTTCACTTACAGACATTACATTTCTGTAACTGCTGCTAGGGAGAAGAAGTTCATTTATGTAGCTGAAAGATATTGCTGGGAAGTATGGATCATTATTCAAACAAGAAAACTGCCTTTTTAATAACAAATCAGAGTCCTGTTAGCACATCAACTCCTGGATACATACACTCCTTTCACATGCTACTTTCCCAAGATCAGAGGGGCTGTTTTCAGAGGAGCACCTGTTGTCATCAGTTGGGAAACAGCTGTTTTCCTTCCTTGGATTATCTGGATTGTCCAGGTCATACTATTGTAAGCAAAGGGTTAAATTGAACCAACAGATATGAACAAAAAATATTTTCAGGGCCAGTGTTGAGGCTTAGCAGGTTAAGCCACTGTCTATGAAGCCAGCATCCCATATGGGCACTAGTTTGTGCTCTGGCTGTTACATTCCCAATCCAGCTTCTTGATAATTGATAATGCACCTGAGAAAGTGGCAGAAGGTGACCCAAGGATTTGGGACCCTGCACCCACATAGGAGAACCAGATGAAACTTTAGCCTGGACCAGAACTGGCTGTTGTGGCCATTTGGGGAGTGAAACAGCAAATGGAAGACTCTCTCTCTTTTTTTTTTCTCTCTCTCTTTTCTCTCTCTCTCTCTCTCTTTCTCTTTCTCTCTCTCTCTCTCTCTCTGTGTGTGTGTGTAAATGGCTTTAACATAAATACATACTTTATGGCACACTAAAAGAATATTCTTTTAGAGTCACACTAAAAGAATAAAGTCATCCTTGGGAGCGAGGGATACCAGGAGCCATGAAGGAGAGAGAGGTTGCCAAATGCTAAATGCCGCTCAGTAAATGAGAAGGATCTGATTTCAGAGAAGCAGAAGTTTCTATGTCTTTTGTGCCCAATTTTTCTAAATATTCCATATAGTATCCACCACTTTGCAAAGTAATATGAACATAATTATTTAGAATTGACTTTAAATGACATACATTTGAATCCATTGAGACAAACATCTTTTTCTTTTGTTTACCTTGAATTGTTGTTACTTTAAATTACAGATTCTTGCAAAGCAAAAAATCTGAAATTTGGCAGCCAACCCACTGTTATAATTCATTTCTTGCTTATTACTTTTTAAAGGTTAAAAGCAATCCGGGTGCCTATGTACAGGCATACACTATATGAACCGAAAGTTCTTCAAATTCAAAATTTTAATTTTCCATTAGTTTTAGATGATTTTTGAAAACACTTACAGCTAATAAATTATTCTCAAATATTCAGATTTTCTCTTAAGCATTCTTAAACATTAGCAGAATAAAACTTACACATAATATCATCACAACATAAAAGTCTATTGGAAAGTAATATTAGGTGTATAGAAGTTTTAGCAGCATTCTCAAGGACACTAAAAGTATCTCAGTAAATTCTCCAGAGCAAATTGAAAGTTAGGTTTCCAATACAATCCCATCAAGATTGCATGTCACAATGCCATCTCTCTAGTCCAAGTGATCAATTTCAGTTCACAATTGATCACAATGATAGGTCTAAGAGTCAAAGGGATCACACAAAACAAGACTAGTGTCTGCTAATACTAACTGATAGAATCAAAAAGGGAGAGAATGATCCAGCATGGGAAGTGGGATACACAACAGACTCATAGAATGGCAGATGTCCTAAACAGCACTCTGGCCTCAGAATCAGCCCTTAAGGCACTCGGATCTGGCTGAAGAGCCCATGAGAGCATTTTAGGCATGGAAAGCCAAGACACTCTGGCAAAAACAAACAAACAAACAAAAAACCTAAATGAAAGATCTCTGCGAGTGAGATCCCAGTAGAAAGAATGGGCCATCAAAAAAGGAGGTACCTTTCTCTGAAGGGAGGAGAGAACTTCCACTTTGACTATGACCTTGTCTAAATAAGATCAAAGTCAGCGAACTGAAAAGGCTTCCATAGCCTTGGAAACTCATGACCAGAGCCTAGGGAGATTTCTGATGCCATAAACAAGAGTGTCAAATTGTTAAGTCAACAACGGGAGTCACTGTGTACTTACTCCTCATGTGGGAATCTCTGTCCTTAATGTGTTGTCCAATGTGAATTAATGCTATAACTAGTACTCAAACAGTAGTTTACACTTTATGTTCTGTGTGGGTGCAAACTGATGAAATCTTTACTTAATACATACTAAATTGATCTGCTGTATATAAAGATAATTGAAAATGAATCTTGATGTGAATGGAATGGGAGAGGGAGCGGGAGATGGGAGGGGTGCAGGTGGGAGGGAAGTTATGGGGGGAAAAAGCCATTGTAATCCATAAATTGTACTTTGGAAATTTATATTTACTAAATAAAAGTTTTAAAAAAGTTAGGTTTTCTTAAACAAAAATTAATTTTTCCATTAGAGAAAATGACTGCAGCATTCCATTGAAAAGACACTGAACAGCATGATGGTCAACATTTACAGCACCAAATTCCTGCTTTAAGTAACAGAAGCTAAATGTTTCTGAGATGAATTCTGTGCTCAGTTATTTCTCAAAGCCATTCTCTGGGGATTCATGGTGTAGGTTTTTGAATCATGCAGGGCAAAGGGTGGGTCCAAACAGGAAATCAAAGAGACCAAGAACTGATAACATATGTGTTTTTGCAGGCCAAAATTCCACTGTTTAGATTTGTTTAGAGATAGTGGGTATAAAGCTGACATTGACATCAGCCTCAGTATTATGAGTATAGGTCTCCTAGGAGGCAACGCTGAAAGCTCCCCACAGTCTTTGAGCTACATGCTGAATTACTCGTCTCCAACCACCTGCTAATGAAATTTCCTATGCTTCTTTTATTTTCAAAAATTCAATGATTTTAGAGTGATGATCTAATGCTACAGTTATTTGTCATGCAAATCAGTTTGTGAAATATATTTTGTTCCTCAATGAGTGCATACATCTCTGTTAGTTACTTAATAAACAGCTCAGCATTGGAGGTTTTGTTGTTTTGTTTTGTTTTATAAGAAGCTGGTGTGCGGCATAACAGGTTAACTCCCACCTACAACACCTGCATCACATATGGGCTCTGGTTCAAGTCTCAGCTGCTCCACTTCCAATTTACTTCCTTGCTAATGCAGTGAAAGATGGACCAAGTGCTTGGGCCCCTGCTACCCACATGGGAGACGCAGAAGAAGCTCCTGGCTCCTGGCGTCCACCTGGCCCAGCCCTGGCCATTGAGGACATTTGGGGAGTGAACCAGCTGATAAAAGATTCTCTCTGTTTCTCTCTCTCTCTCTCTCTTTCTCTCTCTGTTAATCTGCAATTTCAAATGATAAATCAATCTTTTAAAGAACCTAATGTGACTGAGGTCCTGCTCATCATTAATTGGATTATAATTTTAAAAGAAAAGTTATTAATTTAGGAGAACACACAAAATACTAAAGTCTTCTTAATGTGTTCAAGATTGTTCCAAAGCATATAATGTCATATGATTTGATTTTTCAGTTAAAATTTATTAAAGTCGGACTCATTTAGCAAAATCAAGTGTTTACTTTCAAGGGAGTTCCACAGAAGCTGGCATTTGTGTTTTCACTAATTTGAAAGGAATTATAGAAACAATTACAAAGCATCCATGTGGCTGTGCATCTTTTTGGTGCACCATAGTGGCACAGCTACAGTTGGCAATTCAATGTTTATTTTCTCTATTAATGAAATAATAATCATGAGGGAAAATGTATGGGAAAAACAGGAGACAGAGCTGGGCACATATAATTGTATTTCTGAATTTCAATTTTTTCTCCTCACTAGTTACAGGGTTTCTTTAGCACTAAATGAGATAATGCATTTACTATATCTAGTATAGTTGTAAAATACTGTGTAAGAAGGGAGTGTGATGTTACTTTTATTTGGCTTTCTATTTTCTACAAATTTTGAAAATAGAATATTCTTGCCAGAAAGAATAAGCTAAATTGAGAAATAATGTTAAACTAATTTGTCCTTTTCGTGTTTGGGATTCCTTTATTCCCTCACTGGATTTTCATTGATTCTCTAGGATCATGTAATCTTAGCAGAAGAAAAAAAATATTAATTTAACAATGTTATAATATTAATTAAAGCTATAGCTTGATTGTGACCACTTGTAAATAGGGAGTTGTAAGAAAAATAAAGTTAACAAGTGAATGACAGTGAAAATAGAGGTATTTCATAATTATATTAGTACAGTGGATTTAATAATTTCACATTGTATAAAGAATGAGAGGATAATAGGAAATACTACTATGCATTTATCAAATTACACATGTGATCTGATTGACTAGCATTGAATGGTGCTTAATTGAAATGCACACATCCCAACAACTCAGTATAGAAATTATATGAACTTTCCTTCTATTGCATTCTGGGTTTGTTCCAAATGCCGTGCATTAGATAGAATTAGGCCATAAACTATATAGATTCTAAATCTTCATTTATTTTCCTCTATCAATCCTGTAAGTAAAGTCCTCCATTCTCTTCTCATGACAAAAATGACCTTTGATCTTAAGCAAATGCTTCCCTGCCATTCAACCCTGAAATCATCATAAATGAGTTCTTCAAAATTTGTATATTGGTTTCAAGTATGACATTTGACACATACATTTAAATATGATTCTAACTTTTTTAAAAAAGAAAATGAAAATACCACATAAAGGTAAAAGAGGGAAGAAAAAGCTAAATAAAAAACTCTAGAGTCATTATCTTTATCATCAATTTCATTAGTTCCTGAGATAAAAATGTTTCTACAATGGCATGACTTCCATCTCACTAACTAGTTCATTCCTATTTGCATCATTTTCTTCTAGATTATCAATTCAGGTTTGCAATTACAGCATCTTTGGACTATAAAAGTAGCCAAATATTCATTTTTCCCCAGGATTTTCACAATATTCATAACTATTTATATGCAGAAGCTCTTTTTGTGAGAATTCATATGCAAATTGCCAAACGGAAACCTTATATTTTTGACTCATGGTGTGGCTTTCAGAAGAGAATGTGATATCCCTGGATAGGGATATGCTGTAGGGCCAGCATCAGATTGTCTAAGTGGATCATCAATTAACTTCACTTATAGTGAATCCATGTTCTATTATTCTATAACATACTGTGGAAAAAGTCTATTTGGTGTGATGAAATCTTCCTCTTTTTCCCCCTATAAATAATTTTTTTTCCTCTGGTCAATTTCATCATGAGTTATTGAATGTGGCATATCATCATACTTGTAATACTGTGATAAGTAATAATTAGAAGGCCCAAAATTAATTTAATTGGCTCTAGATGAAATAAGCACTTTCATTGAGTTTTTATTGCTTTGAGATGTAAAAAAAAAATATTGTTTCAATGGAAACTGTAGCTGATAAAAATTTCAAGTAAGTATGGGGCCACCATCATGGCACAGCAGGTTAAGCCTCTGCCTGCAATGCCTGCATCCCATGTGGGCACTGGTTGGAGATCCGGCTGGTTCACTTTGATCCAGCACCCCGCTAAACAGTGCCTGGGAAAGCAGCTGAAGATGGTCCAAGTGCCTGGGCCCTTGCCATCCACAAGAGAGACAGTGAAGAAGCTCCTAGCTCCTGGCTTCTGTTCCCAGCTCTTTCATTTGCTGGTTCACTCCCTAAAAGGCCTCAGCAGGGAGGTGGATCAGAAGTGGAGCAGCCGGCTCTCTAACTGGCACCCACATGGGATGCTGATGTCACAGGCGGTGGCTTTACTTGCTACACTACAACGTCATCCCCAGGTTACTTATTTTATATGCTTTATTCATCTCATTTTTTACCACAACTGCATAAGCTAAATATTATCATTGCTTCTTTATATGTGAAAAGAAGACCTTCAATACAATTAACTCGTATTATTAGAAAGTGGTATATCTGACACTCAAAGTTTGATCCAAATACCAACATTTTTAAAGTTCCAAGTGAACCTCTTTCATTCAAAATATATTTTAAAATAATGATAATGTTTATACTATAGCACGTACTTAGCATATCTGTGTCCTATTTAATATAGAACATCAGCTAAAAATTATGTGTTTTTAAGGAATCCATTTTGCAAGCAAGGGTTGCAATAATAACATTAAAATCAAACAAAACCCATAATATTTTTTATTAAAGTTTAAGTGTTGTTTGACCAATCTAATACTAAAACTTTTGGATTTTGGATTTGGGTAATAAAATGTGTCCTAAGGGGAAAGATGAAGAGCAGAAATGAATCATTTCTTTAAAAATAAGTAAACAAAATGAATATCTAAAACAAGAACTGCCAATTTGGTGCCTCTGCTTCCTCTTCAAATGTATCCACCTCTCAAATAAACTACTTAATTTATTTGAAGTTTAAAATAAAAAGATAAAGCACCATACTGATAGCAACTGAAACCTGAATTATGAGCTGTTCAGTAACATACAATAAATTCTTTGGGAGGAGAAGACTTATAGAAGCATAGGCAACACTGGTAAAACTCTTCTTCCGTCTGACTTCCCAAGCATATTAGGCTAATTCCCAAAATAAATCCAGTCAGTTAGCAAGTTAACCTCTCACTCCTGTCACAGAAGTCCTCTACAGCCTTGAGGTTAACTGTTTACTTTTCCATGGTCTTTGTTCTTTCTTTAGTGGCCCTATACTTATGATGTCACTTGGAAAATTTATCTGTGATAATAATGTGCTTCTGAAAATCATTCATTTTGTAAAAGCTTGGATGCAGGGACCATATATTATAAAAATTCTCTTTAATTCTTTTAACATGGATTCTTTTTCTCTGGTGTAGTACACTAAATCACTCATTTGATGGTTTTGTGTTTTCAATGGTATTTCTTCAGGACTTATTTTATTCAGGCTTTGGAAATAACTGAATTGAGTTGGATAAAGATTTAATTTTTTTACCTATTTAATTCTAATCTTTGTTGCAGGCTTAAGTTTTTAGAACCTAGTTTATTTTTTAGAAAAAAATAAAAAACAAACTCTCAATAGTTATTTTTCCTTGTGCAATCAAAAATGTAAATGGTAAACATGGGCATATTGACTTTAAAAAGATTAGGTTTGGGATGCATTTTATGTATATTTTTAGAAGGTATTAGGATAACAGCTATCTTACTAAGAATATACTTTGCATATGTATATATATGTAAATTGTGACTGATAAATACTATTTTGTGGCAGAACTAGATGATTGGATGTTTTATTCAATATAAGAAATTTCATCTCTTACATCCTACAGTGAAAGCATAACTTATTTTGAGAGAAATTCTGATACCTAACCTTTAATAAATCCTTAAGTAACTATGACCAACATAGATTGATTTATATGAATCAAATAGCAATCACGGGCAGCATTCATAGGGCACTAATGGTGGGTCCTTCTATGTTTCAAATCCTTGGCTCATTTAAATAATTTCATCTTCTAACAATTTTAAATACAGTATGGTTGAGCAACTTGTTGAATATTATATAGGTGTTAGATGATGAAACTGGGATATGCTTTCTCTCAGTTTCAAGAGCCCCTATTCTGAACTATTTTGTTAAAAATAATTTAAAAATAGCTATTAGATGGGTGGGTATTGTGGTACAGTGGGTTAAGCTGCCACCTACATTGCATTCCATATTGGCATGCCAGTTAGAGTCCCAGGTACTCTGCTTCCAATCCAGATGCCTGCTAATACTTCCTAAGAGGCAGCAAAGGATGCCTCAATGCTTGCGCTCCAGCCACCCATGTGGAAGACCCAGGTGGAGTTCCAAGCTCCTAGCTTTGGGCAGGCTTAGTCCTGTCTGTTGCAGGAATTTGGGGAGTGAACCAATGGATGGAAAATCTTTCTGTGTCTCTTTCTCTGTTGCTTTGCCTTTCAAGTACATAAAAATAAACTATTTTAAAAAGTTTGCTTCTAATTTAAAAATAGCTATTAGAAGTTAGAGAGGTTTTATTTAATTCCCATATTTTTCAGTAGCACATAGTACAACCTGTAATCTGAGATTAATAAAATTATTGGATGCTTATTTTAAATAAAGTACTGATTAGAACATTTGTTCATATGCATCCACTTAAATCAAATACTCCTGAAAATATCAGCTATAACACAAAATCACTTTTCCTTTCTTTCATTAGCCAAGACACATTTTTGCCCAATAGTTTCCATTATTTCTTTCATTCTTCTATTTCCATCCAGTATTAAATATATCATAATTCTTTTTATTATGGCCAATTTAAAATACAAAACTAACTTTCTGAGCATGTTGGTAAGAGTTTCGGATAATCTTCACAATTCAAGTGTACAAAGATTCCTGTCCAGTAAGATAAAACTTTAATGTGAGCACTACAATTAAACTAGATATTGCAACATAGATTAGGTGTAGAATTGTTCTGTATCTTGATACAGTGGTCTTTCAATTTTCTGTGATCTCTTAAAAAGAGATCCAAATGTTACTGTTTTTCAGTGATACATATTTATGCTTTTTTTTTTTTTTTTTTTTTTTTTTTTTTTTTTTTTTTGACAGGCAGAGTGGACAGTGAGAGAGAGAGACAGAGAGAAAGGTCTTCCTTTGCCGTTGGTTCACCCTCCAATGGCCGCCGCGGTTGGCGCGCTGCGGCCGGCGCACCGCGCTGATCCAATGGCAGGAGCCAGGAGCCAGGTGCTTTTCCTGGTCTCCCATGGGGTGCAGGGCCCAAGCACCTGGGCCATCCTCCACTGCACTCCCTGGCCACAGCAGAGGGCTGGCCTGGAAGAGGGGCAACCGGGACAGAATCCGGCGCCCCGACCGGGACTAGAACCCGGTGTGCCGGCGCCGCTAGGCGGAGGATTAGCCTAGTGAGCCGCGGCGCCGGCCTACATATTTATGCTTTGATTTCATTTGAATTTAAATATATTTTTGTTTATGAAAATGATGTAGGGGCAGGCTTTTGGTGCAGTGGTTAATATATCACTTAGAATGTTTGCATCAAACATTAATGTGCCTGAGTTTGAATTCTGGCTCTGCTTCCCATTCTAGCTTCTCACAAGTGCACATCCTGGGAGGCAGTGAATGATAGGTTCAGTTCCTTGGATCCTTGCCACCACCATGAGAGATTCTAATTGGGTTCTGAGCTCCTGGCTTCTGCCTGGCCCAATCTTGGCTGCTGCAGGCATTTGGGGAATAAACCAACAGAGAGAAGATGTCTTTGTCTCTCTGTATTTCAAATAAGTAAACATAAATAAATCATTTTAAAACTGATATAAAATCATTGCAGAAGACAAAGATGTGGAGAAGAAAACAACAACCTATATATAATCCAAGGCGAGAGACAATGGTGCTTTCATTTTGTATAATTTTCTTCTTGTTTTAAAACATGCATACATATGAAGGCACTTCAAGATATTCACGGAAAATGAAATTAAGTTTATTTTGGTGGGAAAATTTTTGAAATACACTCATAGTTTTCCATCTTCATGGACTTTTTGAAAACCACTCATATGCATGGATTTCAAAATTTTCTTGCATCAAAATGAATTTATCTTCCAATTCCATTTTCCGTGAACTTTTTGAAGTACCCTTATACATATTTTATAAATATATATCATATACTTTTGATCTTATTTTGCATATTTCATAATTTAGAATCATTTTCATTTACTATTTTACCATTAAAATCTACCAAAGCTATGAATTTTTAAAATATATGTAGTATATAATATTCTTTCACATATTTTCACAGGGTTTTTTTTTTTTTTTTTTTGACAGGCAGAGTTAGTGAGAGAGAAAGACAGAGAGTAAGGTCTTCCTTCTGTTGGTTCACTCCCCAAGTGGCTGCTACAGCCAACTCGCTGCGCTGATCCGAAGCCAGGAACCAGGAGCCAGGTGCTTCCTCCTGGTCTCCCATGTGGGTTTAGGGCCCAAGCACTTGGGCCATCCTTCACTGCCTTCCCGGGCCACAGCAGAGAGCTGGACTGGAAGAGGAGCAACCGGGACAGAACCGACGCCCCAACCAGGACTAGAACCCTGGGGTGCCAGCGCCACAGGCGGAGGATTAGTCCAGCAAGCCGCAGCGCCGGCCAATTTTCACAGGTTTTAACATGTAAATTCATTCCTATATAGAACCTTAATAAATAATTGTGGTGACTCTCTTAGAACACAAATTTTTTAAAGCTTTTAAAATTATACACTTATTTCTTAAGCGGGATAAACAATTGTGAAGTATTATATACGTATCTTAGGGTTACTGGAACACTAATGCCTAACAACTTTATTTCTATCATCAGAGACTGAGAGTGCTCATCTCAAGGCATTTGAAATTGAATTTGTTTGTTTTTTCTTTAATCGTTATTTGATATTTGAAAATATTTGAAAATTTAAAAATTGCCTGTCCCTGAGGGCAATAGAGGTGAATATATTGATATGGGTGTTAGGCATTAATATTTTCCTATGAATTACTCATTTCCTTATTTATATTTATTATTGGCAATCCAAATACAGTCATTATGAATAAACTATGAACCATTTCTTTTAGAAACATAAAACTTCATTGGAATTCATCTGCTCATGGAACCCTACTAAAAAGTAACAGTGCTTAAAGTATTTCCCCTATTTACCGAAAGACAGTTATGAGTTTCTTTGCATTAGTGGTATGAGGTTTTTGTGATGTATTTCACCAGGTGTGAGGTGACTGGCCATGGCTGAACATGTGTGTAAGTGTGTGTGCTGGTGGGACAATGTGCTCCAGTAAGTTGTCCTCTACTAAGTAGTCCGGCATTTTGATTTTATTAGCAACACCCTCTAACATGCATACTTCCAGCTGAAGTATACAGTTCAGTACATGAACACAATGACTGCTACTCTGGTGCAGTTCCATCTTAACATTCCTCACTTATTTTCACAATTTGGAAAATGAGCATGAAGACAGATATTAGATGATGATAATCACTGTAGAAAAAAAAGCATGTTTTGTTTGTGTATTATCCAATTATCATAAGTTTTGATCACATAATACATGCCAGATGCAATAATAAATGCTAATGTGTGAGGGTGAGGGGGTCTTTGCGTATGCATGGGCCAAATAGGGCCTTGTGGGTTTTTACTTGGGGTGATACATACGATAAGGTGAAAATTATAAAATAATTTTTTAAATTATATATAATTTATAAAAAATTATAAAAATTATAAAATATAATTATAAAATTATAAAAAAATATAAAATAATTTTTTTCTTGTGGCATTTAAGAAAAAAGAATACTTCAAAGTGTACACAGTAGACTGATGCCAGGAAGGCCTTAATCAGGACATTCAAAAAAGGATACAACAGACAGAGTTCTAGATGTGTGGGAATGAAGGATTTGGCTAAGATAGTGTCACAAAAATACATTTAGAAAAGACAATTTAACGGAAGAATTGACAATATTTTGAGGAGAAATAAATATTGAGGAGAGGGGGATGTTTCAAAAGAATCACTAACAGCCTATAAAATTGATTTGGGGATTTTGTAAAAGAAAGAGGTTGAGGGAAGAAGTGATTTGTATAGGAAGATAAAGATTCATATATGTCTGGTGAATGTTTACAAGAAGATGTCTAATTGAAAGGAGCGATAGCTCATGTGAGTCAGGGCTGGAGGCCTCATTCAGGAACCTTCACTTTGCAAGCCATAGTTAAACTCTAAAACTGAATGAACCTTGTGAATAGTATTGGAGAAATTGATGAGGAGCTGAAATTTGAACCTCTATGAAGGAGGGGGATTGGAATCAAAAGAGGGAATGGGGGATGATGCAGAGGAAGGAAGGGAGATTAGAGATATATTTAGAAAGAATAGAAATGTAAATACTTCCCAAAATCAGTGTCCTTATAAGACATCAAATATAGGAAAGCATTTCAAGGAGGTATAAAAAATCCAAAACATAACCCACGCATCCTCATGGACCAAAGAAAAGGTGGCCATTGGTGGCTAGGAAAAGCAATCAGAAAGCTGAATGCAGTAATTTAATATTTAAATAAAGTTATTAACCTACCTATGGCCCTATGTAGCTACTTTTAAGATGTTAAAATAAAGAAATATAGAACCCAATTAGTAGGCTTTTTAACTTCTTTTTGGTTGTTGAAGTGACATCTGTTAGAGCTGTTTTTCTTTATAAAATCTGTAAGAAATTCTGGCTTTTATAATCAAAGCAATGGTGATATCTTTGATTAGTGTTTATTACTTAGGGTCAGATAATAAAATGCTTGATTTACTGACTCTATTTGTTGCTCTGACCTGGAATTTTATGCTACCAGAGATAAAAACACGTTTTAGTACTTTCTCTCTGGATAGGTTTTATTTCCAAAAAGAAAGGTCTTGTATTAATTTACATGGAAATGGTTTAAGAGTGTAATCCTTCCATTTTCATTAACATTACAAAAATTGCTTTTTTGTCTTTCTTTCAACACAATGTTTTACAGGAAGAATTAAATTTTGCTGTTTGTGCTTCTTTCATTGCACCGAGTACTTGTCATTTGTTTGTCTTTGCATCCTAATTGGAAATTTAATGTGCCTTTCTCTTGAAGACAAGAAGACATCAACCTTTTCTTCTACACAGACTCTTTCCAAAGCAGTGAACTCAGTCCTTAGGGGACTTTTCAGAAGAAAACTGGCATGAACTAAAGTGAATTGCAGCATGCAGAATTAGGAAAGCTTGATTCAATTTCTGCTTTTGCATGAGAATATTTGTACAAGTTTTAAAAAACTAATTTGATGAATCTCATAATCAATATTAGTGGATGTAATGAATCTGACTCTGGATTTCAACTTTTCACATCAGTTTCTTCATTTGACTAAATGACATGCCATGATTCTTGAGGGCTGAAGAACGCATGGCCAATATTTAAGACGAGGAAAGAAAGTTCGCTGTTTTTTATAAAATATTACAAGTGACTCCAAACTATAATATGTCTCTGATTGCTTGTTTTATTCTCAGAAGATAGACAAAATACTCTTGTGAACTGAGAGCTACAATATCAGAAGCCCTGGAACCCAGAAAAAGAAACACTAATTAACATCTTAAAAAGTGCTATTTAATCTTAAATTGAAGTCACATTGAAAATATAAATTTACTTCCACATTCTAAATTGTAACATTTACTCAGACACTTCTTTCTAAAAGGTCTAAAAGAAACCTGTATGACAATGAACTACAATAACACCATATTGATTTACCACATTCATTCAGATTTGGGGATGATATGGCTAAGTCTGGGCTTGTCTTTTTCCATTATTTATGAAGAAAGTTGTTAAGTAAACTTAATAGTGTAAAAAATCTTCAAGGGAATATTTCCAAGAACTTCCAAGCACACAGAGTACAAGTTTACATGGACAACCCTTGGCCAAATTCAGTTGGCTTATAGGACTTAAAAATCTGTCAAGGGAGGAAGCATTGTGAAACAATACAGAAGCAAGAGCACAGCTTAGAAATAGCCAATGTTAAATCATTCTACAGAATGCCTTTCAAACAAATAAATAAACCTCAAAAAAAAAAAAAAAAGATAAAATGGCTAGACACCATGAAATGTCTAAATAAAAAAAAAAGTCACAAAACAAAACAAAAAAAAGTTAAACAGATAGTGTGTCGGTACTGTGGCACAGTGGGCTAAGCCTCTGCCTGCAGCAATGATATCTCATATGGGCGCTGGTTTGTGTCCTGGCTGCTCCTGTTCCAATCCAGCTCCCTGCTTATTGCCTAAGAAAGCAGTGAGAAGATGGCCCAAGTGCCTAGACCCTCAAACCCTTGTGGGAGACCTGGAAGAAGCTCCTGGCTCCTGGCTTTGCATTGGCTCAGTTCCAGCCTTGCAGCCATGTAGGGAGTGAACCAGCGGATAGAAGACCTCTCTCTCTGTCTCTGCCTCTCTCTGTATCTCTCTCTCTTTCTCTCTCAAATAAATAAATAAAATCTTAAAAAAAAAGATTACACGAATATGATAAGATACTATCTATTTGAGAGGAAAGGTCATAGACTTTTAAAATATGTGCTTGTTTTACACCTAAAATGAAATAGGGACTTTGAGTTTATCAACAATGCCTATAAAAGTGTCTGGCACAAAGTAGGTGCTCAGTAAATATTTGAACAAGTTTAATTTACACTTATTTTAATCTGTTAATGGTTATTGAACCATTATGAAAACCATCTTGTTTTGTGCCACATGCCCTCAGTTTTGTGAAAAGGACTGATGCGCCTGCATACTTCTTGTTCATATGTGTGTGAGTATGATGAAAAGCAGAGGTGAATGGAAGCTAAGGTTATTCCACAAAATGGATCATAAAAGCAATTTTAATTTTTTTCTAACTGAAAGACTAAATAACTAATTAGTTCTGTGCAATATGCTTTTATAGTGATTTTAATTAAAGCATAATTTTGCCTTGTCCATCAAATCAAAAGTAGTTTTAAATAGCTAATTATACATTTCCTAGTTCATATTAAAGATTTTGGAAATTTGCCTACATATGTTAATTTAGAAAGAAATATTTAATTATATAAGTACCTCAATGCCTAATTTGTTAGAATATTTCTTAAGAAATAGTAATTAGCTAGGACTGAACAGTAAATTTTAAGGTTACTTTTATGAAAGATATTTGGAATAGTAAACTAGGGCTGGCATATTCAAAATGGGAGGATAGAGCCAGAATGAATGTTCTGGGAAGGGTTGAGAGAAGGTGGGTGGTGCTTTTATCATTCTAGTTGTCCTATATTCTGCCATTGCCTTCCGCAAATGAATAGTTGTTTCTGTTTCTGTTTTGGGGCTCACACAAGGAATCTGATGTCTGATGATACTACTGTGGCATAAGAAATTTGCTGGTGGAAATAACTCTTTAGCCCAGAATGACCATAGAAATTTTCTAAAATGTTAAATGTCAATATATCAAGCTTTAATAATGTCAGCGAAAATTGACAAAATGTTCTTTTTTCTAACAAAATGCTTTTACTCACTGGTTTCTCTATCTTTTCTCACAGGATTTTCTATCCTTGTTATCTATAGTTTACTTTATAACACTGAAATAAAGAGTGTGACAAACATTGGTGAAGAGTTCATTTTTATACTGTTGTGTAGAGGCTGGAGGCTAAGGTGGTGATTATTTAACATTTGAAGTCGCCTGATCGAGAATACACTGAGGGGGTGGTAGCTAACTTTAGGAAGGCTACTAATCTTGGAAGACTTTCAGCTATTCTTTTGGTACCTCTGATTAACACCAGAAGTTTGGTTATTTAGCAAAGTGGATTTTATGCATGGCTTTTTGGTGATGATATGCATGAGATTCAATATGTTGGGACTTACCAGAAAACAATAAGCCATCACTCTGAGACTTGGACAAAAGGTTCATATTCTAATGAACCCAGGATCCCATGCCTTTCAGGATATTGCCTTGGGTTTAAGACATTGTACCAGTCCTTTATTTAAATGTATGTTGGAGGATTTTCGTTTAATCTTGTTCTGACTAGAAATTTAGCTAAATTATACCATACTTCAAATGAACTTTTAATGCAAGTTGCTGAGGGCTTAAAAAGACAACATTCAGCACTTCATCAAGCATATTGGTTACATGGCTGTTTCATGCTTGCATTCCTATGAATGTTTGTTGGTGAGGTTGGTTGCAGTTTGCAATATACCTTCCCCATAACACACTCCATGGGATTATGGGGGATGGGACATCGAGTTTAATCTTTCTGAAACTTGAAACTTACTGACTAACCACCAACGATGACTACAACTAATCAAATAGTTTAGGCAATCATCTGAGTTATCAATCAGAGAAAGAACAATTATGTTTTATGTATTATATGAAAGAACGGGACTTACTCAAAATCTCATAGTATGGAGCAGGGGTCACACACTTAGTTAGGGAAAACTGGTACCAAGTGTTGAAGTCATTATCCATTGACCTTAAATACTGTGTATGCAGGGTAGGATGCTTAATTTTTCCTGTTTCCACTTCCTCATCTGTAAAATGGGTGGAATTACAATAATCTATCTCATATTGTCATTCTGGAGACTTGATTAATACAAGTGAATAATGAGGTTTGTAAGAAATATGCAACAATTCTATTGAAAACAATAAGACTGAGTCTTGTGCTCTCTCTACTGTGTACAGAGTGTTTTTCTTATTAATCATTCCATTGAAAATTTATTGGCTTCTTTTTTGTAACTGTTTGTAATGTGTGTATAACCTGAGCCATACTGACTATATAGTCAAATGATTAACAGAATGCAATGATTTATTTGGATTAAAACCCTAAAATTTTAAGGGAGATTTCATTTTTTCTGCTTAATCAGAAGAAACTCTCATGTTGCCTAGAATTCTTGAGTTCAGTCCCATTCAATAGATGCTCCTACTCTTTTTGCTGTTTTATTTCAAGCCTTAATGAACGAAGAGTTTCTTAGGCCTTTCAGTAATTTTTCTTCATTTGTCAAATGTTTATTAAATGCTGCCAAAGAACAAAATTACATCAATTAATTTTAATTATCTTAATTTGCCTTATTTTTGATTCTAGAGTAGGGTAACACTGTATTCCACAAAATACAATGAATGGTCCTATGGACTGAGCAGAGGAGGTTGCATTATATACCAAGAAAAGTTAAAGAAAGCAGAAACAAATAGCAAGTATGATATCAGGAATGACCCCCTAAAATCTGTACAAAAATGTGGCCCCTTAAAGTTCCCCAGAAGTGCCATCTGGGATGCCACATATGCTACCGGAATTTGGGGTGCGATGAGATATCACCATATGCTTATTAACAAATCCCTAATATTAATAAGCCTGAGAAGGTTCTTGCTTAATATTTAGAGAATTCTAAATACTGGCACAGATAAACGAGGCAGCATAGTACATTTTAGGCTTTTATTTAGTGCAAAAGATGCATAGGAGAGTGAGAGCTTTATCTAAAAGAGAGAGGTAAATCTGGGTTCATACCAAGCACCAAGAACCACCCATGTGGAGGAGCATCTAGGCCAGGAAGCCTAGGGTGGGTGGCCCAAAGGCCATGCGCCCTGGAGGTGCAGAGCTACAGCAAGCCCCCTCCTGACAAGAGGCCAGGGAAAAGAGAGGGCGGGATACACCATGTCCCAGGCTTTTAACCCACTTCCAAAGGGTAGTGGTTAATTAACCTGATTGGCTGGTCGGCTCCCAGGTGTGGCCAGGTAGGGGCATGAGGTCACACAGGGGCATGGCAAAGGTATCAGGTAGAGTGTGAGGTCACACAGGGGTGTGGTGAAGGCATGGTCTTCCAGCTCACAAACCTAATGGATTTTAACCTGTATGCCTGCCTACTTCAAGTAGATCAGTTAGTTCGAAGTTACTTTCTTTGTAAGGTGGGGACAGAGAGATAGAACAATAGGAAAATAACTAATTGATTAACATCAGAGTACTTTGGGTTACCTTTTTAATTTAAGGATTAAGGTGGAAGAAACTTCATTATCATGTCAATTAAAACTGGCCTTTGGAAATTTGCTCTTTAATCATGAATTTGTTTGGAGAAATTATTGTTACCTCGGTTCTTTGTCTCACATGGAAGAAGAATTTCCAAGTGGACAGCAAAGAGATTTAAAAGTATTTATTAGACTCAAGGACCTCCAGCCAGAGTGGTGTGGAGGGAGCCTTCCAAGAGAGGAAAACCCAAAGAGGACTGGTGGCAGTTGGCTTTAAGCACAATCTCGAAGGAAAAAAAAACCTGACAATCAAATTGGCATTCAGTTACCAGGCAGGAACAAAAAAACATCAAAAGACCTCATTTACAATTCTCCATCCTGTCTGGCCTGCTAAGGGTGGGAGAGGTAACTTGCTTTCACAATAAGCTGTGAGCTCAGGAAGAGCTCCCTTGTTATTCTCATAGTAAATTCGGAGATTCAGAAGGAAGGAGGGTGACCTGCTAAAGATAACGTTTTTTGGGGAAGGTAGCATGTATTTTACACCCCAAATTCCATTGGGATCCCCTGACTATCTATTAGCCCATCTGACTCCTCACAATTTCTCCCTGAAGGACGGTTCTGTTTGATTGGTGATGTGGATTCTAAGTAACAGAGACTCTCTGTGATTTTTATCTTGTTGGGGTTCAGTGAAGGAGTTCATTAAAAAAGCAGGGGAGCAACACTGAGGCACAGCAGGTTAAGCCACCATCTGCAGTGATGGCATTCCGTATGGCTACAGTTTAGAGGCCTAGCTGCTCCACTTCTATTCCAGCTATCTACTGATGTGCCTGGGAGTGTAGCAGAGGTCTTCCATGCACCCTCATGGGACACCCAGAGGAGGCTCCTGGCTTCAGCTACTGCAGCCATGTGGAGAGTGAACCAACGGATGGTTCTCTCTCTCTGTAATTCTGCCTCTTTTTTTTTTTTTTTTTAATTTGACAGGCAGAATTAGACAGTGAGAGAGAGAGAGAGACAGAGAGAAAGGTCTTCCTTCCGTTGGTTCCCTCCCCCCCGCAAGTGGCTGCTACGGCTGGTGCGCTGCGCCAATCCCAAGCCAGGAGACAGGTGCTTCCTCCTGGTCTCCCATGCGGGTGCAGAGGCCCAAGTACCTGGGCCATTCCTCCACTGCCTTCCCGGGGCCACAGCAGAGACCTGGACTGGAAGAGGAGCAACCGGACTAGAACGCGGCGCCCATATGGGATGCCGGCACTGCAGGCGGAGGATTAACCAAGTGAGCCACGGCACCAGCCCCAAATTCTGCCTTTCAAATAAATAATTAAATCTTAAAAAATAATCCTTTGTTTTTTATTAACAGTAGTTACTATGTTTTTCAAAAAGAGATACCAACAGCTTATTTACAAAAAGTTGTGGAAGAGACACAATGTGAACATGAACAAATGACAATAAAAGTTCAAATTGTAATAGGTATAATGTGCAGTAAATGTTAAAGACTTTTGGAAGAGGAATTCATCATTGCATTCTAACAATTTTGTAAATAATCATTGCATTGATACTCAGGGACAGATTCAGGAAAGTACTAGTAACAAAGAATGGTTTGAGCAAGTTTGATGAACACATAGGCTTCAGAGAGGTGCTGAGTAGGGCCAGATGGGGAGCGAGGTTATTGAACTTCACAATCCATGTGCCAAAAACATCTCCCTCTGTCTGCATCTCATTCTTCTTTACTCAACTAACCTACCTGTTCCTTTCAGTAGCTTGCCTCACCTTACAACTTCACTGACACTCTGCTCTATCAAGTAGGAACTCACTTGAAAGAGATAACAGGCCGGCGCCACGGCTCAATAGGCTAATCCTCTGCCTGCGGCGCCGGCACAGCGGGTTCTAGTCCTGGTCAGGGCGCCAGATTCTGTCCCGGTTGCCCCTCTTCCAGGCCAGCTCTCTGCTGTGGCCAGGGAGTGCAGTAGAGGATGGCCCAAGTGCTTGGGCCCTGCACCCCATGGGAGACCAGGAGAAGCACCTGGCTCCTGCCATCGGATCAGCGCGGTGCGCCAGCCGCGGCGGCCATTGGAGGGTGAACCAACGGCAAAGGAAGACCTTTCTCTCTGTCTCTCTCTCTCACTGTCCACTCTGCCTGCCAAAAAAAAAAAAAAAAAAAAAAAAAAAAGAGAGAGAGATAACATAATCAGTTTCTTTCACTGTGGTGCAATTTCCTTAGTTCTTTAAGGGCAGTTGCAATGTCTGTAGATAGTTCCTTCAACAACACCTAAATCCAGCACTTGGCATGCAGTAGCTATCAATGAAAAAAGGTTTCTTTTATTTGGCTTATTTAATCAAATGATTTTTTAATCTAACAAGCCACTGAGATCAATAGGACAATTACTCAAACAAAGGAGGGAAAGAAGGAATTTGAAAGGATGGAGTACTTAAGTGGCTAGTGCTCTTCAGATGTGGTATCTCATTCTCCGTTTTGAAGCAGGCAGAGTGTAGCAGGAGTGTATTATTTCCCTGAAGAGCTAAAAAAGGATTTTGCCAATAATAGGAACGATATGGTGGTAGGAAGAAACTGAAGACAAAGGAGATTTGTTGATTATTTATTTGTTGCGCTGAGAGCTTCAATAAGGGAAAGTAAGACAAAAAGCATGAATAAGTAAGAGTGATGGATTCATGTTGGATAATACTGAGAGACAAATTTGGAAAGGTAGCAGTGGTCTGTGCTGCATTCTGCTTGAATGCTGAAGAATTTGGGTTTCATTTTACATACAACTGAAATACTGTTGGCCGCTCTACTTAGGTTCCACTGCTCAAAATTAAGCAGTGATTGTCATTTATAAAACAGGACAGGAAACTTAAGTTAACAAGAGAGACATAACAGCTAAATGTAATATTTTAGACAGGGAGATTTGAACTTGCACTGGGAATTAGATAACATTAAATAATCGTTTTTTATTGACGATTAAATGGCATAATGCTATGTTTTATAAATCCTTATCTATTAGTGATACATTTTGACATACTTACAAATGAGGTGATACAACGCCTGAAATATATAGGAAAAGGATCATGCTCTTAATCACTACTCAAATTGGCATGAAGAACAAAACATTGGCAATGTGTTGATAACATTGAAACTTGCTCATTATTCTCTCATCGGATGGAAATGTTTGAAAATTTCCATAGTGGGTCTAATGTTCTGTGGTTTAAAAATGAAGGCGTATGGAACTTTCATAAAATCTTAGGGATTTGATGGTTGCCTGTTTACCCTCTTGCATAAGATTGTTTCCATATCATTTAATACTCAGAACATTCACAGAGGGGCTGAAATCAGAGTTCTTCAACACAGAGGTTATCACCGGCTTCTGGGGAAATGAAAGCAAAGCTAACTCACAAAAGTTTCAGGATAGCAGTAATGTATATTGGTTCCTAGAAATTCTCTTTAGAATGCCTAATACTAGCTTATGTTTTACAATGTTTTGAAACAAAAAGGTTATTTTTATGAGCTGAGGGAGCAAACTGACACAATGTGACATTGCGAAATTTATAAAAAATGAAAAATTTCCTTTTTATTAATAGCTTCTGAGTATGTATTCAATACATATATACTGATTAATAAATGGTCACAATGGGATACCACAACACATTTATCATAAAGGCTACAATTTTGAAAACAAAAAATCACGGACAATATCATATGTTAGTAAAGCTATGGAATAACTGGAACTACCAGACATTGCTGATGGGAGTTCAAAACAGTAATGCTACTTTAGAAAATACTTTGGCAATTTCTTACAAAGTTAAATGTACATTTAACCTACAACTCAACTACACCACTCCTAACACTTCTAGAAAAGATAATTACAAGAGAAAAGAAACCCATGTTCTCATAGAAACCTGTGTTGAAATGATTATAGCACCTTTAAATCATAATTTCATCAAACTGAAAATAATCCAAAAGTCTTTGATTTGGTGGATGAATAAAAGAATTGTGGCAAATCCATATAAGGAATACTATTTCCTTTAAAAATTCAAAAACAGAAACTACTAAGATACACGACAACATGGTTGAATCTCAGATGAATTATGACAAGTGAAAAAGGCTTGAGTCAAAGGTTGCATAATGTATGATTACATTTCCGTGACATTCTGGAAAAGCAAAATCATGGGCAGAATCAACAGAGTAGCTGCTGCCAGGGGATAGAGGTAAAAGGAGGCACTGATCACAAAGAGGAATGAGGAAGTCTGGGGGAGTCCATTTGGGCTGCCATCACACAATACCTTAGATGGCGTAATTTACAGACAACAAGAATTTGTGGCTCACAGGAAGGATGGAAAGTGCAAAGTCAAAGTACTAGAGGATTTGATATCTGGTGAGGACCCATTCATCACAGATGGTGTCCTCTAGTATGTCTTCCCATGTTGGAAGGCACAAAAATGCTGCCTTAAGCCTCTGTAATAACTCCCAGAGGCCCCACCTCTTAATACAATCACCTTGGAGGTGTAAGGTGGGTTTAAACAAAGGAATTTTGAGATATAAAAATTCAGATCATAACAGGAGGTAATAGAATCGTTTTATATCTTGACTGTGGTAGTGGTCAAATGATTTTATTATTTGTTACTACTCAGAACTATATGCCAAAAAAGAGTGGATTTATGTATATAACTACCTCAATGACCTTGATCAAAGATAGGTAACCAGATACTCAAATAATTCTTTCTTAGTGTCATTCACTTGAGTCTCATTTCTTTCCTTGTTTCTTCATTTGTAAAGAAGTCTAATGGCTGCATACTGTTCTATCAAAACTGCCACTGGCATAACAGTTCTATTAGAACATTTAAGCTCTCTTTCCACTTTTCAGTTTTACAGATAAAATAAAATAATTAATAGTATCATTGCTTCTACAGATGTGTTAGTATGGATGGGAATATTTTGCTAGTTCTTTGTAATTGACATTTCCTACTTTATGATCTAGGACTAGTGCATTCTGTAGAAACAAGAAAAATACGTATCCTCAAAATAAGTCTTAATTTTCACAAATGTATAGATTTCTATTTTGATAACTGTAGTTTATACATGAAGCTTTGTGAATTAAATAAGAGGGCAGAATGTTGACACAACAATATTCAAAAAGCTTTACTAACTTAGGACTGAAATATCTGGGAACAGACTAAGTGTTTCAGTGGGTTTTATTTCCTGCTCAGAAATATTAGTTCCCATATGCCAGACAGCTGATAGCTAATGTGTACTCTGGCCAAAGACTGCTTTTATGGATAACTAGGGGCTCTGTGTGTAACTTTGGAATCTGCAATAACAGCTTTGTAAAAGAGATGTATCAAGCAAGGTTGAAAGTATAGATGTCTCCATTGATTGTTTTAAATTTCACCATTGGCTCTGCATATGAAGCCATGGTATGAATCACTCCAGATGTACATTTTGAAACAGCAGTCCTGCTACTATCTACGTCCCCATAAAGGTCTTTATTCAGGTAATCCTCAAATAGCAACAGCATCAATAGCTTGACTTTATCAACATAAAAACTCTGTCTTGTGAAGCTGTTTAATGTACAATAGAAAAGAATACCTCTGTGAAGATGGGCAGGTAGGAGTCAAGTAAGGAGACATAAAAGGAGGGAAAAAATGTTTATTGTTTTACCTCCACTTTGTAAAACTTCAACCTGTTAACTCCTTTCATTTTTTTTCCAACTGTCTTTGCTAAGGCTCTGTACCACTAGTGAGAATGTTTCTTTCTTAAGACTCTCTATGTTTCTACGCATTTTTAATGACCTCCATTGCCATGGCACCATCTAGACATATGACATTTTAAAAACAAACATTTCAGCATAATTGATGAATTCTACCTTAAATGGCTGTTATGAAGTTCTGACGGCTAAACATAACAAGAAGCCTTCGTTTGGCCAAATTAAACCTTGCTAAGCAGGAGTAGCACATTGAACATATTAGCATGTCTTATTTTTAAAAGCTTGACCTAAAGAGAACCACTGTAACAACAAGGGTGATGGGTCCACAAAACGAAAATCACAAGAAATAAGTTGGATTTTGGCCAGAACATACAATGGAAAGGTCACAAAGATATGTCATTATTGCAGGTAAGTTATATTTTACATACAAGCAGCCATGGCAAGGAATGCTCAGGTAGCAAATCATTCATGCCTCAAGAAGCCATGATTATACTGCCTTCTACTATAAGAAGACATACCCTTTGCTAATAGTCCCTTAAACTGTCATCAATGTTGCATAAAGGAAAGATAATTAATTTAAATGGCATCTGTTACTTACAAAGAATTTTGCTCATGTGTCCATTCATCTAACATAGTCAAAAGAAATGCTTTACATATAATTGTATGCAAAACACTATTCTAGGTACTGGGATTGCAGCAATGAGCAAGTCAGGTGATACCAGTCTTCCTACATTGTTAAGACTAAAGTTCCATTTGGGTCCTGAATAAGGAGTAACAGAAGGTTAGACCCTTTAATTTATCTGTGCATTTGTGAGTTAGATATTATTTTACCTCTTTTGGCGATCAGGAAACAAAGACTCAGAAAGACTGAGTGAGTTGTACAAGGTTACACGCTGGTGTGTCACAGGAATAGCATTAGGATCTAGGACTGCACACGGTGTATATTTACATAATCAAGAAGCTCCTTCCTTGTTTACATCAGACCCCTTGAGATAATAAATGGGATTGCAGATTTCTTCAGATTCAGTATGCAAAGGTCTTCATTAGGGTTGAAACACAAGATTTTTCAGAAAAGTTACGAAAACTTAAAACCCAGAACTTCCATCACTTTAATTTCAACTCTCTTAGGACTTTGATAAGATTTTTAGATTACCACTTTGGACTACACTATTGTTGTATTAAAAACATCCCGAATTTTAAATGACTGATTTACAAACTAAGTTCTGGAGACTACCACCTTTTCTTTTTTCTTTTTAAATTTCTAACCCTTTGGTTTATAATCCACACTTTCATGCCAGCTTCTAGCTTATGTCATCCTGGATAAAATGGAAAGTAGGCACATTTTTTTTTTCTTCCTCCATTTTTCCTATTCTTTTCAGAACCAATCTTCTCTAATTAGCACTTGTCTAATTTCTGCCCACTTGGCTTCTTAAATGTAACAATTGACTGCTATGGCTAGTACCCTGTGCTTGTATGTGTGTGTGTTTGGAGGGGGCAGAGTTCAAGCTCTTATACAATAAGATTTTGAAACTCTAATCAAATTATTCATTGTAACAAAAATTTTTCTTTGTTTTATAATTATTAATGGAAATGGATTAAAAAATATCAAACCATATATTATACCGAAGATATGATATTTAACACCTTGAAATGGACAGTGAAATGGAAAATTAGAGGGAGAATTGAAATATTCAGTATAAAGAATTAATTATCAAGAGAAAAATAACATTTATGGACTTCAAAATTAATGAGACACTAAAGAATATTGAAAGTTGCTATGTACAAATTATCACGTTGAAAATAATGAAGTGAAAGCCAAGTAATGGCCAAGTCATTAAATAACTTATACTAAATGCTGATTTACAGAATCAAAATACAAAGGAATGCTGCATCAATAATAGTGGACAGGTAAAATTAATTATACTATTAAATATTTTGCCATCTTTGTAAGTTGTGCCTGGTCCTTCTGTAATTAATTATAAGCTATAGAGGCAGAAAATTTGTGGTTCAGAGGTATACCTTTTCAAATATAATTTCCACACCAACCACAAGGCCCTTTACTATGTCTAGTTTATGTTATTTGATATCTTATTTAACTCAACTTCTTTTTGTCAACCTCAACAGTTTTCTTTTTGGACTCAAAGTGGTTATTGAGCTTCGGACTACTTTGTATTCCAATCTATACTTTGGAAATCTGCTTAATTTCCTGCTCATTCTGGGAATTGTGAAAGTAGCTCTTGCTTGATATCCTGCACTCCATCAAGGAAGGGTCACCATTTGCACTGTATCTAGAAGATTTTCTTGTGCTATTGTCCTCTTTACATTTTAATGTTATTTTCAGTGATACGTTAGACTCAGCTCTTATTGCTTCACAAGAAGCTACTGTAAAATTTCCAAGATTTCTGTGAGTAAAGCTGTAGCTAGAAACCAGTCATAGTGGATATACTTAAACCAAAGAAATCATGAAATGCTTTTTACTCCTAGAGGGATGACTTATCAACACACCACTGGATCATCATGCCCTTCAGGATATATTAGGTAACTCTGGACCCCAGATCATAAACTATCATTGAAATATTTATTTTTATCATATTTTACTGGGTTTGTCTCAGATATATTGAGCTAGCATTACCTTAAAGTGAATGCTCCACCCAGTGATTCAGTGTGGATCTGGATTTTCATTCCTTTAGTTATTCCTCTATTGCTCTATGAGCAATTAAGACATGCATAGCTAAATGTAAAACTGAAAACTTGAATGTTCTAGATAGTATTTCTTATATGTGAGCTTGTCCTTTTTTAACCCATAGCCTTCCTCTGTTGACACCAACTATTAAAATAACCCTTTTTTTGTGTATTCTAGCCTTTTAAGTACCAAGATGTAGTAGAAGAGTAAAAATGTTTACTGTGTTGGATAAACATACACTTTGTCTATGGATATGGAAATAAGTACTCATGTAAGACATTGGGGGGTTTTATAATGGCAACTATCAGTTGGATCTGTTTATTTTGTATAGCTTATTTTAAAGCCAGTTAAATAGTCATTCATTCAGCTCTAGCATATGATATTTTTAATGATGGACAATAACTAAGCTGTGGGTGACAGGTCTTTGATATCCCCATTAACATTAGTTGATTGATTACTTGCTGCTTTGAACTAAGTCTCCTCAATGGCTATTCTGCTTTTTAACTGGCCTGTGAAGGCTGGTAATCTCTAATCAAGATTACTTAAGACTTATATCTATTAGTAGAACTAGAAAAACCATAATTAGTGAATGCCTCATCACAGTATAATGCACAGGGATGTGACAATGCATCAGCTTTCTGTTGATTTTGCTGCCTTTAGGAAGTCATCTACATACTGGTCTCAGGGTCATTGCATCCCTAAACAGACCTCACTTCTGGACTAGATTTCATTCCACCATAAATCATTTGCTGCATTGCAAAGACCCATATTGAGTATACATGTTTTTATATTTATTATCCCTTTAAATAAATTGTTGTGAGTTTTTTAGACACTGATCCCTTACCCAGTAGTTTTGCTTGAAAGAATTTAAGTTAAAGAGTTTTGTCAACCAAAATGCTCCAAATTATTGTATGACATTCAATATTATGTTATTAGTATAATCTATAATTTAGGAAGCATTCACAATATCTTAATCCATTTAAAGTCTAAGAATATGCTACAAAAAGCTTTGCCACATCTCCAGGCTACACATGAAATAATTTAAACAAATTATCATATGAAGTAAAAACCTCATATTCATATCCCCATCTGACACTTCAACCATCTCATCACAAGTCTTGTTACAGCTATACAACGATGGCAATTCTGAATCACCTATCTGCTATAAACACTCTCGAATTCTAAACTTTTGGCACATAACACTCTATAGCTGTTTTCTTACTTGCTCTTGTTGGCTAAGATGATCAAGATCCGGAATGACTGCATCCCATATAATTCTTCCCAAATGTTTCCCTTCCTGACATTCTTTAGCCATATGGATCATTCCATTTTCAAAAGGTGAAAAAGTGCCAGGGAGAAAAGAAATTTATGTTTGGATCATATAACCACACTGCAAATTAAGGGACAGAGGGCAAAACTGCCTGTGTATAAGAGGTAGATTGAAAATCAAACCTCCCCTGGAACTCATAAAACTCATCTCTTTTGGTGTTGCAAGAAGAGAGGAACTAGGAAGTACACAGAATTGAACCACAGCTCAGATTCAAAACATATGTGTATAGAAAGAAACAAAACAAAACAAAGCAAAACCCCTGAAACTGGGCTTACTTTCAATGTAAGTTTTATTCCATTGCATAGGGCACAGGGAAGCCAAAAATGATCTAATTTTCAGTGCCATTTGCATTATCTGCCAGGTGCTAAACTCATTATAGACCATTGCATCATTTGCTGGAATCACCCACTCCTTCATTAGCCACACTCTTTTTTAGGCACCCAGTGCATGTATTTTGAATGGACCATCAAGGGGATTGATCAAAATAGTTTTGTTATGGTTATAATCTATTTCCATTGGTTGGAATGGTAGGGAGTTTAATTAACCAAAGTGAACTTAATAATAAGGCAGCTACAACATGTATTGGCCATTTTCTATCTGCTCAGTTTGTCTGCTAGACATTTTAAATGATCTAAGTCACAATTTCCATCTCTATACAGTGAGGATAAAATGGCAACTACTTTGCCATGCTGTTCTGAGAATAAGAAATAGCGTGTAGAAATGAAAGCAGCATGATAGCTAAATCCAAAACACAGAGAGTAACAAATGCTGACAAGATTGTAGAGAAAGGAGAACACTGATAACTGCTGGTGGAATTGTAAATTAGTGCAGCCATTGTGGAAAACAATGGAGATTTCTCTAAAAAATTTAGAAATAGACTTGTGATATGATTCAGCTTATACCCAAAAGACTTGAACATATTGTATCAAAGAGATACCTGTGCTATCACCTTGGTTCTGTTCATAAGAGCCGAAATGTAGAATCGACAGAGGTATCTTTAATGAGATGAATGGATAAAGAAAATGTTGCACATATATACAATGGAATATTATTCAGCCATAAGAGAGAATGAAATTCTACCATTTGCAGCAAAATAGATGCAACTAGAGGATGCCATATTGAGAGAAGTAAGTCAGATCCCTAAAGAGAAATACTGTGTATTCTGCCTTACATGTGGGAGCTAAAATTTGAAAACCAACCAAGAAATGTCTACATGTAACAGTATTACTGCAAATACAGTTTTATAAACTTTGTTTTATACCTTTGTCAAACCAAGTGGTTAAGAATGTTATACTACTATAGTTTTAATGATCTGTGATTACTTTAAAATTTACTGTATATGGGTGAAATGGTCATTTTCCCATTCAATTATTGTTTATATCTGTTGCCTATATTCCCACTAAACTGAGGTCTTCTTGCCTTTTCTTGTTAAGCTTTTTATTCAGTGAAGTATTAAGCCTTCTGTATTGGGATGTAAATTTAAAATATGTTATCTCAAAAGCTAAAAAAAGAAAGGGAGAAGGAAGGACGGTGGGAGGGAGAAAGGAGGGTGGAAGAAGAGAATATCATTATGCTCTTACAAATGTATGTACAAAGCACACTGAATCTGTTAAAAACTAATTAAAATTAAAATTAAAAAATTTAAAAGCAGAAAGTAGCATGGTAAATGGTGCATAGTTGGTACTTACTAATAGTGACTTACTGACAACAGCTAATTTACAATTCTCATAAGTGAGAGAGGACTATTAGGATGAAGTAATTGATGAACAAAACAGGAAAAGTATGAAATTCATCTGTACTCTCTGTGAACTCCCTAACATTCACAGGCCATTTATAAAGGTGACTGCAATTACACTTCCCCAGTCCTTTTGGTAAAAGGCATTCTATAAAAAACTAAGTGCAAGAAGACTAAAATGACCAAGTGACAATTTCTGCTGCTCTCAGCTGTAGAGGATGATGGGAGTGCTCCCAAGGGTGCCTTTTAATAAAGTTCACTTTATTATTCGCTAATACATTTTATCAAGCTTCACTGACTACAACCATGAGTTTCTTAAATGAGAGATCCTTTTTCTTTTTAGCAGAGCAAATCAAGATTTCTTATCATAATTTGGTATGTCTGGAAGACAAATTCATACCTTTCATTGTTCTGTGGCTGGGCTACTAGACCAGTTAACCAGCTTCACAAACCTGTAGAACTTGCTAGAGAAAAAGAAAGCCATGTATGCAGTGATTATCGAGGAAATGTAGATTTCTGTATTTCCCTTACCACTGAGCTTCTGGGCTTCTTTCTGAAGAGCCAGGACTTTTTTTTTTCCTTATGATACATTAAATAACTTAATTTTCATAGAATGAAATGCGTCAATGAACCATCAGATAGCTGCTGCCTCATTTACAACGAAGCAAAGGTGCAACTGATTCATTGAAGACTTCTTTCATTTTTGTGTCAGAAGCACATGAATTTAGCTGTCAAAAGAAAGATTGGAGGTGTATGCAACTGACAATGTAATATAATTTTCAGCTCTAGGATCTATCATTCTAGGTTCTCCTATAACAGAGATGCTATGAGAGCAAATGTAATAATCAATAATTTATTAATTTAAATTCTCCACCTTCTCCATGTTTTCCTTGTGGTTTTTCTTCTCAAGAATGATTCAAACATACAATTTTTTTTTGTTTTAGAAAAGTCAATTTTTGTTGGGGAACAGACCAAGCAAGGATCATTCATTCCCTCTGTATTTATGAATTCAATTTAAGGGATGAAATTATTCTGAAGAGTCACAAATCCACAAAGTTCTATCTGTTTAAGTGACTTCTAGTTAAAATGGAGATTGAACTTTAAATTTGCAATTCTCTGTGGACTGCAATCACCATATTTATCTATAATCTGTTACTTTTACTCAGAAATTGGGAAGAGATATTATGTAAGACTCTGCTGATGAAATCATTAATTTTAGGGAGCATCACTGATTTTTTTTTTTTTTTTTTGACAGGCAGAGTTAGACAGTGAGAGAGAGATAGAGAGAAAAGTCTTCCTTTTTCCGTTGGTTCACCCTCCAAATGGCCACTACGGCCAGTGTGCTGTGCCGATCCGAAGCCAGGAGCCAGGTGCTTCTCCTGGTCTCCCATGCGGGTGCAGGGCCCAAGCACTTGGGCCATCCTCCACTGCCTTCCCAGGCCACAGCAGAGAGCTGGACTGGAAGAGGAGCAACTGGGACAGAATCCAGCCCCCCAACCGGGACTAGAACCCCGGGGTGCCAGCGCTGCAGGCGGAGGATTAGCCAAGTGAGCTGCGTGCCAGCCGTCATTGATATTATAAATTCATTTCCTTGATATTAAAAAATAATCCACTGGGGGCGGCACTGTGTCATAGCCTGTAAAGCTGATGCCTGCAGTGCCAGCATCACATATGGGTACCAGTTCGAGTCTCTGATGCTCCACTTCTGATCCAGCAATCTGCTATGGCCTGGGAAAGCAGTAGAACATGGCCCAAGTCCTTGGGCCCCTGCACCTGCATGGGAGACTCAGAGGAAGCTCCTGGCTCCTGGCTTTGGAACAGCACAGCTTCGGCCTGCTTTTGTGGACATTTGGGGAGTGAGTTAACAAACGGAAGATCCTTCTCTCTCTTTCTCTTCCTCTGCCTCTCTGTTACTCTGCCTTTCGAATAAATAAATACACCTTTAAAAAAAAAACACACATTCACATAATATGGAATCAAGGATATAATTCACTAGAACTCATTTAACCTAGATTTTTTTCAACATATCTTTTCCTTTTAATAGTGTGTGCGTGGGGCCAGCACTGTGGCGTAGTGGGTAAAACTGCTGTCTGTAGTGCCGGCAACCCATATGGGCACAGGTTCGAGTCCTGGCTGCTCCACTTCCAATCCAGCTCTCTGCTGTGGCCTTGGAAAGCCGTAGAGTATGGCCCAAGTCCTTGGGCCCCTGTACTCATGTGGAAGGCCTGGAAGAAGCTCCTGGATTCTGGCTTTGGATCAGCACAGCGACCAATTGGGGAGTGAACCAGCGGATGGAAGACCTCTCTCTCTCTCTCTCTCTCTAGCTCTGACTTTCAAATAAATAAATAGATCTTAAAAATAGCGTGTGCATGTGAGTAGAATTTAATGAAGCAGTATCTATCTAGAAGAAAAAAGGAAATGCTTTTTTGAAAGGTTGGTGTGTCACATTTACATTTACTACAGCTAAAAAAAGTAGCCAAGTACATCTACTGGCTTTCTCTTCCTGTACCAGAGACTATACCAAGCTGAAGGTAGGAGAAACTATTTTTAACATGTAATGATTTGTCTCTTCACAACAATGGAAGAAGTAAGTTCACCAGAAATGAATCTCTTCTGACTGCACAGTTGTTACAATGCACAAAACTGAAAGACCACGTGTGGTCCCATCTGGATGCATAAAGGAAAGCAAAATTGGAAAGAAATACTGATTTTTATCTCAAACTGTGGGTGAGGTTGGGAGTAGGACACATAGAAATATATGATAATATGTTGTAGGAAAATATAAAAATTTAATTCCAATTAACTTCCTATTCTTAACCACTTGATTTTATTTTCTGCACTAAAATACTTCATGTTAACAAACAGACCAAAGAGATTCTAGGAAAAGGGATAACCAGGAACAGAGAGAATATAATATCCATCGCCCTCAAAAGTCTCTGAAAAATAATAAAATATAAAGGAAAATCATGAATATTATGTAAACGTATATTCAGTACAGGTTGCTGACTAATTTAAAGCATACACTTAGTTTTTTATTTTTTATTTTATTTTTTTAAAGATTTATTTTATTTAAATGATAAAGTTACAGAGAGAGGCAGAGACAGAGAGGTCTTCCATCTGCTGGTTCACTCTTCAATTGGCCACAATGGCTGGAGCTGTGCTGATCTGAAGCCAGGAGCCAGGAGCTTCTTCCTGGTCTCCTACACGGGTGCAGGGGCCCAAGAACTTGGGCTATCTCCTACTGCTTCCGGCCAGGAAGCGCCAGCATCCCATATGGGTGCCGGTTCTAGTCCCTGCTCCTCTTCCGATCCAGCTGTCTGCTATGGTCTGGGAAAGCAGTAGGAGATGGCCCAATTACGATGAGAAGCTGTGTGTCAGGCTGTGTGTGGTGGAGGCGCTGGTTGGCTCAGGGGCTTTGGCATATGCTGATGGGGTGGTGAGATAGCTGTACTTCGGAATACCAACTCTTACATAGTGTTCTATGTGGGTATTTTCTCAAAGACCATCATCTTTCTCTAAAGAATACTACTTCAGTTTCATCCCTTATTATGGGACCCAGGGAGTAGGGGTTTTATGTTTATAAGGGATATCTGAATTTTTTTTCATAATTTCTGAACAGCACCTCATCTTGACACTCTTTGTCTTGCTAGTCTTGACTTTAGTTTAATCTCTGAAGTTTTACCCCTCTGATCTGTGAGAATGGAAGAGAGGTCATCTCATAGCTATAGATTATCATGGATATAACTTCAGACTTATAATCCCCTGCATTCCAGTACAAAGGTTTTCCTCTTACTTCCATATACCTGGTATGTCCACAGCCTGAGCCTCTCTAGGTTTTCAGAACTGTGGAAGCAATTGGTGCCATTCTCTAAGCAGGTGACTCACAGGTTCCAGATTTCTTCACTCTTGTAATTCATCCAGCTTTCATCTACCAAACCTTTATTGATATCTGTGAACCATTTTTGCTGCTTCCTGTTCAATGTCTTTATATTACTGTGCTTTAAAATTTCTTGCCTGATATTTTAAGCATTTTTGAAGATAGCAGAGATATACACCCTGACCTCCCACTTATTATGTTTTACCTAAGACTGTAGATTATATTTAAATTTATGTTGCTCATGAGATTTATATTAATTCAATAGTTTGTATTACAATTGACTTCTAATACTAGAGTACCACTCATACAGAAATGTTTCTTGATACATTACCTAAAGTAACACAGGAATCAATTTCAATAAGAGATGGTGTTGCCTTACTGGCCATATGATATCAGAGTTTGGACTTGGAATTGGTGAGCATGAAAGCTGAGTTTATAGAAAAGATAGCTTCATTTCCACCAGCTAAGAGAAATAACCCCACCAAAACATGTCATTTAGCATTTATTCTTTGAAAAGTACTTAAGCTAATAATTATACTAATATGAATAGCCAAATAATTAACAAGAAGAAAAATACAAGAAGAAACTTTTGTTATAGAATCTTCCTTTTTTCCCACCTGTTTTCTTATTTCCTTTTAAGCTATTTATTTCCCTCCATATATTTGTTTCTTAATTTTTTTATTTTCATTTTTCTTCAAAGGTAGAGAGACACAGAGAAAGAGACAGTCAGACATGGATCTTCCATCAGCTGATTGCTTCCCCAATTGCTTCCAACAACTGCGACTGGGCCAGGCTGAAGCCAGGAGCTGAGAACGTCTACATGGGTGGCAAGGACCCGAGCACTGGAAACTGCTGCTTTCCACTGTGTGAGCTGGCAGGAGGCTAGAATCAGAAGTGAAGCTGGGCTAGAATCAGAAGTGAAGCTAGGAATTAAACATAGGTGCTCCAATAAGGGATGAAGGTATCCCAAATGGCATTTTAGCTGCTACACCAAATGCCCAACCCCCACATACTTTAAACTATTCAACTAGTTTCTTTCAAATATTAAACTGTATTTTTTCAAGGGAGTGGGGAGGAAAGTACTGTAAGTGTACTCTGTATTTCTGTGTATAGGCATGTGCTGTGTCTGTACAGGTGGAATATGTTAGACATGATTTTTGCTCTGCTGTCATTTAGCACTTTGCTGAGGACACCAAATTAACATAAATTACATGTTCATGAAACGATCCTTTGGAAAGTATATCATTGTCATTTAGAGGCAGAAATAACAAATCTACAGTGAATATATGGCATGCATAAGGACCCTTATGGATTCCCTGACAGACCCTAGCTACAACAGTGACATTAAATCAATATGACAGGGGCTGGCGCTGTGGCGCAGTGGGTTAACGCCCTGGCCTGAAGTACCGGCATCCCATATGGGCGCCAGTTCTAGTCCCGGCTGCTTCTCTTCTGATCCAGATCTCTGTTGTGGCCTGTAATAGCAAAAGATGGACCTGCACCTGCATGGGAGACCCGGAAGAAGCTCCTAGCTCCTGGCTTCAGATCAGCGCAGCTCCGGCTGTTGTGGCCAATTGGGGAGTGAACCATTGGATGGAAGACCTCTCTCTCTCTCTGTCTCTGTCTCTCCTTCTCGCTCTGTGTAACTCTGACTTTCAAATAAATAAATAAATCTTTAAAAAATCAATATGACTTCTATATTCTTTTTATGAATTATATTTTCAACAGTAAACTATAATTTATGAATAAATTGATAGATACAATGAAGCATAATTTTGCATCCTGGAACTGTATCCTTCCATAATTAAAATACTCCAGCTGAAACCTACAAAACTATTGAAAGTTACAGATAAGACTAGACAGTGATATAACATCTCTGATTTCAAACTGGAAACAAAAGACCCAAATACTATCAGTTGATCCAAATAGTAACCCACATTCCCATATACACCAATGTGATTATGAAAAGAATTACTAGGTTGGTTCCTTCTATCTGGTACAAAGTCAATAAATTCTAGGAGGTATATTGGGATGAATTCTCCTAGACCTCTTGGGTTTCATCTGCAGCACAATTCATTTAATCACAAATATTTTTTTACAGCCCACTATATACTAGATATTTCACTGGTGATACGAAGAACCATTAGACAAGGTTGTTATTTTTCAAATTGTTTTCCATTGTTTGGAAAGCACATGCATATAAACATATTATTAGAATGAACTAAAGACTTTCAGAGGTTTATTTACAATGTCATAGGATTAACTCAACGAGACACATACAAGAATGGTACATGAGAGAACCCAGTCTTTGGAAAAGCAAAATTGAAAAAGTTAGCAGTGCTAAAACATAGCATATATGGAAATTGGGCTATGATAGGGAAATGAGGCTAGACAGAAGAAAGAACAATTCATAAAAGAGTTTTTGAATTATGAGTGGAAATCATGGACCTAAGTAGGATTGACACACAATAGTCTGCATTTTAGAAATATCCTTCTAGTAGTGCAAAAATTATGAATAGGATTCAAGTCTTCGTTCTATAAAGACAAATCTAACCAATCATAGAGATGCAGTTGTACAAACACAGATATCTATTCCTTGCAGAAGAGCTAAAGAGACTGCCTTGACTAAAATTTCTTATATAAAATCATGAAAGAGGAAGCTAATTAAAATCATTTTTTACAATGGAAAAATATAATAAAAATTTTTTAAAATCTTAAAATGGAAAACAAGTATAATTTTAAAATCAGGAATTTAAAAATGTCTGCCTAAAGAAAACAGATATAAAAAATTGAAAATAATAATATAAGGTTACAATATGGCCTCTTTTATATGGTATTAACTGAGAAAAGCTATAGTCCTTACTATAGGTAAGTTACTAGAAGTAACCCATGCCATTTCCTGGGAATTCTAATGGAAAAAGGAAGGATATGCACTGGTTGGTTTCCTTTTTTATGAGAGAAAGGATGCAGAACAAAATCAAACAGTGAAATTCTGAGTTAAAATATTCCAATCACTATTTACCATGATTTTTGGTATTTTGCAAAGGTTCCTAACAAGCCTCATTAGTAACACATGGGCATTTGTTATAATATGATGTCTAAAATACTCTCTATCACTATATTTTTGAGAACCTACATAAAATCTTATCTTTTTCACAGAGAGAAAGGGAGAAGGAAGGAGGGTATGGGGAGTGAGAGACGGATGGAGGGAGGAAGGGAATATCATTGTTTCTTAGAATTGTATCTACAAACCATATTGAATCTATTAAAAACTAAATAACAATCAGAATTAAAAAAATTAAAAAGAAAAAAAAGACCAAAATATTAATTGAGAAGTATTATATCAGATAAAAGATGGACACAATTTTATTTAAGATAAATTAGTAACATTGAGCTTAATAGGAAAAATCTTAAACTGTTTAATTATCATTAAATGATGAAATAAAGTAGTCCTTGGTATACTGCCTTCATTGCAAGCCGCTGTCTGCAATACTGTCATCCCATATGGGTGCGGGTTTGTGTCCTGGCTGCTATACTGCCAATCCAGCCCCCTGTTAATGGCCTGAGAAAAGCAGTGGAAAATGGCCCCTGTCACTGACGTGGGAAACCTGGATGAAGCTCCTGGCTTCAGCCTAGACCAGAGCTGGCAGTTGTGGCCCTCTGGTGAGTGAACCAGAAGATGGAGGATCTCCGTCTTTCTCTCTCAGTAACTCAGACTTTCAAATAAATAAATATTTAAATAAAAAGAAAAATTAAAAACTTTAAAAATTCACAAGATCAAATTAATGCATATACAAATATAGTAGACCTTTCCCTAAAAGTGCGCTGCAATCATATTATTTACCTAGTATTAACTTCGGAAATGTTTTCCATTATTCTCAATACTTTGCCTGACTTTACAACATGGGTACACTTTATATTTTATATGTAAAGTATGAAACTAAAATAAAATATTACTTTAAATATAATCTCCTTTAGAAGTTAGGAAACTGAGAAATAAGAAAAATTAATTAGTCCTAAATCATAAAAAGCTTAGACTTACCCAAAACAGCACTGAAATATTGGGATGCTTTCACAGCTCTAACATTGAGAATCCACAAATTTCAGTGGTTACAGGGGATTCCAATTTAATCCCATCAAGGTGGCATGTACCAATGCCATCTCACTGTTCCAGGTGATCAATTTCAGTTCACAGTTGGTCATGGTGGAGGGAATGGGAGTCAAAGGGAGCACATAGACAAGTCTAGTACCTGCTAACGCTAACCGATGGAGTAAATAAAGGGGAGAGTGATCCAACATGGGAAGTGAGATACTCAGCAGACTCATAGAATGGCAGATGTCCTAAATAGCACTCTGGCCTCAGAATCAGCCCTAAAGGCATTCGGAGCTGGCTGAAAAGCTCATGAGAGTATTTCAGGCATGGAAAGCCAAGACACTCTGGCAAAAGATCTCTGCGAGTGAGATCCCAGTGGAAAGAACAGGTCATCAAAGAAGGAGGTACCTTTCTCTGAAGGGAGGAGAGAACCTCCACTTTGACTATGACCTTGTCTAAACAAGATAAGAGTCGGAGAACTCAGAGGGCTTCCATAGCCTTGGAAACTCATGACTGGAGCATAGGGAGATTACTGATGCCATAGACAGGAGTGTCAATTGGTAAAGTCAACAACAGGAGTCACTGTGCACTTACTCCTCATGTAGGATCTCTGTCCTTAATGTGCTGTGTATTGAGATTTAATGCTATAACGAGTACTCAAACAATATATTTCACTTTGTGTTTATATGGGGGTGCAAACTGTTGAAATCCTTACTTAATGCATACTAAACTGATCCTCTGTAAAAAAAAAAAAAAAGAAATTATCAATTCCCAACTTGACTCTCACTGGGATTAAACATGACAATAGGTCTGATCTGATTTCATCATCATTTAAAAAAAAATCATCTATTATTTTTCACTTTATGTTTCTGTGTGGGAGCAAACTGTTGAAATCCATACTTAATGTATACTAAGCTGATCTTCTGTATATTAAGATAATCGAAAATGAATCTTGATGTGAATGGAGGGGGAGAGGGAGTGGGAAAGGGGAGGGTTGTGGGTGGGAGGGACGTTATGGAGGGGGGAAGCCATTGTAATCCATAAGTCGTACTTTGGAAATTTATATTCATTAAATAAAAGTTTAAAAAAAATTGAAGATAGAAAGACTGCAGGAAGATAAGAAGTCAGTTGGTACTCAGAAGAAAGTGAGAGGGGCCTGCGCTGTGGTGCGACAGGTTAAGCTGCCATCTACAGTGCCGGCATCCCATATGGGCATCACTACGAATCCTGGAGGCTCTACTTCTTATCCAGCTCCCTGATAATGTGCCTGGGAAATCAGTAGAAGATGGGCCAGATCTTTTGGCCTCCGCACCCACTTGGGAGACCTGGAAAAAAACTCCTGGCTTTAGGCTGGCCCAGATCTGGGCACTGTGGCCATTTGGGAAATGAACCAGCAGATGGAAGATCTCTCTCTCTCTCTCTCTCTCTCTCTGTAATTCTGACTTTCAAATAAATAAATAAATCTTTAAAAAAATAAAATAGGAATGATTTGTAAAACTTTGTATGAGTGTTCTGAAATAAAAGCCAAGTGGAATGTTTATTTGGGTTAGAGTTAATATAATTCAAATGTAGCAGATATTGATCTCTCCATGTGTAAAACTGAAGGATTTCATTTTGTGATCTATGTGGCTATTTTCAAATATTCTAGATTAAATGTAGTCATTAAGCATTTTTTAAAGATACTGTGACTGCCTAAGACTGCCAAACCAGTTTGCAAAAGTCCTAGATGATAAGCTATAATTTATGGTAACCCTCAGAACTTCTCTGGATTTTGGCTAGCTTGTTTTTGAGACGTTCTGAGAATTCTGAATTGACTTGGGGTCTGTATGGAGGGGTCTTGGTTAATTTTGTACCATGTCTGTAGCCATTGGGACTTCATTTAAAGATTTGGAGTCACTAGAATGTTCTAAATTTGGCCAGTCTATACAAAGATGGAAATTGTTAGGAGTTGCCTTGCCAGAAACTCAGTTGTGAAAGGTTTGAAAAACAGATTTCAACAAGTCCTTTAAGAAGTCTAATGATTTCTGTGAGGAGATGGACATCTGAAAAAATGAACTAAATTACTGATACAGTTTCTAAGGCAATACCAGAAAGTAACAGATTCGGCATGCCTTTGATCCTTATTCCTCAAGTATGACAGGAAGTAAGACATACCTGATAAAATCAAACTGTATATAAAAGTTAGAATTTTAATCAAAATGGGACAAAATATCCATAGCACTCTGATGCACATTGATATCTAAATAATAGTCTCTGTCCTTTCTCATCTATTTTTACCTTTCTTCCTCTGTGCCTGGTGAGCTGAACATTTATGGACTGCATCAACCAAGCTCTCTTGCTTTGTGGCTTAGTTCAGTCAATGGGAGCTACCAGCAGAATATTGGAAGCCAAAAAAAAAAAGGAGGTGTAGCATTTATTTTCCTAGTTCTCTATTTACCAGGGCATACGTTGTTATATGTTCCATTTTTTTGCTTGAGGTCAGGTTCTTGTTGGGTGGCCCTCTTCAGCACTTAGGTCCTTCTGTGCTCATCAGTGTCCCCTGAAGTCCAGCTGTATTACGTAGCTTCTGATCAGTGCGTGATGTTTCCCTATCCTTCAGCCTTGTCTATTCCTTTGTAAATCATCAATGTATTAAGCCCTCTTTGACTTCTATTGTGTGTGCCATCAATTTGAGAAAGAATCCTGACTGATACACGCTCACTGGATTATCACTTGATTGCTGTTGCATGTGAGAGGGCTAATGATGCTTTTTGAAAAACAGACACTGTCGCTCCCCCATTCGCGGAGGAACGACACTAGACCCTGCGCTGTTCTTTCTGCCCAGCTCTTCCCGGGTTAGCTGCCGGTCCCTCACTTGCTGAGGAATGACGCCGTACCAGGTTAGCTGACGACCCCTCCACCTCCGTGGAGGGGCTGCACCCCCTGCCACTTTCCCCGCTTCCGCGGAGGAGCAGCACACCGCCCGCCGGCTCTCTTGGGGGCTGCTCAGGTGTTCCTTCAGATGTTCCCTCAGATGTTCCTGGTGCATGTTGTCTCTCTCCTCCTTTATAGTCCTCTTCCACCAATCCCAACTCTGCTACCCACACGCCGAGCACGCTGCTCTCCTCCAATCAGGAGCAGGATCAGCTCCTGCAGCTTATCAGTCAAACTGATGAGGCAGCTGCGTAGAGGTTGTTTAGTCTCTCTCTCAGCGCCATACTGTGGGAGAGCAGATGCATAGAATAAGTCTTAATTCCAGTAACTTAGTCTAGTCTCAGTTGCTCCCCACAGACACAAACAAAGGGTTTCCCCAACAAGAGTTAGCATACATAAATCTAATTATTTAAAAATGTTTATGGTTTATAATGATTATTTTCTGTGTCAAAAATCTCTTTGCCTTAGGGCTCCTATGTAGCAGGCTCATAACTGAGATTTCTCTAACTTATGAATGACTGTGGAGTATGCATCTTGGTTACATTCTTAAGTAGAAAGTGGCAATTATGGTCTTTAGGAGTAGTCAGAAATAGTATCTGTTTTATTAGTATCCCAGGAAGGTACAAAGGTGGGGAGTTTTGGGGAGATCATCAGATGTGGCTTCTCCTATTTCACATAGGCCCACATATTCCAACACATAGCTCCTTGGTGAATAGGTTATAATTCTTCTATTATTCTCACATCATGGAAAATGAGTAAGCCTGGAGCTTTTGACTGAAATATCATAGAATTAAATGGTTATTTGAGAAAACAGACCTATGGATAAGTAGATGGTAAAATGCATATTAACTACAGCATATAATTACTTAGTATATAATCACCTCTGTGGTTGTTACAGGCCAAACAATAGCAGAGAAGTGAGGTGTACATTTAGAAGGAGCTGTTTGATTCAAAGTTCTAAGACTCAGATGCACTCAACAATGAGCATTTCACATGCTGTTCACTGCTAGTAGCTAAGAATATGTTACCATTCCCTGAAGATTCAGCCTTTTGTAATGGGAAATGCTGTGGATGTGGCACTTTCATAAATCTAGCATGGTGACAATTCTACACCCTACAGCTATTTTAACAGCCATTTTACATTTTCTTTAGTAAGACCAACCTAACACATTTTTTCCCCTCTTATTTGATTTTAAATTCTATTTCAAAGATGAGATTTCAGGTCTGCCCCTGGCACTGGTTCGTGTGATGCTCCCTATTCCAGCAGAGAGACTTTAAGTTGGTTCTTGTGTTCTCTTCCTCTTGCTACTCACATTCTATAATCCTGTCTGTTGACTATGAGCTGATCTATGACATGCTGTAACTAATAGAATTTGGCAAAGATGATTGGATTTTTCTCTACTGATTATGAATTTTACTGCATTTTACTATCAGACTGGAGAAGAGGCCCTGCCTCCCACTTGCTGACTTAAAAGAAGCAAGATGCCATTTGCAAGAGAGCCTAGCCAAGAGTCAACTAAAAGATGGTACCCTTAGTCTTATAGCTAGCAGGAGATGAATTCTCCCACCAGCCAAGTTTCCAGTTGAGAATGAAGTGCTGGTTTACACAATTCTTGCATGCAGAGAACACAACTAAGCCACCCTCATAACTATCCATAGAAACTGGAAGGCAATCAATGTGTTTTATTAAGCTGCTGAGTTTGTGGTAATTTATTATAAAGCATAGAAAACTGACACACTTGCTCAACACACACTTGGTTAATAAACATTGAGTACCATGAGTCAATCAGTATTTACAGTATTTAAGAAAAATACAAAAGAGATCCATAAACTCAAGGAAGCTGTAATAGGCAATTTCTAGTATAAGTGGCTAATCATCAAATTGGTAAGATACTTTCATTTCACAAAGGCTATTTTCAATGTCTAATGACTATTCTACTTTAAGCGGTATGAAAAATAGACTTTAAAAATGATTCACAGAATAGTACATTTTTCTAAAAATTTTTATCAAGCACCATCAATTAAAGTTTGATAATATATGTATGTATTTTTTTTTTTACCAATTTGCCATCCAGTATACGGAATCACCACCATTCTTTGCCATGTGCATGCGTGTGTTGTGGGGGAGGATGTATACTTGCCATTACATCCTGTAACATCAGGTTCAGATGTTCACAATACTTTGTAAAACTCAGCACTGCTAAAAGAAAATCTGTAACTTGTCTTTGCATTCACTGCTCACTAGACTACAACCTCAAAAACTCATATCAAATCTCTATGAAATAGTCACTGTCTTAGGTGAATTATTCAACAAAGTTTGAGTATCTGAATTTTTTTTTTTTAAATTTTAGAGGTAGAAAGAGGCACAGAGAGAGTGAGTTCCCATCATTGTTCACCTCCTTGCATTGGCCAGAACTGTGCTACTTGGAAGCTGGAAGCCAGGACATCAATCCAGTCTCCCAGAAGAGTGGCAGGAAACTAATTACTTGAGCTATCACTCCTGCTTCCCAGGGTCTGTGTTAACAGGAAACTGAAGTCAGGAGCTGGAGCCAGATATTAAATCCAGTAACTCTGATGTGGAACATGGACTTCTAAATCAGGAGTTTAACTGCTAGAGCAGATATCTAGGGGAAACAGAAAAAAACATATGACACTAACAGAAACAGAAAAAAAGGGGTTAAAGAGAAGTATGTACATAACACAGATATTTTTTCAAAGATATTTTTCCCCAACATCTGGGGCTTTAAGAGCTTTCATCAAACTAACAAAAAAGAGGCTAAACACTGATGTATTATGAAGAGCTTTTGTGGCAGTTATTAATATACGGTATCACTGACACTAAAATTAATCTTGGAAACCACTCTCAAGGTGATGGGAAAAATAAATGTGCCATGGGAGTATCCCACAGTGCTGTGTGGACACTGTTAGATCCTATCATTGATCATTGATGATGGTAAAGAAAGGGCAGACATAATAACAATCTTCAAACAGAAACAGATCCTTATTTCTGTGTTTGTTAACAGTTTATGTTTAATTGATACTGTTTCTTTTTTTTTTTTAAGATTTGTTTATTTAATTTAAAGGCAGATTTACACAGAGAGAGAGGGAGAGGGGAGGGAGAGACAGAGAGATCTTCCATACTGGCTGCAACGATTGAAGCTGGCCAAACTGAAGCCAGGAGCCAGAAGCTTCTTCCGGGTCTCCCACTTGGGTGAAGGGTCTCCAAGCACTTGGGCAGAGGGTCCCCAAGCACTTGGGCCATCCTCCACTGCTTTCCCAGGCGCATTAGCAGGGAGCTGGATTGGGAGTGGAGCAGCCGGAACTTGAACCAGTGCCCATATGGGATGTCAGCCTCGCAGGCAGCAGCTTTGCTTGCTAAGCCACAGCTCTGGCCTATGGATATTGTTTTGAAAATTAAGTGTAAATTAACTTTCTGCCTAACTGGCAGAAGCCACAGTTTTGTTCCTCTTCCTTTCCCTACTGCATTGTAGGCAGCCTTAGAAGCAAATTAATTTAGTTAATTCACTAGCATCAAACAGCCCTCCTAGGTACTGGTTTCTCCATGTATTTATGGATTTTTACACATACACACTCACACACACACACACACACACAACAAACACAGCAAAGCAAAGTTTTAGCATTATGGCATGATTACCAAATACATGAGTAATGTAGACAGAAGCAACTCTGTCCTAAGATAGCTACCCAGAATAGTATCAAAATCCAAATCCAAGGAATACTTGAATGGAACGGGTATGGGGAGGCATTAACTATCTTTTTTCTAATGGTGATGAAAGTCTCCCTGTCAACATAGCTTCTAACATCAGCATCCCACTAACATAATCATTTATTTCCTTCACTGTAGGGTCTTTACGGCCTGAAATTGTCAATGTATAAGCTGCGGCTTCTAGGTAGAATGAGTCCTTTGTCAGGTGCCTCTTACAGTTAGCCAGCCTCACAATGAGACTCATCCGAATGCTCCGTCGATCCTGGACTCTTGGCTGTTGTTCTTATGTCCTCTTGATGCCATCTAATCCTCATAATCAGTAGTTGTTACCAAAAATGTATGTTTTTCAATAGCAAGTAAATTGTAAGCTCTTCTTAAAAGTCACAGAGAAACAATAACTCTCTTTGGAAATAAAGGAGTAGCAGAATAAACAACTGTTTGGTCCATTGTTATTACCTCATTTCCTTCTGGAAGCATTTATTGTTTGAGCTTCATGAATAAAGTTGATATTTTTAAATAAGACTTCTCCATGATCCCAAGTAATGCTGGGTTCTCACAGTCTAGCTGGAAATGTGCCTACATTGTGCAATTTAGATCCTTCTCTTGTTTACAAATCCAAATTGTCTCAACCCCTGTTTTCAGTTGTGCCTTAAAAATGTCATCTTATAACCCACGTTTTCCCTCTGAACTTTTCTACACGTTGAGTTTTATAAAAGTATGAAGGATACGTATGTGATTACTTAGAATGAATAAGATCATAATCAATCCGCAAGATAGCATTATGTTTGTCCAAATATTCCTTGGAATAATCCAAAGAGGAAGTAAGTGTGTTTATCTATGATAATAACAGTACAACTGTATGGCAATCTAGTTAACTCTACTGTCATCTTTATCAAGTGGTATGTTTACTTTGTAGACAATCTGAGGAAGGAGAATCTATATTACGATATTAGTACAATGAACGCATACTTCTAAACACATTTAGCCTCCTGTTTCTCAAGCAAGATGATGACCTAAAACGCACTGTTTAGATATGTATAGGTATAGATTATTTAAGGTATGGAGATGTAATAGTACATTTAAGGCTCAGTTATTTCAACTCATCCAAAATTTTCAGCATTATTTATTTTTAAAAATATAAAATAGAATATTCCATTGAAATGAGCAAAAGACCCTTCTAAATTCTATGTATACATGTGTATAAGTGTGTGTATGTATGAGTGAGTAGATACATGTATGAAGGAGTATAAAGAGGATTAAATGTGGATTTTTTTCAACATTATGACTATTTAGGATTAATTTGTCTAGAAAAAATAAAAGAGGCAAATTTTAATGAAGTTAATAAGAAACAATTAACTAAAAAATTAAATAACCAGCTACCCATGCAAGAGCATATTTTAATTATTTTTCTATCGGCTGCTTTGTTCTTTCTTAAAGAAGTTGAAGAGACTGCAGTGTTGAAGGAACTGTTCAGTGCGCATTTGGATATAATATTATCTTCTTCCCTGACTCCAGCAAGTATTCTCACAGTAACTCAGATGAACCAAAGATTTCTCACAATCAGCAGAAACACAGAGGCAGGCATACAGACAAAAGAGCTCTGGTGTTTTTGCTTGTTTGTCGCAGAGAAGAGGAATGCAATAAATAGAAGTATAGAACCTAGAGCTTCACTCTCCCAGACTATCACAAGGATGAAGGAGAATTGGGTCTTTAATGCATACACAGTAGAACTTGAGGAATCTGCTGCTAACTGGCCAAGTAGGAAAGTGTTGCAGGATTTTTTCTTTTTTAAATACTTACTAGTACCTCCCACAGGGCTGTTCAAGGCACAACTCTGAGACTGTCTCACTGTGTCTTTCATCAGTCGTCACCTTGATCATAGAGTAATTGAAACTCTGATAACACCTAACATTTGTCTTTCCCATTAAACATTTTCCTCACACCAGTGTGGAGAAAAATCCCTTTGATAATTCTCCCCCAGATATTTCCACTGAAAATATTCCACTGGGGTTGGGCATTGTGGTGCAATGGGTTGGGCTGCTGCTTGAGACACCTGTGTCCTATATCCAAATGCCTACAATTGAGTCCTGCTTCTGCTTTTGATTCAACTTCATACTAATGCACATTCTGGGAGGTAGCAGGTGCTGGCTCAAGTACCTGGGTTCTTGCCATCCATGTGGGAGATCCAAATGGAGTTCCAAGATCTTGGCTTTGACCTAGCTCAGTCCCAGCTATTGTGGGCTTTTGGGAAGTGAATCAGTGGGTGGAAAGATGGGTTTCTCAATGTCTCTCTTTCCCTCCCTCCCTGCTCAGACACACACACACACATACTGGAAAAAATTCTGGGTTCCAATTCTAACTCCTTTGATTTTGTATTTGTGTCACTTAGGTCATGTTATTAAGTTTTACTGACATACATCTGAAAAATGGGGACAATCAGATGTTCTTTACATGCTAATCCAACCCCCAAAAGTTTGTTTTAAAAAGTGATAAATTTGAATCACAAGTACAAACATCTAATGTAATTCTTGTAGTCGTTTGTGTTACTCAACTGCCATAGCCATCCTGTGAGCATTTTCTTTATTTATTTTGACAGGCAGAGTTAGTGAGAGAGAGAGAGACAGAGAGAAAGGTCTTCCTTCCATTGGTTCACTCCCCAAATGGCCACTACGGCCCGTGCACTGCACTGATCCGAAGCCAGGAGCCAGGTGCTTCCTCCTGGTCTCCCATGTGGGTGCAGGGCCCAAGCACTTGGGCCATCCTCTACTGCCTTCCCGGGCCACAGCAGAGAACTGGACTGGAAGAGGAGCAACTGGGACAGAACCGGTGCCCCAACCAGCAATAGAACCCGGTGTGCTGGTACCGCAGGCAGAGGATTAGCCTAGTGAGCCTCATTTTCTTCATTTTAAACATGAAAACACTAAGGTCCAGAGAGATTAAGTGGCTTCTAGTGGTGGTGTTTGGATTTCATTAGCGTCTTGGAATTAGAGTTAATGGGTGCTTCTACTCTGCCCTCAATGAACTCTGCTCTATAGTTATAAAAATAATGGATGATGGACTAGTAGTGATAGCTTTGTACATAATGGATCACAAGTAACCAAAAATTTTCCTTCAAGACACTTAAACTCTTAGAGTCCTTTTGCTGTGGCAATAAAGGATTAACAAATAATAACCACCCCCAAACCAATGATCAACAGCAACAACCATGTTCTTAGAGCCACACTTCCCCAAGTGCTGCTGTAAAGGAAGCTTTACTAATTTGTATCTTTCTGCCAATAAAAGGGAGGTTACCTTGCTGAAGTTTTATGGTTTACACTTTGACATAGAAAAACTCACTTCTACAGTTTTTGCGGTAAATCTGTACCTTATAATTGAGATCAGCACTACTGTTAACCTTTCCATTGCCAGCACATAGCAATTACAGGATAACTACAGGGTAATTCTGGGGCTTTGTGTTGCTGAATGTGGGAGTAATTTGAACTGTTCTGACTGTAAATTGGAATTGTTTAACATATGCTTTCTGTGGATTAGAAATACATTTTAATGACTTATTTCACCTCTCTAAAGACATGATTTTCCCTGTTTTAAAAGTCAAGTGATTTCACGAGTACAGAAAATTTTGAACGCCAGTAAGATTTAAAATAAATCAAGAGACATTTTCTTCATTTAAAAATGCTTAAATGGTTTAAACTGAGCATAAAGCAAGATTCTCAGAAATATCAAATAATTGCAAGATAACTAGAATTTTTCTTGTGCAATAAAACAGATAAAAATATTCAATGAGTCTATATTTAAACTTGTCAAGTTCTAAATTCAATTAACTAAATTGCCAAATAAGCTAAATATCAAAAATTAGAAATGGAACTTGTTTCTTCTGGTATATTTACTGCTCTTTTCTTTCTCTCTTTCACTCAAGTACTACTTATTGCATACTTTGTGCTTATCTCATATTAGTTTCCAATCTTTAATTTTAATTTGTTCTATCTCATTTTTGATGAATTAGATGTATTTTTTGCAAATTCAATTTATTTATTCTTTTGTTATTATGGAGATTTGCTTTCTTTCTTCCTTATTATTTTCAGTTCTCCAATTACATATTTGCTTTCCTTTAGACCAGTAGTCCACTCTTTCTCTTCCTTACTTGATTAACTCAGAAGTCACTACCCTCAAAATCCCCCAAATTGGCTGAATCACACGTTGTCCAGACTCTCTAATACTAATAAAAGCATAGTTCCACATAAGGTAGATTTGGAAAAGCAAATGAACTGCTCACTGACAGGTTGGGGTTAGAAAACAGCAATTAGAGCAATGAATACATTGTAAAAATTTACCGTGTGAAAATTCACTGAATTGATTCATATTTACTCTTGACCATGAAAGCAAATCAACTACTTGGGTCTTGGAATTTCACTCCATCTAAAATGTTTTTATGTTTTCCTAACACACATAGAAAATTTATATAGGTCTTTTAGACTCCAAGTCATCTGAAAATATTGAGAGTTCCTTTTTATTCTTCCTCCTCCATAATAAAACTGCTAATAGTTTTTTTTAAAAGAAACTACAATGTATTACTATACAGGAACACTATCAAGTAATAAAACAAAGAAAATGTGAAAGTCAAGGAAAAACGTGAGCACATTTTAAGTCTTACTTGTTCTTTAGATCCCACGGGTGCACAACAGATGTCTCCCTAAACAAAGAAGAAATGTAACAACAATTAAAATGTGAAAATGATGCGATTAAAATACTGCTCATTTAGGTGATGCATATTTTTACTATTTAACTGTAGAAAATGTCAATTTCCAATATGATATGAAATTAGTTGTATTTTGGCATTTTCTTTCATCTTTGCTGCAAAGAGCAATTTAAAATATTCCTTTTAAAGCAACAAGAAGCAAAACATGCATTGATTATTCTGGAAAAGGAATGGGAGGTTTAAAAATATTCATTTTCATTCTTAAAATCATGTTATTATGAAAGATAATACATAGATCATCAAATATTAACAAATTAAAACAAATATGTGTTGTAAATATTTGCAAAGCATTCTAACCAAAGGAAATAGTCCTTGCCTTGTAAAACTTTGTCAAGATTTGCTTGGATAACATCACAGGTTCTCAAGAAATATAGACTCCCCCAATTTATGATTAAATAAAAGGGGACAGAGCTAGGTTTTAAATAAGGATGAAGAAGAGACTTGGGAAAATATTAATTAAAAACCTGAAATTTTGTTATTAGTATAATTTTTGTTAGGGTTGAGAAAGACATAAGTTCATGAATGTCTGGAGGTTTGTAATTTACAACCATTCAAAAACTTGTACAACCATGCTGGGATTTTCCCAAGGATGTTCATTAATTTTTCTCACATTAACACTTTTTTTCCCCTTTTTTAGAGAGTGGAAATAGAGAATTAATTGAGACTCTGTGAGCAATTTATCTGGTGGAGTTATTTATTTCTGTAAACTTCTAGCAAATGCCACCTGACCTTGAGTGATATAAAGAGGACCAGTGGCTGCCTGCAGACATAGATGAGCAAAGGAAGATGAAAGCAGAAATTTGGGCCACAAAATATACTTTGGAATTGATGCATATGTTTGTTTTCTTGATAGTGATGATGACTTTATAGGTATATACATGTATCCAAACTCGTAAAAGTATCTAACATGCACACTATATGTCAATTGTACCTTAATAAAAGTCTGTAAAAAGAAGTGGAAGGATATGAAATAAATACTTGATAAAAACCGTGAAGTATATGGAAATTAGTGGGGGTTAGAATCATTGCAACTTTCGTTTTAAAAGATTCTTTGGTTGCAGTATAATGACCAGGTTGAGGAGACAGTGATTGGACGTGAAGATGAAATTCTGCAAGGAGGCTTGAACCACCATATTTGCAATGGAGGTAAAGAATGCTGAAATGATCATGATATGGTTAGCAGGAAGAAAGAAAAGGCTGGCCAAGGCATTGGGCACAAGGGTGAGGCAGAACAAGAAGGCAAGAATGAATGCCAGGTCTCTGGCTTGTGCAACTGAATGTACGGTGCTGCTGATGTAGAGAGAGAGAGAGAGACAGAGAGACAGAGATCTTCCATCCACTGCACTGGTTCAATCCCCATATGGCTGCAATAGTCAGGCTGGGCCAGTAAAAGCAGGGAGCCAGGAGCTTCTTCTGGGCCTCCTACATGGGTGCAGGGGCCCAAGCACTTGGGCCATCTTCTGCTGCTTTTCCCAGGCTATTAGCAGGAAGCTGGATCAGAAAGGAGCAGCTGGGACATAAATCAGCGCATATATGAGATTCGGGCATCACAGGAGGTACCCTAGCCTGCTATGCCATAATACTGGCTCCAGAGACTTCTTTCTAATGTTTATGTGTAAACCTCCACAATACAGGTAGGAAATGAAAATATAATATTTTACAATTAATGCAATTTGCCCCCTCTTTAATATTTAAGTTATTTTCCAAGGCTTTTGGGACATTTAACCTATTATTTAAAAGACATTAATTATGCCACCTAAAGAACATCTCAAATAAATTTTACATTTTGTTATATGCATACTTGTTATATCAAACTATAAATGTAGTATAGAACTTGAAAAAATTTTCAAATAAGTCAACACAATTGAACACTCTTTCCTTGTACCATGTATTTCAAATGTGGAAAAAACTGTTGAAGGAAGTCTTAAAATATATACTGTGATGCTTCAAAATCAGCATAGAAACAGAGCTAACTATGTTGGAATAGGAACTTATTATTACAGAAGGAAAATAAATGTAGGAATTTCATGGCTGGGGTGTATTGTGCTTTTTAATGTAATATTTAGTTTGACAATCATCCATAGTAGACTTGGCCTTATCCGTTTCAATTGACTTTACCATTGCTGAGATTTGGGAAAATCATGCAACTGTGCTAACTAAATTTTTGTTTTTTTTTTTTTTCATTTCTAAAAAAGAAACTATACAAACAACTTCATGGGATTGAGTGGGGATAGATGAGATCAAGTGCATAAAAATGCTTTGTGCAGGGTAAAGTTCTATAGACTATGGAGATAACACCATCACAATAGTAATAATAATGACACACCATAGCTAAATAACACATATTACTCAGAGGAAATATTCAGTGAACTGAATTTGTGCATCAAATTTCACTCATTGAGAATTTTTCAAGTCATTATGGTTCATGGATAAATAATAGCAAGTTGTCACATTCTAATAAACAAAGTAAATGAAAGGTCCAGGGTCTTCCCATGGTACATTATCTGCACTAAAAAACAATTTTGAAGTATGCTTCACACATCTTTCCCATTTCTCTTTTTATACTTAGCTTCTTTTTAAATCTTATAATTGACTTTCTTTTCCCTACTCCCTCTATTATTGCTCACTTTCATTATCTCACATTTGGTTATCATTAAAGCATTAAACATCATTTCATAGCTCATTTTTTCAATTTATAAAAATACACTTTTATGAAAAAATTAATATTCAGTGTTGCAAATTTATAAAATACATTGAAGAGAAACATGAAAATGTAAGCCATTTATAATCCTATCACCTAATATAATCCTATTAGTTGATAGTCTCTTTTATATATATTAATATATATTTTTATATATTCATTAATGGTGTTATAGTTCCATTTTTAACTTACTTTTATATGAATATTTAAAAATTTTTTTCTACAATATTGTTAGGTGTTGCACAGTTAAATTTTAATTCTATGGATGAAATGTAATTTGTTAGATTCATCAAAGAAAGCTACTGTTTTGGCTGCTTTCACTTGTATAAGTCACTTTGTGACAATATCATTAATGGTATATATTTGCATGACTCATGATTAATTCCCTAGGATGAACTGCAAGACACAAGCAAGCCAGTATATGAAATTACAAAAATTATAACTCCTATTGACAAAGTGCACGCAACAAAGGTTATCACATTTAACACTCCTACGAGCAAGACATGAGAGCACCTACCTCCCTGCATTGCAGCTAATGGTAGATATGATCATTCTTTATTTCTTGCCAAAATGACAAATAAAATTATATATATGAGGCAGGTGTCTATCCCATATATGAGTGCCTGGTTCGAGTCCCTACTCCTCCATTTCCAATCCAGTTTTCCTGCCATGCGCATTCAGGAGGGAGGGGTGATGGTGCAAGTGCTTGGGTCCCTGCCACCCGTTCTACACATGTGGATTGAGTTATAGGCTCCTGTCTTCAGCCTGACCCAGCCCTAGCTGTTCTGGGCATTTAGGAAGTTAACCAGGGATGGAAGATCACTCGCTCTCTGTCTCTCTGCCTGTCAAATAAAATGAAAATAAATTGAATTTTAAAGTAAATGTTTTACATGGTTTTGATATGTATTCCTTTGGTTGTCGGTTGTGTTGAAAAGTTTTTCATTTGTTTTCCTTAGTTTCTGAATTGCTGATTTAGCTGATCTGAGTGCAATTTTTTTTTTTTTTAAGATTTATTTTATTTATTTGAAAGACAGAGTTACAGAGAGAGGTAGAGACAGAGGGAGAGGTCTTCCATACACTGGTTCACTCCCCAAATGGCCACAAGGGCCAGAGCTGCGCTGATCTGAAGCCAGGAGCCAGGAACTTCTTCCAGGTCTCCCACATGGGTGCAGGAGCCCAAGGACTTGGGCCATTTTCTACTGGTTTCCCAGGCCACAGCACAGAACTGGATCAGAAGAGGAGCAGCCGGGACTAGAACTGGCACCCATATGGGATGCCAGCACTTGAGGCCGGGGCGTTAACCTGCTGCGCCACATCGCTGGCCCCGCAAAAGTCTTCATACCCACTGAGCAGAAAGTTTTCTTCACTTTAATTTTTCAGTCAGAACTGTGTAAGATGAACCAATTCAGATGTCTCTGGCATTAGATATTGTTTCTACTGTTAATAATCTGTCTTCTTCAGTTAGAGGATGGACAAGAATAATATTTTCCTCACAAAGTCATGTGGATGGTCTGCTACTGTGGGCTTCAACTTCAATACCATCTCATCCCTTAAGATGGGTTATCCACTAGTAAAATGCTACTTTTTGGGAAATCGTTCCCTCTTCCCCACAAATTTTCTTAAAGTCTCAATGACATCAACATGCTTTCACCTCAACTTCACTATAAATGTATGTCTCAATTTTAGCAGTATTCATGTTCCCCTGATAGGGGCTCTTTTCTTAGAGATGTATATACTTATTTGAAAGTCAGAGAGACAGAGAGAGAGAGAGAGAGCAAGTGAGAGAGAGAGAGAGAGGAGAGAGAGAGAGACATGGAGGGAGGGGGAGGAGGGGGGAGGGGGAGGAGGAGGGGAGGGGGAGAAGGAGGAGGAGGGGGAGAGAGAGAGAGAGAGAGAGAGAGAGAGAGAGAGAGAGAAAGTGCTTTCATCTGCTGGCTCACTCCCCAGATGGGCGCAATGGTTGGGGATAGGCCAAGCGAAAACTAGGAGCCAGGAGCCAGGAACCAGGACAAGAGTTTCTTCCAGGTCTCCCAGGTGGGTGCAGAAACTTGGGGTATCTTCCACTGCTTTCCCAGGCCATGAGCAGGGACCTGGACAGACACCCATATGGAATGCTAGTGTCTCAGGCAGTGGCTTAGCCCTCTAAGCCACAATGCCCAAAAGGAGATTTTTTTCAAACTGATATGTTATTCTTGTTGGTGCCTCAAACTAGATTTTGTTCAGACATGTTGCAACCTAGTAATGGTTTATTTTAGTGCAAAAATTTCTGAAATTTGTACATAAGTTTTCTTTTCATTTTTTTTTTTTTGACAGACAGAGTGGACAGTGAGAGAGACAGAGAAAAAGGTCTTCCTTTTTCCATTGGTTCATCCCCCAATGGCCACTGCAGCCGGCGCACTGTACTGATCCGAAGCCAGGGGCCAGGTGCTTCTCCTGGTCTCCCATGTGGGTGCAGGGTCCAAGCACTTGGGCTATCCTCTACTGCACTCCCGAGCCACAGCGGAGAGCTGGACAGGAAGAGGAGCGACCCGGACAGAATCCGGCACCCTGACTGGGACTAGAACCCGGGGTGTGGGTGCCGCAGGTAGAGGATTAACCTATTGAGCTGTGGTGCCGGCCCATAAGTTTTCTAATTGGCATTTTCCACAAGCCTTTTGAAGACTCATGATATTTGTTTAATTATCTATTTTAGCAATTATTCTCTATGGTTACCTGTAATAATTTTTTTATACATTAAATACTTTAACTATAAATGTCCAAATTTGACTAAGCAGACTAATGAGGACTTTAACATTTCCAGGATTAACATATTCCAAGATTCACCTTAAAATAAAAAAGAATTACAGCTTTGGTTTCTGTTTCTTATCTTCAAACATTCACCAGTTTTCTGTGTTGCTTTTCATACTGTAAAAACATTTACAGTTTCAGTAGCTTTCTTGGGTATTAGATTTCTGAAAAATAAACTGCCTCATTTTAATAAAATGTGTAACTACCAAGACTTTCATAGCTTTTTCAGTCTTAGTCTATTCCCTGTTTCAAACCTCTTTTCTTAAGCTGGCCTCTCCTACTCACATATTTCAGCCTCACCAAGCCCTCAAAATCAAGCTTCCATTGACTTTCTAAGAGGAAATCTCCCATTCCAGAGCTTTGCCTCCTGAACTCCTGTTTGCCTGTCTGAGCCTCGGCTGTTTGAGTGACTATTTCTTTCCCTCATTTATGGCTTTTCCCCTTGACTGGCTACTCCAGTCTCCATCCTTGGCTTCGGCACCTGCAAAGTCTGGTGCCCTTCCCACTATTATTTCCGATTGTACCTCAGCTTTCCTGCACAACATCTTGCACTTATCCTGAATTTTGTCCAGCCCATTTACTACCTGTCTCCTCCACTTTTCTGGTTGGATTTTCCAAATGTAACCATCAATCAAGATAGAATTTGCTTCTCTACATGGCATTCTTTGCTTGCACTTAAATTAACAATAATGCTAGTAATAAGAAGCATGAATAAATATACAACCCATGTATTTGCAGGTTAGGTTTTTATCCATTTGATAACAGCTCTTGTGTGAGGAACAAACCCTTGAAATGTACATGCACACTATAGGATCTTTAATTTTATTTGTGGTCAAAGTTAAGAATAATTTTTTTTAACAATTACTCTTGTAAATATTGTAAGTTTGGACTTTAGTATCAGTCTTTTTTTTTTTTTTTTTTAATAAGGCAGAGTACAGAAAGGGGAGGAGAGTAAAGTGAGACGGAGAGGCAGGTGGAGGGGGAAAGGGAGACACACACACACAAATTGAGAGACACACGAGAGATCCTCTATCTACTGATTCACTTCCTAAATACCCACAACAGCCAGGGCTGGGTTAGGTCAAAGCCAGGAGTCAGTTCTCCCACGTGGGTGGCAGCAACACAAGTACTGGGGGTCATTATATGCTACCTCCCAGGTGCACTGGCAGGAAGTAGATCGAAACCAGGTAAGGACTCAATTCTAGGCATGCTGATATAACATGTGGGTGTCCCAAGCTGCAGCTTTATAGCTGTGCCATAATGCCTACCCCAAAATTAGTCCTACAGGAAGAATATGGTATAATTTTAATTGTGATGCTGGGCTTTCAACCAAATTTCCCTAATGCCAGCTATTGTACTGTGTATTTGTACCATGACACCTTCAAGCTTCAAATGTTTTCATTAAAATTAGAATACATCTGGAAAGCACTACCACATATCATGGAGCTGATGTTGGTTGTAGCAGGCCTGCATGATGTTTGATGATGGGAGAGTTTGTAATTTGGAGTTACAAATTACAGATTTAGAATTTTAGTAAGATCTGCTTTGTTAAACTTACCCTATATTTTCATAATATATTATTGAATATTGTCCTTGAAACTAACCACCAAGGCTTTCTGTTTCCATCTGATATCAACTGATAGTAACTTTTACACCAATCCCCTGTGATGAAGGAAATTGTTAGCCACATTCAGCTGCTCACTCTCTACACCAGGACTCATTACTTTAATCTGCAATTCTTTGCATGAAATCTCACCAAGGGCTCCTTGTGTATGTAAGCATTTAACCCGCTATCGCGTTTGCCATTCTCTAACAAAGCGCTTACCTCAGCCTTTAAACACATCCACAGAGTAACTGTGCAAAACCTTCCTACCCCAAATTGATGTTGGAGATCCCTTATCAAGTCACTTCCAACACATTCTTTTATTAAATCTTCTAAATATGTTTCTGAGAATTCTTCCATACTGATAAGATAATCAGACAATTCTTGTTGGAGCTCACTAAATTATACTTTCTATAACACTATTATACTCACTATATTTTGGATATCAATAATCTCATCACTGCATATACAAATAAATCTCAAAGCTAAAATTACACCAGTTTCACTTGACTTTCCATTTAATGTGCTACTTTTTTATTTATGATATTTAATCTTTCCAAAATAAGAATACATGTTACATTTTACATTTTAGAAAATAAACCTCTACTGAACTCTATAAATTCACAATAAAATTAGTCATAGTGTATTAGGCTAATATAGTCAACCGGTAAATTACATAAGATGGTTGATTAAAAATCTATTTTTTCACTTATATCATAGTAACTCCATATTATCATCATTTCACCAACAGATATTTACTGTCTTCTTTATGAAAGAAATTCTGTTAAGTGATATGAGTGACAGACAGGAGTATCAGTCTTCAAGGCCCTGATAATCTGGCTTGAGTCTGCTTTTATGCATTAATTGCAAAAGTAGTACATGACACCTGATGAGGTGAGATTATAACCTTGTGGTAGCTAAGGAAAATTGCTCAGCAAAGTCACAATTTAAGCTGGGAGACATTTGAAACATTATCAGGATTTAATGATATTAAAGACAGAGAAATAGAAAGGTAAAGGAATGAGTACAGAATGGAAATGGGAGGCAAAATGTATATTATAGGGTTTCATTGTTGAATTTGGTCACCACTAGCCACATATGGCTATTGAAAGCTTCAACTATGGCTAGTCTTAGATTGAAACATGAGATTTCAAAGACTCACTATAGGGCATTTTTATTAATAACTATCATTTAAATATTTACATATAATACTGCTATCAACATTAATTTTTATATTTCTTTTTATATTTTATAATATAATGTTGTTATGCTATAATGTAAACAAAATTTCTGTCGGACAGCATCAAGCAGGTTGGAGTTATTAAATATGTATTTTAAAGAAAAGAAATCACATTAAAAAGCATTGACTGCCTAGAAGCTAGATAAAGATAATCTATTCAAAGGACCACACCTGAAATGCCAAAGGCAAAATGAAGCAGGTGGCAATGGGGAGAGGGAGTATGGCAATATACAGTGTTTTGTGTCTGGTTACTTTGACTCAATAAATATATTGCAGGTTGTTCCTGATGCCAGAGGCATTAGAAAAAGCTCTCAGAATAATTAACCTAGTAACTAGACACAGAAATAGGAAGAGGGAGGAATCAAATATGCCTGACATTATATATTTACAGACAGTAAGAATGATAATGGAATCCGGTGAGAGAACTTACTTTTGTGGGAAGAATTTTGTAAGCCCTGAAAGATTTCTGATGATGATGAATATCTCCATGGAAGAATAATGTAAGGAAAGGTAGATGGCTGGGGTCTGATGTAATGTTAGGATATCCATGAAAAAATGTAGTTCAGGTTTTTTTTGTTAAATGAAAGTAGAATTTGGAGGAGTGGAAGGGATACAGTCAAACTGAAGATAGAGATTTGATAATCATGTTGACAGAAATGAATGTAGAGGCCAAGCATGACAGTACAATTTCAGGTGGTGATTTGTTGATTGTTCAAATGCAGAGCCATGCAAACTGAACCATCAGGAGTATTGACATTAATGGTTGGTTAGGATGTTCTACACAAATTGCTAAGTCATGGAAATAGGAAGAGAACAAAGACAGTGTGGAATCATGGAGCCTATGGAAGAAAAATATATCAAGCATAAACCAGCTAACAAAAGTAAATGTCTGAAAAAAAATCCATGAAAGAATGTAGATGGCATTTTTCTATTTATCATCAAAATGTTACCTGGCAGGAATACAACCCTCAACCATGAAATCTAAGAAACACCAGATGTTCCATGCTCTGTCTTACTGCCTTTGGATCACTTGGGCCATGCTGGGTCTTTTCTCCAGATGTGTGTGTCCCTTTCTCATTATCTGGTAAGTACATCTACCCCATAAATTTTATTCTGAGGAGTGTAAGATTTATTGTTTCCTGTACTATTTAATATCTGTATTCTCAATCAGCACTTATCACAGACTAATATTATTATCTTTTTTGTACATAACAAATCTTCTGCTTTGAAAGCAATGTGTTTTGTACTCCATCTGGCTGCCCCTCTAGAATTGCCCTTAATACTTGAAATATACCATGCCTAGAGGAAATGCAGCCAATAAAAAAGATTCAGGGCTAAGGCTAGCAGGAATAATTGATCTGGGCTGGTGAGAGTCACAGCGCTCCTAAGAACCCATACATCATCTTTGTTTTCCTTTTATTTCTTCACCAGTTTTATCCATTGTTTATCTTTAGGACCAAGGTAGAATCCACATTTGTTCATTTGATAGCGAACTAAGATATTTAGAAGGGTATAAAAGTGAATCCAATATACAAGCTATGGGCTATAGACTGCAATTTTTGCTAAGTACTTACGTGTCCTATCATGCTTAACTGTAAGAAACTTCAGGAAGGGACATGTTGCTATTTCCTTAGTCAATATTTGTATTCTTCATACCTAGATGGTTCTAAGCACCTACTAGATTGACAACATACAGTTGTTCAATAACCATATAAATTAATTAAAGTGTGAATTCCTTCTTGAAGGATTTTATTGACTGGGTAGTGAAGACAAAGTATGTGCATAAAGAACTAGAGTACAAAGGAAAGAGACATCTGACAAATAAGTACTCAGATAAAAATATGTCTTAAGTGAAAGTACAAAAACTGTCCTATAGAAGGGATGGGAGAAGGCTTCTTGGAGAGACTGGTATTGGAGCAAGGCCAGAAGAAGGATGGAACTGGAGACTGAAGATGGGGCATTTTACAAAAAGGATGAGTCCCTACAGGTCCCATGTTTTCAATTCTATATTTATTAAGGAAAAACACCAATTTTTCCATGTCTGGTTAGTTTTTATTTGAATTCCTATAATCTTATTATTCCTTTACAAAAAGCTTTTTTTTTCCCCTATAAAAACTGCTTACAATATATAGTCACATATTCAAGTTTTATTTTAAGGACAACGGCATTTTTACCTCCTGCTTTGCGTGAGGGTCTGTGGGTTGTAGGAGATGAGAAAAGAAGAGTTCCAGCTGCCACAGTCCAACAAAGCCCGTGAAAATGATGACTGCATCCATTTCCACCCAAAACCACACTCTGAAAGTGATCTTTTTGAAATGAGGGTTGCAAATAGCTACAGCTTCTCAAAGCTGCAATTGCTTTTCATGGAGCATCGTTGCTGTCTCCATGCTGACACAGCTCCCAGCACGGGCACCAGCTTGCCTTTGACCCACTAAAGATATTTCCCAACAACATAAAGTGTATTATACAAAATCAGAGAGGTTTTTAATAAACTGCCATGGATGAAATGGGAAGTTGTGAAGCAAAAATGATTATGAGGAAAATGGAGACACAATGAATGTCTGTCTTTTCCCCTGTGCCCCAGGGCATAGGTAATGTTCTCTACCTCTGGGTGCTACTCTGAAAAAAAAAAAAGAGGGTGGGGTGAGACATGAGAACTAGAAAAAAAAGTAGGTATGATTGAAAGGCTGTGACATTTTCTGCATATACAACTGGCTCTGCCAGGAGAACTTGGGTGGTCTGGACAAAGTTTACATCACAGCTCTCTTACAGGGTTTTGCTTGTGTGATTTTTTGTTTGTTTGTTTGTTTTTTACTTTGCTAAGTTGAAAATGACTCCAATTTCATGTTCCTGAAAAATGGAGCTTATATTAAGGACTTCCTAGGGTTATCCTGGAGATACCTAATTGTGTCTGTAAACCTAATCGGTTTGTTACAAGTGTGGGTGTCTTCTCTTCCAGTCTTCCTTTGTTATCTTCCTGTATGTGCACTACTAGAAGGGATTTTTCAGGCCAGCAGATCCGCTTGGTATTACTGGAATGTGGGCTGCGTTATTTCTCCTTGCAAAGATGGCACTAATCACCCACCATCTGCAGCATTCAGGCATGTACTTATCCTTTCCTAATGGAGATGTATTTGCATGCAGAGATGGGCAGCTTTACTCTTTCCCTCTGTTCTCCCTTGACCTTCAATTCTTATTTGGCTCATTGAGTATAGTCCATAGACATGACACCCAATCTGGCAGTAATCAACTCCATGTTTTTATAAAATATGTCCCTTTTCCAGGGATGTGACAATATTTAGAAAATAACTGACCAAAACTCACAAGACAAGGAAACAGAGGCTGTAGAACTTGCTGATTTCCCAAGACATAAGGAAAGTGAATGGCAGGTTCAGGTTACAATCACAATTTCTGCTATTCAGTTCAGAGAGTTTTCAAGTCATTCCCATACTTCTTACAAAGAGCCATCTTTCCAACTTTGTCAGAATAATATGCAGTCATAGTAAATCCAAATGTCACACACAAGGCCAACCACAGGAGAATCTGTAAAGGTATTCATCATTAGATGGTTCTGATAGTGAATATCTTTTGGAAAATAGTAGATGTACTCAGAATATTATTTTTCTCATCTTTGATTGGTGATAATTCTGACTGCACCTTTGTTTAAACATCACTTCCTCCACCCCCATCCTGCGAGTTCTCTCTTTGGTTTAGGTAGTTGTCCAGGTGGTCTCTCTTAATGACTGCTCTATCTCTACATAAAACACCACAACTTTTTGCTGTCGGGGACTGCAGTATGTAAATTGACTAGAGTCAATTGTACCTGATTTTCTAAATTGCATCTACTATAACAATTCTCCCACCCATAATAACCCATTGAAATCAAACAATGGGATTGATTACACATTCCTCACTCTGGGGAAACTCCATTAACTTTACCTGAAGAATAGGGCCCAATTTGGAGTAAGTAGTGTACAAAATTGTCCAGGAAGCACTGTAGATACAAGCCCAAAAAACCTTCAACATTACACTTCAGCCATAGGGGATATTGAGCAAGTGGAATTTTAGTTACAAGTCACATAAAGGAAAGCAATGGCATGCTTATGTGAGTATTGTCCTCAGAACTGGCAGAACCAACACTTAGTCTAGCCTGTCCCTTGGGACACACGGGAGTAGATTATGGATGAATCCTGGAACCGCCAATATCTCTGTTAAAAATCCATATATAGCCTAAATCTACAGGTCGGGATTTTTAAAATCTCAAGTTGAAGAGAATTAATTGTTAGGAGTTTGGTATGGATTCCCAGCCCTGCCACTCACTAACTGAGGTCAAATTATTTAACCTTTATAATCTCAGCTTTCTAATACTTAACTTGGGTTTAAATACTTGTCCTGCCTGTCTCCCCAGATTGTTTGAGGATCAAATAAAACCAGGCACAAAAGTAACTTGAAAGCTGTTAAGTGCATTGCAAATATGGGATATTATTCAAGGCAGATTGTTTTTCTGTGTTCATGTACAACACTATAAGTGCTCATCCCATGGTAATATTGGCCTTCTTCTGACCTAACTCAAATGCAGTAGCTGCAGGTGATCAGAAGCTGGAGGCAGATCAACTTGTGTTCACATACTGGCTCTGAGTCCAAGAGAAAAGTTATCTAATTGCCAAGACACATCTGTATGATCAGGACAAAAATAATATCTATCTCACAGGGCTATTGTGAGAAACAGCAATGTAGTACATGGAACAGGAAGAGCAGGGGATTCATGCTACTAATAATTATTAGCAGAAGATAATTATAATAAGCAGAAATATTTACATAATATTTTTTCCTGAACTAAACAAGAACTTCCAGTGCCTGGTGCTATGTGAACTCTTGGTCAGTTGCTTAGACAGCTCAACTTTTTGAAAAAGGGAGTTCTGAGGACCTGTAGGACTGAGGTGGCATTGCAGCCAATGGGATCTCCACTAGGGATTGGATTTTATTTTTAATAACTCTGAATATTTGTATTCATAGTGCCTAGCATAGAGTCTGGCATGTGGTCAAGGACTCAGTGAATGCTTTTACATGCTGAGAAAAGAAACATTAGGCTTGGGAAAGGATATATAGGAGTGAAACACAGAAGGCTTCATTTTTCCTGCTGAAAATAAGGGGAGTGATTTCTCTATTCTCCCTTTTTTCAGAATATTTGCCTCAGAATATTTCAAGAGTAAGTATGTTCTCCATTGTTTTTGTGATGCATCTTTTTAGAAAGGAAATGAGCCTTTTGTCAGTTTTATTATCTAGAAATGTCTTTCTCAAAGACCCAAGAGCCCTCTTTTTGAAATGTAAATATCAAGGGAGAAAGCAGCCTTATTTTCCAGTTTCTGTGGGTGGGTAGGGGCCTAACTTCAGTGGATCTCCTGTTTCCAAGTGCTTAAAATTGTACATATGAAGTACATGAAATCTGTTCTCCTTATATAAATAAATGAAAAAAAAAACATAAATGGTTGTCCCCCAAAATGAGTAAAATTAGGATGAACTTATATGCATGGATTTAAAATTTTTTTTCACCAAAACAAATTCACATTTGAATTCCATTTCTCATGAACTTTTTGAAACATCTGTCTACATGTGACCACTGGTGCTGTCAAGTCTTTGTACTTGAGGCCCAGTTATTGTTTATGTTGAAAGTATGTATTTCTCTCTGTCTGTGCAAATTTTAAAATTCTGGCTTTATGCTTATTCAATAATAAAGATGCTTCTCTACCACCTTTATGGAGAGGATTTCTGGGTTGAGAGAAGATGTGTGTGTGTGTGTGTGTGTGTGTGTGTATTTCCCTAACATTTGCCGGAGGGCAGAGCACATTTCCCACTCTGAATGCTCTGATGGCTATGGAGAGAGACAAATGTCTGCAGGAATTCTTATAAATCTGACTCTCTTCTGCTCTGCAACAGGCAACAGCTCCATTTTTCTAAGGCCCTTCATTCAAAAGCTGCTAAGGGTTTTATTACTAACTTAGGCACAGACAATATTGGAATTCTTGGTCTTTCTAAGTGAACCTGATACAAAACTAATCACTTACCTAGTTTAATAAGTCTGTTGAACAGGTTAAGCAAAAAGTACTGAGAACATGTGGATTTGTCCTTAGACTATCAAAAGTGGTAGGATTTTTGAAGACTACGCATAAATTCTCATTGGCCTGTGGCTAGGATTACCCTCATTATTTATAGGTTTTCTGAAAATTAAAAAATTCTTGGGCTGGTGCTGTAGCATAGTGGGTGAAGCTGCTGCCTGCAGTGGCAGCATCTCATGTAGGCACTGGTTCTAGTCCCAGCTGCTCCACTTCCAATCCAGCTCTCTGCTATGGTCTGGGAGAGCAGTAGAAGATGGCCCAAATGCTTGGGCCCCTGCACCCATGTAGGAGACCTGGGAAGAAGCTCTGGCTCCTGGTTTTGGATCGGCCCAGCTTTGGCCATTGCAGCCATTTGGGGAGTAGATGGAGGACCTCTTTATCTCTCTCTCTCTGCCTCTGCCTCTCTGCAACTCCGCGTTTCAAAAAAAAAAAAAAAAAATTCTTGGCAGTTTGTATGGAAAATGGGGATTTCAAAGATACTTCTTAAATAATGGAGTAAATAATTAATGTTCTCTAAATATAATGTAAGACAGGTTATACAATTAAACTAAAAGAAGCACATGAAGTATTAAGATAAAAGGAAAATGATTTGCTTTGTTTTATTTCTAAAGCATCTAACTGTTCTAACCAAGAGGAGCCTAAGGGCACATACTACTCAGTCTGATGCGGAATCTTCAATGGGATTCTAGAATAGGAAAAGGACACTAAGTAAAAACTAAGGGATCTGAATGAGTGTGGACTTTAGTTAATAACAATGTATTAACAGAGTATTGTTAAGTCTAAAATAATTTGGTGGACTACAAACTGTTACTAATAGAAGAAACTGAGTAGGCAATATATGGGAGCTACATGGCAGGAAGGGAGAATTAACAGCTTGGGCAAAGAACCTCGATGAAAATCCTCAAATGTTTTCTTTGTCTATATAACCCTAGGCCCATTACATGGCCATGCATTTTGTACTTAATGAAAACAATAAGCATTTCTTTTATTCACTCCTAGTAGTCCTCATGTCCTGTCCCTTTCCCACTACACAAACGTAGCCAACTTTGTTGATAAGATCCCACCATGCCTTTTGGATGAGCTTGTCCAAGTTTTGACAATGATGACACAAAAGAACACAGCCTATACTAACACTTTAGACCTTTGAAATTTTCTCATATTTCAAAGAACTGAGATACTTGCAACTTTCCTAAAAATGAAAATTCAATTATTTGAACACTAATGCACAAATACTTATTGGCCCACTGAGCAATCTGCAAGTTGGGTACAGGGTTAAGAATAAACTCTCATCTACAAAATTGGTATATCACTTTAATAAACCTATTCATGTCAAGAAGTAACTCATCCTGTGCCTTATGTCTGGAACTAAAACACATCTAAGTTAGAGAACATTGGAAGGATCTTAGAGATTTCTTAATTTTATAGATTTACCAAAAGTTCCCTAATTTATATGTTTATGTGTTACTTCATTCCATAAAGAGTGTGAGTATGGACTAAAATATAATTTAAAAAGAAAACATAGGCAATGGTTTGTTTTAGTGAACTTGACCTTAGTAATTAAGCCACAAGATTAACTTCTCCAGCAAGAACTTTTTAGAAGTAGTAAGCATTATAGATACAATAAATGGCAATGCTAGCTTTCCCAAGGATACAGCATGCCTATATTTTATAACTTCAGAACTCTAAAGAGGGTTCTGTGCTCCAAAAATTACTCATAACTACTAACTGAATTCCACATTTCTTTATCAGGAGACTTCAGTTTTATTCCATAGTTAAGGGCTTACAACAAAAACATCCTTGGATTGATTCCCCTCTTGTCCCTTCTTTAAAAGATTTATCAGATAATAGAGGGAGACTGACTAGCTAAAATGGCCGCATGGAAATCCAAAGATCATCAGAAAAGTAACCATACAAATAAACTAGAGGAGTGGAATAAATCAGATTTTCACCTTGGTCAGATTTTTAGGAGGTCTCATTTTCAGGGCTCCTGGGAACACAACAAGAGCCAGCAGTGGCTGAAAGCATGAGCAGGATTTTAGAGGTAGGCATGTATGAAATTATACCTGGTTTTAGCCACACAATTTTGGAAAACAAAATTTTTCTGAAGTTTACTTTTATCATCCACTCAATGGGAATAACATCATAGATTTGGTAGTGGATGAGAATTAATAAAATACATTCAAATTTGAGAGCCCAAAGCTAAGGTTGAATTCATATTTCTTCCCTTTATCTTCCTATACTCCCACTGCCTCTTTCATGTGTGGTTATAACATCTTCTAATATGTGTAATATTTCCAAATAGTCACACGCTGGAAGCCGAATAAAAGATCAAGAGAGTTTGAGTGCTAAGGTAAGAAAGTCAGAAAGCAATTTATGTTTGGCAGCATGTTAGGAGTTGGTCAGCTGGGCTGAATTGTTATAGATGGCTGGACGTAGGCTGACCGGTTCATAATTTTTCCTTACTTCTATCTGCATTATCTTAAGCTTTTTCAGCAAAATTGTTCTCTTCCATGATGCTTTTAAACAGTCCCTAAATAGAAATGATAGAGCCTGAAAAAACTGAGTAGTTTCACAAACTAGTATATCATGACTGTTCACTTTAAGTGTGATTCACTCAATATCTATTCAATGTGTGTGATATTACTTTAATTTTTTTCTGTATGGAAGTATTTTTAATGTTTGTTAATTTTCATCTAGTTGAAAGGTGAGAGGGAGAGCATAGGGGAAGGAGACATAGACAGACAGAGGTCTTCTTCCATCTGCTGGTTAAGTTCCTAAATGCCCACAACAGCTAGGGACAGACCAGACTTGAATGAGGAGCCCAGAACTCCATACAGGTCTCTGACATATATGGAAAGTGCCCAAGTACTTAAAACATCATTTGCTGCCTACCAGGACCCATCAGCATGATGCCAAATCAGAAGTGGAACAACCAGGACTTGAACTGGCACGCAGATATGAGATGTGCATTTCCTAAGCAGTGGAGCTTTTTTTTTTTTTTTTTTTTTTTAATTAAGCCCTGGTGACTATCACATACTTTTAGAAGCTGTTGCTATATCTTCATGCTATTACTTAAAAAATAGTACAGGGTGATGATGAGAAGCCCCTAAGTCCCCTAAAATGCTAAGTAGAAAATAAGGGAGCAAGATTGTGTTTTGAGAGTTAAACTACAAAACAAAGAATCTAAGCATAGCTACATAAATTCTACACAATGAGTTATACAAATGTATGTTCAAAGCTGTATCTTAAATATGCAGAATGGCCTTCTGGCTAAAGCCTAACCTGGACTATAACTGAAGTTATGTGTGCATGTGGAGACACTATGCCAACCAGGAGTGTTAGCTAGCAATGGAAACAGGATGCTGAAAAACAAATAAGAGTACTGAACTTTGTGAAGGCAAATGTTCCCATCATGCTTATCTTGATGAGTCCCACTGTCTAATCTGGGAGTTCACAAACAAAGGCTTATGGGACAAAAGGCAGTCCACCATCTTGCTTTTATATATAAAGATTTCCTGGGAGATAACTACTGCCATTTCTCTACCTATTGTACATGGCTGTTCTCTGTCGGAACTATAGGGTAGGCAGAGTTGTGACAGAAACGGTATGATCCGTAATGCTTAAATTATCTACTTTTTGGACCTTTATAGAAAATGTTTGTGGACCATGGAGGATTTGGACAACTTGCCTTGATTTCATGCTCATCAATCTTCCCTTTGATCTAATCTTGTTTCTTCTTGTTATATACTTTGTACTGAGAAAGCAAGACTGTGTAGAATAGCAATACACAAATCTACGGAAAGTTCTTTCATCTGTTATGATAGACCTTCTTCAGAGACAACATCTATAATATCTGTGATCAGAGTTGGTGGGCTGACCTACTGACTGGTTCCCACCCCTCACATACTATTATTTGGGTCTGTTTGTCATCTTATCCTCTTTGACTAACTCGAGAACACTTAATATATCTTTTCTTCCTGAGAATATTTTTCTCTTCCTACTTTACAAATGAAGAAGCTAAAATTCAGAGAGAGGAAGAAAGAAAATTAACAGTAATGAGTATCTACTCAGTGTTAGGCTCACAAAACCTTCCTATGTCACGCCTATCAATCTTTGCAAGCCCAAGCAAGGGACGCAAAACCTAGGTTGATATTTTAATTTATGTGGAACTGTATACTTGGAAAGGATAAGGCCACAGTAAATTATTGACAAAGCGAGCATTTGAAAGCAGGTGCCCATCTTAAATACTTCTGTAGTATGATATTTTCACATGGCATATACTGCCTGACAGAGTCTTCTGGTGCTAGGCTTAAGAAAGCAATACCATATGCCTTGGTCTTTTCCTCCCCCCAAGGTGTACTGTTGTTCTTTAATAAACACAGATTAAGTTAGAAAATCCTAGAGATTTTAAAGGTGTAAAATTTTAAAACAAACTCTGAACATTTATACTGGAGTACAGAATCTCAGCCAGCTACTTTACATATTCAACCATACTTGCATAAAGAAATCAGTGCCACCATGGCCTGATGTTCATAAATAACAGCTTCTCAAAAAAGCCCTTTTTTTTCCAAACTGGTTTTGTACTTATTTTAAATGTTGTACTTTGAATTCATTTCAATGAGAACATATTTTAGAATTTCTAAAAGCTGAACAGAATAGGTTATCTATAACATGAGCATAATCATAGTCATAATATCTGTTTAAAATAAAACACTGAAAAGAATTAAATGTTCCCTTCAAGCCAAACTCAAAGAAATTTCAAAATAAAATAGACTGTAAACTTGCAGTTAATGCTGCTTGCTGAGACCCATTCTTTAGGAGTTCAGAACCTCTGAAAATACGTTGCACATTATTTCTTTCAGTACTGAAGAAGAAATTCCTCAGCCTCTAGGAATAGAGCTGGTCTTATACTCACACAATGGCTTGTGCACTGCCCTGGTTTTGATCTGTAAATATTTCATCCAAGTGTACTTGTTATCTTTTCCATATTGAAAACTCTTAGAGGGCAAAGTGTAGCTCCATGGCACTTAATTTACTGCTGTGCAAAAGATAGCATCATATTGCCATAAGATTGAAATTTAAAAAATTACATATTTTATATATATGTATATATCTGAGAGGGAGGAAAGATGAGGTAGGTAAGGATAGAGTAAGGGAAAGAGAGAGAGAGTGAGTGAGTGAAAGAGAGACAAAGAGAGAGAGAGAAAGAGAGAAAGAAAAAGAGAGAGAGAGAGAGAGACAGTCACACATCAGAATTGTGGTACAGCAGGTTAAGCCACCACCTGCAATACTGGCATCCTATATGAGCAGAGGTTTGAGTTCCAGCAGCTTCGCTTCTGATCCAGCTCCCTATTAATGCACCTGGGAAGGCAGTGGAAGATGGCTCAAGTACTTGAGCCCTTGCTATCCAGTGAGAGACCCAGATGGAGTTCAGGCTCCTGGTTTCTGCCTGGCTGGAGAAAGGATGGAGTATGGGCAGGAGGAGCGGTGTATCTCCAGTCCTCTGGTCCAATTACTAACTGTTTACAACAGCTAGGACTGGGTCAGTTAGGAGCCAGGAAGGAGGAACTCAATTCAATTTCCCACTTGAGTGGCAGGGACCCAACTCTTTGAGCCATCACAGCCTTAGTAGGAAGGGTATGCATCAGCCAGAGCTGAGAATCAATGCAGGTACTTTGATGTGGGCCATGGGATTCATAAATGATTTCTTAACCATTAGGTTAAATGCCTGTTAAAAGATTGGAATTTCAGCAAATAAATTATAAAGGCAAATATTTATGGAAATAGTCTTTCTACTTCTTACTTGTTGAACATTATGGTTAATGGTGCATTGAGCCTGTGGTTATAAAGTAAATTGAAAGTATGTTATTGCAAAAGTTAAAGGAAAAAAAGAAATAAAGAAGGAGGGAGAGAATAAAGGAGGGAGAGAAGGTGGTTTAGTTATCTTAGAATTATGTCTATGAAACACATGAAATCTGTAATCTTTATAATAATAACAAGTTTTAAAAATGAAAGAGCTAATCCATAATGAATTCCTTTTCCTAGTTCCATCATTTGTTTTCTTCAATAAGGATACAGAACTATATCCTGATGAAGCAGAACTCAAGTGAGTAAATAAATCCATAGCTAGAAGTTATCTGGGGCCGGAGCCGCGGCTCACTAGGCTAATCCTCCACCTTGTGGCGCCGGCACACCGGGTTCTAGTCCCGGTCAGGGCGCCGGATTCTGTCCCAGTTGCCCCTCTTCCAGGCCAGCTCTCTGCTGTGGCCCGGGAGTGCAGTGGAGGATGGCCCAAGTCCTTGGGCCCTGCACCCCATGGGAGACCAGGAGAAGCACCTGGCTCCTGCCATCGGATCAGTGTGGTGTACCGGCTGCAGCGTGCCGGCCGCGGCGGCCATTGGAGGGTGAACCAACGGCAAAGGAAGACCTTTCTCTCTGTCTCTCTCTCTCTCACTGTCTACTCTACCTGTCAAAAAAATAAATAAATAAATAAAAGAAAGGAAAAGAAAAGAAAAGTTATCTGGAAAATTCTAGTCACAGAAAGTTGGTACTGAAGGCTGGTGTCACACATTGTGCTAAGCTGCCACCTGTGATGCAAGTATCCCATATGAGCTCTTGTTTAAGTCCTGGCTGCTCCACTTCTAATCCAGCTCATTGCTAATGTGCCTGGGAAAGCAGCAGAAAATGGCTCAAGTTCTTTGGTCCCTGTTACCCATGAGAGACCTAGATGAAACTCCTGAGTCCTTACTTTGGCATGGTCAAGTGCCAGCCATTGCAACCATTTGGAGAGTGAACCAGCAGATGGAAGATCTCTCTCTCTCTCTCTCTCTCTCTCTCTCTCCTCTCTCCCTAAATAAATCTTTATTTTAAAAAATAAAAAAGCAACCTCTAAGACTACCCTTGTACAAATGGGGCACAATAACTTTAGAAATAGCAACTGATCTTCTCAATACCACAGGACTTACTGGAAGGAACAAATAGAACTCCTAAAACCTAGTAAATCTCCCACTCAACTCTATTGACTCTCCAGGAAAAATAACGTTACATTTCCTTTGGATTTGTTTGAACAAGAAGTCTCTCAAATGCAAGAAGTTATTTTAGGTCTCTCTAGTTTTGGCAGAAAAGGGATAATATACTTCTTAGAAGGCTGCTGATATGGAAGAAATCCATTTTGTTCTGACTGGAGCATAAAAAGCAGGGTTTATTGACTCGTGTACCCAAACTGTGCATGGCTCTGGTTGTGGCTGAGTAGACTCAAAGCTTCAAACATCACTGGGGTTTCTCCACATCTCTTGTCTGTGTCTTTTCCTATATGTTAGTTTCATTCTGTGAGGCTGGTTGTCTCTGTGAGGGTGGAACCACAGCTGCAGCTTAGCTTTAGGCTTTGTCCACATTGCATCATATCTAAAGAGGAAATATGATTTTCCCTACTAGTTTTATTGTAGAGCTTCCCTGGAAAAATGTGGATGAGTTCTAGTAGGATCAAATGAACATCTCTGGATTGATCACTGTGCCAGAGAGATTGACACTAGGACAGCTCTAACTGGAATCATGTACTAGGAGGCAGCAGGGGAATGAGACAGGAAGCTCACCTCTGGCTCACATTTGGAATAAGAGAGGTGCACATTCCCAAGTGAATTGAATGATGTCACCAGAAAAATGCAGAAACATGTTGGACACAGAAAACAGCAGGTGCCAGATGAGAAGTTCAAGTCACTGAAGACTTGATTTGCCCCCAGAGAATATACTAGCCACTTAGCCATTTTTTTTTCTGCTTACTTAGCATCTGGACCTCCTTCCTTCTGTTAGGGAATCTTGCCTTTTATGAGCATTGGTGAGAGGCATAACCCATTTGATTCTGAACACTTTTTAGAGACGTTGAAAACAATACGCTTTTCAGTCCTTCATAATGAGGGCACTGTAACATGACCTAGACTCAGCTGGGCCCCTGGACTTTGAGTCAGGAGTTACTGATACCAGTCTTCAGTTTACAGACAATAGCAGCTCCTCTATCCAATGGAAAGCAGCAACAGCAGTGGTGGATACAAGCTGGAAAAATAGTGTTCAAGGGTTATGACAGCCATGTCCTACCAGGACTGGGGCTGTGGCTGGAATTTGAAGGCAATCTGCCTTTTATCCAACTTCATTTCTCCCTGAAAGCTTTGATCCTGGTACTTTAGCTCTCTTAGTGATGCTCTGAGCTCTGAGTAAGTTTTCAACAAATTGATTCTTGCTTGATCAATCTATTGTTAATTTCTGTGGCTCAAAAGTAACATATAGAAACCTTACCTACTGTAGTATCCCAGCAGAAGAAAACTGACATCATCCTGTGTTGCTGGGAAATTTAATACCTCTCCTTTCTTAGGAGTTCTGAAAAAAACTTGCCTTGTATCCATTATAGGCTATTTTTTATTTTAAAAATTGTGTTTATTTTTGTTTTAAAGTTGATCTATTAATTTATTTGAAAGGCAGAATGACAGAGAGAAAGAGAGCCAGGGGTTGGCCAGGCTAAAATCAGGAGCCAAAAACTCCACTTGGTCTCCCACATGGGTAGAAGGGGCCCAAGCACTTGGGCCATCTTCTGCTGTGTAGGCTATTTTTAATACTTGAAGTTTTATCAGTCTATACTAGAACATCCCAAAATCTGTTTCTCTATGCTACCAATTTGAGGATAAATGTTATCATTATTAAACAATATCAAGTTCACATTTCTCTAGGATTTCATTAGCACGATGACAAGGTTTTCATAATCTTCTCTGTTTTTCTCTCTGAGTTCTGCTAAGGTAATGATGCCGTTAAGTAGTTCATTTTCATCTAAACTCTCAGGCAGAATGTGTCATCCCATTCTTGAAAGAAAAGTGGTGGCTCAGTGCCTCTGAGCCTAATAGGAAAATGAACAAACAGAAAAAACTAAAACATCAGCTTTAAACTTTTAATGCAGCCTTGGTATTTAATTTAAATAAGAGCTAATATTTCCCTCAGGAAATCTGATATATTAGCAGTATAACCAGATACCTTAAACTGTTATAAAGAATAATAAAAATTTAAAAAGTTATTTTTAATATAAAAAATGAACTCCTACCTGTGTTTTTATAGTTGTAGGTAGAAAATAGAATTTGGACCACAGTTGATAAAGAATGACAGGAAAAATTCTGTTAAGGCTAAATACCATCTGAAAATATTCAGCATGTCATCAAAGTTTCATAAATGTATCTCCTCTCTGGATTGCATTTGTTTGGATAACAATACATATACACATGGTTGCTAAGGATAAATGTCATTGACTGCTGTGAGTGGCCCTTTCTAATCTTCCACAAATGCCTAAACGTACTGCTTGGCCCAGTGCTGTTGAGGACACATTTTAATGCAGCAAGCTGGGTGATAGTTGGTTCCTCACTGCCTCCCAGTACTACGTGGATCATAGGTGTGTTGGTTGTTCATTTATTTTGTGAACACTAACTAGTGTAGGCATTTCTGTCTTTTCTGAGGAAAAGTCAAATGTGAAAAGAGTGGCCGTCTAACTAAATAATAATGACACTGTTAAATAAATTCTTCACTTTAGAGAAAGTAAATTGTACACCTTGGCATTTATCAGGACCTATCAAGTCATTCCAAACTGATTATACTAGGAACATCAAATTGTTTTCTTCTTAGGGAGAATACACAGTAACTACCTTTTAAACATTTTTCTGCCAGCTTCTTCTCCTTTGCTTTATCTCCTCATTAGATTTTTGGGAATCAACCACCTTTTAGAAGCAATGACAGGAATCTTTGTTCCTTGAGAATATCAGTGAAGCAGTCAGTCCCTTTAAATATATTGCCACAGTAGCTCGTCAGTAAGCATGACCCAAAATTGTGCCAGTCAGACCATTTGCAGAGAATCTCCTAGGACAATAATTTTGCTTATAAAACAGAATCAAGATGATCAACAAAAACAAGAAACAAATGAGTCAAGTGAAGACTCTTGAAAACTCCATCAAACCATTAAAAAATGATACCAAAGAAACATGATTGTTGTTCCCAACAACCTAACTAGACACGTTATGTTACAGTCTAAATTAGGAGCATACAATACACTGTGTAACCTAAGGGATTTTAGAGCACTTAGATGAATCACAAGTGACATATGGGAGCTCATTAAAGGAAGGTGAAGTTCTGTGCCCAGGGAGCTTGCTGGAAATCAGAGCTTCTTAAAAAAAGACTTCAGGGGTCAGTCACACTGATTAGAGGATGTTCTTCATTCTTAAAGATGATCCATTTCTCTTTAGCACTTCTCAGTTATTATAGTGTTTGAGTGTTTTCCATAACTGCAAATTTCTAAGTTGTGAATGAGTATGTGTATGTGGGAGAGGGTGATTGGGGGTGGGTTGGAGGAAAGAGGTTCCAATTTGATTGATTTTGACAGGCAAACCACAGAAACCATTGGAGAATAAGATCACAGCACCGTCTGTTTCTGTGGCTTCACCCAAACTTTAGGTAACAGTTGAAGTCGCAGGAGCAAGCACAGTCCGTGGTCGCTTCTATGTTACGGAAGCTGTGTCTGGAAGCTGAGATTTGAATGACACATTATTTCCTCTCTGCACCCCAATCTATTTTCTGCCTGACTAAGCTTATAAAACTCTGCATAAATTCTGCTCTCAGCCTGTTCCATAATCCTGTGAACACATTGTCTTCCTGTTCATTCCTTCAGCCAGCAAGCACCAGCTGTTGAGTTCTGGAAACATTTTATGTTAAAGAAAAAAAAAAAAGTAGATGATCAGAAAGCTGTAAAAACTGCAAAATACTTGAGATATGCAGACTTTTTAGGGTAGCGAATATCTAACCTGCATAAAAGAAATGATTAGGCCTCTATCAATCATGACCCCACCAAATACCCAGCTGAGATGGGTTTATCCAGATACTTCTCAGCTGCCTGGGTTCTGCACAGTCTCTAAATGAATCCAGTTTTATTTGTTTTGTGTGAGAGGAAGGATAAACTCCAAGCTTAAAAATATGAACGAAGATATAATTATCTTCACATAACACTCATGCTTAGTTTAATGTAAAAATGCCACAAACTTTATTTTCTGTATCTTTCGGCTTCAGAAGGAAAGTGGAAGTCACTTGATGAAGCCTTCCTAATTACTTGAATGCACACTTCATGCTTCACGTACACGGGAAAGCTACCTGTTATAATTAAAAGTTATATCAAGACATAGTTTATGTAAATCATAGCTAATTACTGGACTAAAATGCCAGTCTTCTGCCATTCTACAAAAGAAGATATCCAAGATATGTGATTTTAACAATAGGGCAAGGTTGGAAATGTGTTGATTACATGGGAAGGTTGTTCAATCACTGATGAAATTTTCTACAAAACTTGATGGTTGATATTGAAGACTGAATATTTACTGTTTTCATCTGAGAGTTAAGGATGTATCTGGAAAGATAATTCTTATACTTCAGTTTGAATAGAAGGACATCGATGCGTAGGCTGTTATCAATGCTTTCATTTTTCTTTTATTGACAAATTTTTAGGGAGGAATGAACACCAAACAAATAGCTGGTATTACTCTATAACAGAAGTTAAGAAGATATTTCCTAAAAGACTAGACAGTAAATATTTTAGATTTTCCAAGACAAGAGATCTTTTCTGCAACTCTGTAAGCAACTTCCTTGTTGTGGTTGGGAAAACAGCCCAAGGCAGTACATAAAGCATGAGTGTGGTTGTGTTTCAGAGTACTTAACAAGAACAGGTGGCCCACAGGCTGGAGTTTGCCATCCCTTGCTCTACACCAAGGATCTAATGATCTGGAAAGCAATGCTAGTCATTATTACTATCTTAAAATAAAGTGTTTTTTTTCTTCTTTCAAAATTAGGGTCTAACAACTATTCTTCAGAAATCTACTATTAGAATATTAAGCCTTATTGTCCTAAGGCATCCAATGGAAGGCATAGGGAATTTTTTTGTCTGCCCTTTAGAATGCTAGTGACTTTGGATTATCCTTAGAAGAACTAAGAGTTACTCAATGCCTCTACTCTTAAGCTTCATTTTCTCATGGAACACTAGTTCAGAAATATAAAAATGGGTGCTTTATCAGAAGCAAAGCAGGAAAAAAGCTCAGTTTTGATTTGTGGTGCTCTTGGAATACCAGTACTGAGATAATCAAGTCAACCAGACACTCTATTTGAAGACAGAGCAAAATGAATATAAACATGTCTTTCAATTCTGGTTCACAGATTTGCATCTCACTAGATTTAACAGAAATATTAAATGTAAAAAACATAACTCAAAAATGGAGCTTAAGGGATGTGGGCAATTGCTAAGGGGATAGGCACACTTTCAAAAAGTGATTTTCTTACAGGAAAGGTTCCAGTGTTGATTTACTGGTAGTTATGACTATGAGTAGACAGTTTAATAACAATGTGGAAGTGAGGGACATATAGAGGTTGTAGAGTTTTAGAGGTATGCGCTAGGAAGCTTCATGCCGCTCCTACGACAGCCCAACAGTGTATGGTTCATTCCTATTCCAAAGGTGCCCTGTGATGATACATGTCCTATTCTGAATTAATTTAGGACAATGATCCTATTGTTAGAGATTATGCTCGCCAATAATTAACATTATCTCAATTCAAATAAGAATGAATAGACTCCAACTTTGGGATGGGGAAGCAATTTAGTCCCTAACATTCTGGGCTGGAAACAACTTTGTGAAACTGCAGTGAAATTAGGAGTTCCTGAGTCACTCCCAATTTTATTTAGGAAGGAGCAAGGTGTGATGTGAGCTTTGCAACGTAAAGGCAGTCACACTGAGCTGGGAGCATAAGACGTCACTCCTGCCCTAGCTCCATCACTTAGCATCAACGTGTGCTTGTGCAATTTACTGTCTCAATACACCTCAGTGTCCACATCTCCAAAACGATAAAAATGTCCTGCAAACGTACAGAGGCACAAATGACATATCACATCTGAAAACTACCTGCCCTGCCCTTTATCGTTATCTCCTTGAGGTGAAGTATTATTCAATGTATCAATGAAATCAGAAGGTCATATTGCTGAAGCATATGTTAGTGCAATGAAGGAAGACCAAGTTAGTGAAGTTCAGAAATGTTAAGTCATACAGTTAACAGAAAAATGGTAGGGCCTAGACTTTTCCATTTCTCTATGCTATTCCATAGACTCCCAGCAATCAAAAACAATTAGTGTGTGTACTCTCCCTGCACAACAAGGATTAAATGATTACCCTTTAAAAAATTAAAACATAAATCATGTTAATTACAAATAATTCATTTATAGATAATTTATTTTTACTTTTCTTCCAACAAAGATCTAGCTTTCTGATCTAGCTTTCTGATTCCTAAGTAGGATATTTTTCTATGCTAGTTTATAGTCTTCCAGTCACACACACACACATATATATGTATATATACATATATATGCAAACATATACACATATATAAAATTTTTGTATTAAAAAGGCAGAGAGAAAGAGAGAGACTGAGAGATACTTCCTTTTGTTGATTTACTCCCCAAATGCCCACAACATGCCAGCCTCACTTATTCTATATTTAACAAATATAAAGGAGCCGTAAATAAAAATTATAGATTCAAAAACATTACATGGTACATAACACATATGTCAACTGTAAAAGTCCAATAACAGTTGTTATGAAATAATATTAATATGCAGCTTTTTGTAGTTTTGTTTAAGCATGAAAGGAGTTATTTAAAGTAGTGCCCATCTTATTAAGTGGAATGCTTTCAAATTGGTCAATATACATTATCCAGAATGTTTTATTATGCAGTAAAACATGTTATTCAGGTGAAAGTATGCATTGCTTTAAATGCACTGATCTAAATGCAAATTCACGACCGATGTAAAATCCAACCTTGCTTATTTGGTGTGACTTTCTGCCATCAAAATTTAGAAGTATTCTTTTTTCATTTCTTAACACAGAAATCCACAAATCAACGATAATTTAGTAAGAAATCATGCAAAAATAGAGGTAGAACATTTGAAATTCATATGCTTAAACCATTTAGAAAACTTTTCTGCAAGCATAAAAAATAAACTTATATTTTGGTTGTGACATGAGCATTAAAAAAAAGGCTTGAGAGCATCTAGAGATCATGATCACAGAGTATTTAAAGTAATAGGACAAATGGTTTTAGGTAGGAGACCCAGAAGAAGCTTCTGGCTCCTGGCTTCAGATCGGCGCAGCTCCGGCTGTTGCAGCCAATCGGGGGAGTGAACCACTGGATGGAAGACCTCTCTCTCTCTGCCTCTCTTCTCTCTGTGTAACTCTGACTTTCAAATAAATAAATAAATCTTAAAAAAATAGATAAATAACAGAAGTTTCTCACAGTTTTGGAGTGTGGCAGTATAAGCAGCAGCTCAGAAATGGTGTCTGGTGAGGGCTGACTTCCAGGATCACAGGTGGCACTTTTTCATGGCAGAAGGGTAAGGAAGCACTCTAGGCTCTCTCTCTCTCTCTCTCTCTCTCTCTCTTTCAAAGATTTATTTATTTATTTGAAAGTCAGAGTTATACAGAGAGAGGATAGGCAGACAGAGAGCGAGGTCTTCCATCCGCGGTTCACTCCCCAATTGGCTGCAACAGCCAGAGCTGCACCCATCCAAAGCCAGGAGCCAAGAGCTTCTTTGGGGTCTCCCATGTGCGTGCAGGGGCCCAAGGACTTGGGCCATTTTCCACTGCTATCCCAGGCCATAGCAGAGAGCTGGATTGGAAGTGGAGCAGCTGGGACTTGAACCGGCACCCATATGGGATGCCAGCACTGCAAGTGGCAGCTTTACCCGTTACACCACAGCACTGGGCCCTAGAGTTTCTTATTAATGTACTGATCCTTTTCAGGAGGGCACTACCCTCATGACCTTGTTGCTTCCCAAAGACCTCTACCTCCTAATGTTATCATCTTGGTGGTTAGGATTTCAATACAAATTTGAGGGAAACACAAGCAGTCAGCCAATAATATCATTTTGTGAATAAGAATGTGAGAAGCCTGTATGGCTAAATGACTTCTCTGAGACCCTATTATTAGACTGAATCCAAGGTCAGAACCCATGTCTTTGGTGTTCCAAACTTCTGCCTTATAACATGATTCTACTGATGTAGAACATTGCTCAGTGTATCAGTGAAACCATAGGACCATAAAACTGAAAAGCATGGCATTGCAAAGAAGGAAGATAAAGGCAGTGAAGTCCAGAAATATTAACTCAGACACTAAAAATAATAAGGCCTAGACTCACACCATGGCTTTTTATTTTCTCTGTTCTATTACACAGTCTGTCAGCAATCAAAAAGAATCAATGGTGGCCCAATTCACTGGATTATACTGTATACATACACACAGAGCTGAAAAGCAGTCAATGATTCCCAATGGGTACTTTTACAGTTCCATTCTAAGCTGTATTACAATTTTTTTCCACTTGAGGCATATCTTTCTTTCAATGGCAATACAACATAAAATGTTATTAGGCAGAATGAAGTCATATGGAAGAGGAATAGGGCTGTCCTAGCCAGCTGGCTGAGTATGCCTGCCATCTCTCTACTGTCTATAGCAAATAATTTTACTTACTGGAAATTCCTGGCTAACTTACTCTTGTGATGAGCTAAATGTCCTTTAAAGTTATTTTGGGTAGTGAATGACATCTTTAAGGTGGAAGAATACAGTATCAAAAAAGTTTTTCTATAGAAGAATGAGCCTTACATCTCAGGTATATGTATACAATCCAAATATACAAAGGTACTTCGAAAAGTTGTTAGAAAAAGGGAACTAGGGGACTGGTGTTGTGGCACAATGGGTTAAGACTCTGCCTGTGATGCTGGCACCCCATAATGAACACTAGTTCAAGTCCCAACTGCTCCACTTCTGATCCAGCTCCCTGCTAATGTGTCTGAGAAAGCAGTGGAAGATGGTCCAAGTGCTTGGGAGACCTGGATGGAGTTCCAGGCTTTAATTTCTGCTCTGATCATTGTGTCCATTTGGGGAGTGAACCAGCAAATGGAAGCTCTCTCTCTTTCTCTCCCAGTAGATAATACTTCTTAAAAACAAAGAAAAATGGAAGTAAAATTTAAGTTGGTTTTAGTGCAAAACATTTTTAAAATCTGTGCATAGTTTTTTTTATAATACACATTTTCCATAAACTTTTTGAACAATTTTGGTATTTTGTTCCTGCAGAATAGAATTATGTATTAAGTTGAACATTCCACAAAATGTTTGAATATCAGCAGTTTCATAATGTTTGACCAAATAATATGACACTAATTTGGATCATGGAATCTGGTTGTGGAGCGTTCAATGTCAAATTATAATTCTGTCACTTAGAATTCCTCATGATGTTAACAGGATTGCTAAGAGACAATCCCTATAAAATTAAAATCCTTGTGTTAGTCACAGAGTAGGTGCCAAAGAAATGCTAGTAATGGCAGATGATGATAATTATGATGCTAATAATGTTTGCTCTGTACAACCAACTCATTGCAGTTGAGTCAATCAGTTTGGAAAATTGATTCCTTTCAAATGCTCTGAACACCATTATTATTTTTAAAATTTTATTTATTTTTATTACTTTTTATTTGTAAGAGAGATGAGATCTTCCACCTGTTGGCTTACTCCTCAAACATCCACAACAGGAAAGGCTGGGCTCAGTTTAGAGACAGAAGCCCAGAACTCAGTCTCGGTTTCTCTTGTAGTTGGCAGGGACCCAAGTACTTGAGATTTCATCAGTTATTTCCTAGGCAATGCGTTAGCAGGAAGCTCATTTGGAAGCAGAGTTGCTGAGACTTGAACCAGACACTCCAATATGGAATGCAGGTACCTCATGCAGTAACTTAAACCCTGTACCACATGCCTGTCCTTATTATAATTATAAAAACACAAGACTGACAAAATTAGCTTGGGAAAGATCCACATCCAGAAACGTAAGAGCGTTCATTTTGGACTTCTGTCTCCAAAACTGTGGATATTCAATATCTATTTATTTAAGCCACCAAGTTTATGGCCTTTTTTAAAACAATAGTTCTATGAAACTACTTAAAGTACTTAAATAAATATTATTGAATAAAAAGCCCAAGTTGTGTTCTGATCACAAATTGGAGGCTACTGAAAATGCCAAGTAGCAGGTTAGGGTTATTGGCAGATTAGGTTTAGAAAGTAATCTGTTATTATGGATTGAAGCCAAAATCTAACTGGATAGCTTGACAATCTTTATAAAGGATATGAGATCAGAAGATATCCTTTGTTTTTTTTTCATTAAATGATTTCTGAAAAACTAAGGATAAATTTTCTTTTTCCCTTTATCAAACTCAAACAACAGTAAAAAGGGAAATAATTAGAGCTATGAATATCATGTATTGAGTATATCTGGTACAGGTTCTAAATTCCCAGACACTAGGTGAAACGTTTCCATGCATTATCTCATTTAATCCTCAGAAATAAGCTGTATAGGCAGTTCTAGCATCATCTCAAATTTACATAGTGGAGCACTGAAGCTCTGAGCAGTTAAAACACATTCTCATTGTCATGAAGCTAATAAATGAGGAATTCAATGTATTGAGGCACTGGAACTCTGTTCAACTTTGAAGTGTTTAGCCGAAGTGTGTATCAAAATATATTGATTCTCTCTGGAAGTCTTACAATTCTTTGATAACATTTAATAACTGCTACTTTCCAAATAAATTACAATTAGAACCAGGAGATATAAAATTATGAAAACTTTCACTAGTGATCTTATGGTCCCTCCTACATTTGGGCCTTCACAACTTGCTAGGTCAAGCCTCTTTGTAAGTACTAAGAAAGTCTGTGTTACTGCCTGAACCACACAAGGCCAAGGAGCTGATGGCCAATACTGATGCAGAGTATACTTCAAATCCATTCTGAGTTTGGGAGATATTCACTATTATAATTTGGTTAAACAAAAATTAGTTAATGAAATACTAATGTGTATGTCACTTTTGTGAGATCTGGTAACTCAAAGATAAAGAATAATAGGTGATTTCAAAATACTGTTTAGGGGTAGGCATTCTGGTGCAGAGGGTTAAGCAGCTGCACGGGATGCCTGCATTCCAAATCAGAGTGCCTGTGATCAAATTATGCCTCTGCTTCTGTTCCAGCTTCCTGATAATGCATTTCAGAGGCAGCAGATGGTGGCTGAAGCACTGGGGTTCTTTCTTCCCATGTGCAAGACCTGAATGGAGTTCTTGGTTGTTGGGCAAGTCTGGTTGTTGCAGGTGTTTGGGGAGTGAACAACTCACCCCCACCCTATCACTCTTTCTTGCAAATAAGTGAATGATCCATTTTAAAAATACCATTTTATATACTCTGATAGAGCAGGGCAAGGGTCTGTAATGGTGGAGGCTGGCCAAATGTCCTGAAAGAGATGACCCCTGAACCAAGTCTTGATATATGATCAGGATGAAACATACAGCATGGTATTCAACTCACAACTAAGCACAAAATAGGAAGGTTAAGGAGTTGATAAAATCAGGTGTCTGCAGGGGTCAAGACCTGCCGTACATTGCTGGTAACAGTGGATACTGATACACTTTGATAAGCAATTGGCAATGCCTAATAAAATTACTAATGTAAATATGAGACAATCTTTTCTAGATGCATACCTAGGCATATTTTTACAAATATTCAAGAATAGAGACAAACAGGTATTCATCACAGCATTGTTTATAAAGATCCTCATGGTAGAAAAAAAATCAGTATTCATCTGTAGATAAATAAAATGTTTTGTATCCATGCTGTGGAATACAGTACACAAATTTAGAGTGACAGAGTAAAGAGGTCTATAAAAATCAGCATACAAACAAAAAACAACATTGGAAAAAAGTTTGCAGAATACAAATACAGTATTGTACTATTTATGTAAAGGTGAAACACACATAGAACCATTGCATAAGGTTAGATACGTATTATATATGTATTTATATAATATATGTAAATATCTAAAAATTAAAATCTGTAAAAATATCCAATTTTATTTCAGTAGTTGCTTTGGCGCATGTGGGGAGAAAGGTAATAGGATGAAAATTTGGATTCATAAGGGACTTCAACATTATTTATGTTGCTTATTCCATTTATTACAGAGTGAGAAAATTAAAATAATCATATTTCAAAATTCAATATTGTATATTCATAAATTGATCTAAAAGTGAAATTAAATAAACTAAATATTGATTCAAGAACAGGATGTTTGAAGTGTTAAAAAGGAGTTGAAATAGGGCACGGCATGGTATGCAGGTGTTGGGAGAAATATGGGTAAACATATAGAGGTGTAATATAGGATGGTGTTTTCAGGGGACACATGATTCACTCTAGAACTCTAAAGAATGAGGAAGGTAGGAAGTGGCAGGAGGAACATTTAGAAGGTAAATAAACCACAGACCATCTTACAGTTCAGTAAAGGCACTTGTATCTTGCATCTTGGGTAGTTTGGGGAAGTTTAGGAGGAATATAATTTGATCAACTAGATGTATCTAGTTGATCACACAAATGGCTGGTTGAGGGTAGAAGAGCTGTATCAATATTCCAGAGAAAGAGAACCAATAAGATGTTTTTATGTTCATATAGATGGTCCCTAACAGTGATTTGGCTCATTTTTTGGACTTTACAATGACATAAAGTATACCCATACAACCATTGCATTTTTCACTTTCAAAATAGTTTTCAATATATTACAGAAATCATTCAACACGGTGTTACCAAACAGGCTTTGTGTTGGATGACTGTGCCCAATTGTAGGCTAATAAAGGTGTTCTAGGCATATTCAAGGGTAGGCTAGGCTATGTTGTGGCACTCCATAGGTGGTATAGTCAATTCATTTTTGCTCATGAAATTTTCAACTCATGATGGGCTTACCAGGACATAATTTGTTCTTAAGTTGAGGAGTTCCCAGTACATTGAGATTTATTTTAAGGACTTAGCAACATGATCATAGAAAATGGCAAGTGCAAAATATGTAGGATAGGTCAGCCAGCATGAGAGTCAGGGAAGAGCTGACACCTCAGATCAGGTCTGAAGACCATCTCATGGCAGAATTCCTTCTTTGTCACTTGAGATAAGTTTTTTTAAACTCAGGAATTCAATTGATTGAGTAAGACATAATTATGTCAGTTAATCTTAAATTTCAATTCTCATTGGTGGATACTTGCAATTTGAATGGGTATGCAATCAACATGGGAATGCAAATGTGTCGCTCCTCCTCTTCGTGGAGGAACGACACAGGACCCTGCGCTGTTCTTTCGTCTGCTCGGCCCTCCCCGGGTTTGCTGCTGGTTCTTCCCGGGTTTCGGCACCATTATGTCGCTCCCCCTCTTCGTGGAGGAACGACACTAAACCCTGCCTAGGCTTCATATCCGAGTCACGGCACCATTATGTCGCTCCCCTTCTTCGTGGAGGAACGACACAGGACCCTGCGCTGTTCTTTCGTCTGCTCGGCCCTCCCCGGGTTTGCTGCTGGTTCTTCCCGGGTTGGCTACTGTCCCTTCCACCTCCGTGGAAGGGCGGTTCCCCCTGGCCACATTCCCCACTTCCGCAGGGGAGCGGCACACCGCCGGCCGGCTTTCTCGGGGGCTGCACGGGTGTTCCTTCAGCTAGATGTTCCCCTTAGATGTTCCTGGTGCATGTTGTCTCTCTCCTCCTTTATAGTCCTCCTCCGCCAATCCTAACTCGGCTGCCCACACGCCGAGTATGCTGCTCTCCTCCAATCAGGAGCAAGTCCTAAAGTTTATTAGCTGAACTCGAGGCAGCTGTGCGGAAGCTGTTTACTTCTCTCCCAGCGCCATATTGTGGGAGAGCAGATGCATAGAATAAGTCTTAATTCCAGTAACTCAGTCCAGTCCGGATTGCTCCCCACACAAATGTCCCTTCAACATGATTATTTCATTTCCTTTGGATAAATACCCAGTAACAGGATACCTGGATCATAAGGTAGTTCTAGTTTTAATTTTTTAAGGCTCCTCCACCATTTTTTCCCTAATGGCTACATTAATTACATTCCCACCAATAGTGTTTGAGGGTTCTCTATTCTCCACATCCCCAGCATCACTCATTATTTTTTGTCTTTTAATAATAGTCATTTTTTTTTTTTTTGACAGGCAGAGTGGACAGTGAGAGAGAGAGACAGAGAGAAAGGTCTTCCTTTTGCCATTGGTTCACCCTCCAATGGCCGCCGCGGCTAGCACGCTGCGGCCGGCGCACTGCACTGATCCAGGTACAGGAGCCAGGTGCTTCTCCTGATCTCCCAAGCAGGTGCAGGGCCCAAGGACTTGGGCCATCCTCCACTGCCCTCCCAGTCCACAGCAGAGAGCTGGCCTGGAAGAGGGGCAACAGGGACTAGAACCTGGTGTGCCGGCACCGCAAGGTGGAGGATTAGCCTAGTGAGCCGCGGCGCCCGCCAATAATAGTCATTCTAACAGGTGTGAAGTGATATCTAATTATTCATCAATGGATGAATGGATAAAGAAAATGTGGTATAGGAGGGTACTTCAAAAATTCTTGGAAAATGAAATTAAGAAATAAACTTATTTTAAAAATAAGTTACAGGCCGGCGCCGCGGCTCACTAGGCTAATCCTCTGCCTAGCGGCGCCGGCACACCGGGTTCTAGTCCCGGTCGGGGCGCTGGATTCTGTCCCGGTTGCCCCTCTTCCAGGCCAGCCCTCTGCTGTGGCCAGGGAGTGCAGTGGAGGATGGCCCAGGTGCTTGGGCCCTGCACCCCATGGGAGACCAGGAAAAGCACCTGGCTCCTGGCTCCTGCCATCGGATCAGCGCGGTGCACCGGCCGCAGCGCGCCAGCCGCGGCGGCCATTGGAGGGTGAACCAACGGCAAAGGAAGACCTTTCTCTCTGTCTCTCTCTCTCACTGTCCACTCTGCCTGTCAAAAAAAAAAAAATAAGTTACAAAATTTTGAAGAACATGCATATGGGTATTCTTCAAAAAGTTTGTGGTAGTATATATAAAATAAAAATATGTATACATTTTGAAATGTCTTGGCCACAAAATAAATTCCATGTATTTATTCTTTCAATTCCATTTTCCAGGAAGTTTTTGAAGAACTCTTGTAGATATGCATGGAATGTTATGTTGTCATTAAAAGAAGGAGATTCTGTTATTTGCAACAACATGGAAGAAGCTGGAGGATTTGTTAAGTACAATAAGCTAGGTATAGAAACAGATTCCATATGGTCTCATTCATATGTGATCTAAAAAACTGTTCTCATGGAAGTAGAGAATAGAAGGAAGTAACCAAGGACTGGGGTTTTGGAGAGATACTTCTCAAAGGATACAAAATTTCAAACAGGAAGAATAAATTCAAGAGATCTATTGTACAATGTGGTGACTGATAACAATACGTCATGTTCTTGAAAAATGATGACAAAGTGGTTGTGATGTGTTCTCCCCACAAGAAATATGTCAAGTAATATATACGTTAATTAGCTGTATTTAGTTATTCTACTACATATATATATATACACATATATTTGAAAATAATATACATGGAAACCAAATATACATTACTGTCAATTTAAAATACATACACACACACATGCACACACATGAAATAGAAGTTAGTCTTACCCAAAAATTCCCTTACAAGAATTCCAGAAAAATGTTTTGTCAAATATCTAGGCAGTGTTGTCCTGCCAATTTGACACATGAAATCAGCAATCACAGAGTGAAGAAATGAGGCTAGTCAAGAAAAATTATTAGAATAATTTGGGATCCTAATGTAAGGCTACAAAACACAGTAAAAGCTAATTACATATTTGTTAATTTGGTTTGATTCAATAGTGGTTTTAATGAACAGAAAATTATGTAAGTGCAAATATATATTTTATATGTGTATTTCAATTATATTTTAAAATATGTATTTGAATATTTTAAGTATATCTATGTATTTAATTTCAAAAATAACTATATTTAATATGTGCATAAGTATATATTTATAATATAAACATTATATGTGTATATATTTACATGCACCATGAGTATTAGTATGGGAGACCATGCATTCTCATTCAATGCATGCTTATCAACAACATTCCAAAAATATTCTGCAAATTGTCCACTCTACTGGGCTTCTCTTTGTATTATTTCTTTTGTGCTCTGGTGAACAATTTTGATTCACAATATCTGGCAAAATGTACCAGGGTAGTGCCAGGCACACCACAAAGAAAGATTAATTGTTGTGAGGACCAAATGGATATTATTGTTCTCTATATGTATAGACCTCAGTAATCAGAATATGAGAAAGAAGATAAAATAATCTGTTGAGTCCACTACTGTTCCCACACTGATGATAGCAAACTAACTGTTCAAGAATTAGTGTGTGAGAGAAGATGGAAATCTGTTAGTCAATTTATGGGCAATCAGAATCATCATGTGAAGTACAAGAAGCATTTTAAACCATATCCCTGAGTGAAACAAAGGGACAGATTCTGAATTCCTTATTTTCTCAAGGGGAAAGTTAGCATGGTTGTTCTCAGTGTTTATTTACCAGTTGCATCTTAATGTAGGTTATTTATTATTATTTATGGAAAATTTATGCCAATGAGAATGTTTACCTTTTAAGCATAAAGTGGTTACATTGTAGCATAGCAGGTTAAACCACTGCTTGTGACAATGGCATCTAATACTGAAATGCCAGTTCGAGTCTCAGTTATTCTACTTCTGATATGGCTACTTGTTAAGGCAACCGGGAGGGCAACAGAAGATAACCCAAGTACTTGGTTCTCTGCTGCCCACGTGGGAGACCTGAATGAAATTCTTGGCTCACCTAGTTGCTGCAGTTATTTCAGGGAGTGAACCAGTGGGTAGAAAATATTTCTCTCTCTCTCTCTCTTTTCTCTCCCCCAGCCTTGCTCTGCCTTTCAAATAACCAAATCTTAACAAGAAGTAGAGTGGCTTAAAGTTTCCAGGGATCATGCTTTCCTACTTGGTAGTAGTGCTTTTGGGAATTTAAAATGAATAACATTATATTCATAAGGCATGGAATAATACCCATTCTTTCCTACCACCACTGTCAAGTCTTCCATGTGAAATCGTCAGGGGTGAACCTGCATATGTTGTTGAATTACATTCTTTATTAATCTTTGATCATGTAAACATATATATAAGATCATATTTATTATATCAAGATATTTTGAAATTAACAAATTTCTAGTATTTAAGGAATTTAAAATATATCAGAATGGTGTTTCCACTGGGACTGCAATAACAATCATTTCCACAGAGTTCTCTATGCTCTGTTTCCACCATTTTACAAACCTGGATCGGATCTTGGCTAGATCCCTTATACTTATGCAGTCTATTTTAATCTTTTCTCTTTCCTCAAGGAGGATCTGTAATAGGGTGGTTGTGATGATTAAAATGTTCATAAAAAGCTATTCATAAATCCTAAAGAGCCATACACATATAGTTGCATTATGGATAATAATCTGATTACAGGAAAGAGAGAATCCCATACTCTATAAAGATTTTTTCCCCTCAGTAAATCAATGAACAAGTTAAAATGCATTCAAAAGATTACCCTGCCACAGACTTAAAAGCAGTCTATTCTTTACAGGGATTGTCAGTGTTGGCAATTTTTATCACCCCCCTCAGGATCAAAGTACATTTAAGCTGAAAGGGACCTTGGAGAACATCCAATTCAATGCCCTTACCCCTCCCTCATTTTATCATAATGTAAAACTTAATGTGAACATAAAATAAAACCTTAACTTTGAAATCTGTATGTTAAAATTGATTTAGATTCTATGAGGACACAAATGAAGCCTGAAATTACAGATTCAAGAATAAGAATCAGATTTCCTAGGGGATTTTCTGGTATGTGAAGAATGAAAAAGAATTCAAAGACAAAGTTGTTGGGTATATTTGATATGTTATATAATAATGTGTGGTAAAGAGTGTCCACATGAGAAGAATACATGGTCACTATGCACTACTGTCAGAAAGGTGTGGAGGCAAGTGAAGCTTCAGAGAATGTGGAGAACATGAAAGTCCAAACTGTTATCCATGAGCTACTGTGCATAAAGTAAACTGCTTTAAGTAGCACTCTGACCTCAGAATCAGCCCTTAGGGCATTCTGGTCTGGCTGCAAAGCCAGTGAGAGCATTTTAGCCATGGAAAGCAAAGACACTGTGGCAAAAAAAAAAAAAAAAAAAAAAAAAAAAGTGTCCTATAAGTAGGACCTCTGTGGGTGATACCCCAATGGAAAGAAGTGGTCATCAAAGAAGGATGCGCTTTCTCTGAAGGGAGGAGAGAACTTCCACTTTGCTTATGGCCTTGTCAAAATTCTGACAGAGTTTTTGGATTCAAAAAGCTTCCATAGACAAGGCAGCTCATGTCAAGAGCCTCAGGTGATCAGGTATTGAACTCTTTACTTAGTATAGAGTTGGTCTTCTGTGTAAAACATTAATTGAAAATGGACCTTAGTGGAGAATGGGACTGGGAATGAGATACTGGGGAGCAGGAGGAATGGGAGTGTGTGTGGGAGGGTGGGCATGGTGGGAAGAATCACTATATTCCTGAAGTTGTACTTATGAAATACATGAAGTTTGTGTTCCTTAAATGAAAGGTTTCTTTGGGGGAAAAAAAGTAACTGCTTAATTCTGAAGTTTTCCCAATGCTACCTATCATGCTTCTGAGTTGCTGTTTCCCATTATTAGTCAAGGTACGTTCCAGGAATATAAGATGATTTTAATATTAGCCTAGGTAAGACAAAATTAAGAGTGTAAATATTATTTAAAAAATACAGCCTATTCTTGAGGCAAAAAATAAATATCTTCTACTAATCACACTCTTTTTTATTGTAGGTTTTCTAAATATTTTACAAAACCTTCAAATCCATGATGCTTATAAAGATTATTCTAAAATGCAGTGGTAATAAAAATAAATAAGACTACTTGATCACATATCATCCAATTTCTCTTGTCTGGAAAGAGAAAAGTTGCAAGTGAACAAGTATTTAAACACTGATAACAGACTAAAAGAGACAAGTAGGGCTCACATTTATTGCTAACTTTTTGGCAAGGTGGTCTGTGAAAGATTCTCAAATTTACCCCATCAGCTGAGAGATGTAGCTTGCAATAAGGAGTGTCCAACGCAATGTTATAATGTCAAAGGAAGCATAATGTATAAAAGGACCGATTCTATTCTGTTTTGACTCTGATTGGTGTGAATTTGAGTTGAGCGTGAATTGAATTGAGTGGTTAAATCTCTGGAGAGCTGGCTTAGAAGACAAATTCCATATATTGATACGAGTTACAGAAATATTATAAAGGGTGTTCTTTTAAGCAAGGACAAAGAAACTCTTAGAGTGAGATGGGTAGTAAAAAAACAAGTCATGAAGTGAGGGATGGCAGTGAGCTTAGTTTTCTATACAACATGTCATGTGATTCTGCTAAAGACGGCACAAAGACAGAATGATAAAGAAGATACTTGCAGTGGAATTAATGGTGAGTGCCCAGAACATTTCCAGCTTGAGTAGAGGGAATCTGAAGCAACTTAAGCCAGAGAACTGCGATCTTCACAGCAAAACAGGGTACACCTGATGCACAGGGAGAAGGAAGGAAGCAAGATCGGGGACCTCAGTATTGAAACTGTGGTAAAGAGTGGCTGAGGACCATAAAACGTGGAGAAAACACAGGGAGAGAAAGGAAAGGGTGCTGGACGGTGCTGGATTTAGAAATCATCGTAGATGTGATCAGTGTATTTTCCAAAGGTCCTAGTCAGAGAGGAAAGAAAACATACATTGCAGGCAGCTCAGGGAAGGCAGGCAGCCAACTGCAAGGCCCTAATGTGAATAGCATTAAAATGATCCATGATGCATAGAACTCAAAGCAGATAAGGAATAAACGACTCCAGAAAAAGTCTCAGAGCTGATAGGCCAGTGAGAGATATCAGAAGGAATGGGAACCCTCAGGACAGAGGCCATTTCACTTTAGGGAGACAGACAGAGAAGGTGAGGCTTTAGCATAATGCATTAAATCAAAATCATCAACAAATAGGAAAAACAACAGAAAATAACACATTCATAAAGAATGCTCCATGACTACAATAAGAGGCAAAATGAAAATAAAATATCACATATCAAAACTTGTCAAATGTGGCTAAAACTATTCTTAGAAGAAAACATATTTTTGAATGTATTTGAAAGTTGAAAATTAAGAGATAGAATAGAAACAAAAAGCAAAATAATATGATATGATTTTATATATAAAAACATGCGAATTCAGCAAGGTTCTTTGATACAAGGTAAATCCATGAAAATAATTGTATTTTTCATAAATATTAGATAATAAAATAATAAATGATTATGAAGAATAAGCATTTCAAAATGCATAAAATGAATCTGATAAAATGTAGAGATCTCTTCACATTATACTCTAAAGAATTTTGAAGAGAGAACAAATACTTAAATATAATAGAGGGGTATGCCATGCTTCTATAGGAAGATGAATAAAGATTTTGTTGAGATGTTAACTCTTCTTAGATCGTTTTATCCACTTAACAGATTCCCAACAACATCTAAATTTGTATTTGTGTGTATAATTAGACCTTGACAAGTTGACTTTAATACTTATATGCAAATGCAATAGGCTAAGAAAAGTGAAATCATTCTTAAAGAAGAATCAAAAGAGGCAGAGGAGCTGGAATCTGTGTAGTGAGTAAAGGTGTCACCTATGACATGACATAAGCTGTTCCACTTCCAATCCAGCTCCCTACTGATTTGCCTGGGAAAGCAGTGAAGGGTGGCCCAGGTGGTTAGGCTCCTGCACCCATATGGGAGACCCAGAAAAAGCTCCTGGCTCCTGGCTTTGGCCTGGCCTAGCCCCAGCAGTTGCAGTCATTTGGGGAGTGAACCAGCAGATGGAAGATATCTCTCTCCCACCTCTTCTCACTGTGTAACTCAGACTTTCAAATAAATATATAAATATTAACAAAAAGAAGGGAGGAAGGACTTTATTAGATATCAAGAGTTATCTGATTATTATTTTTTAAGGACTGACTTTTATTATGTTTAATATATTTATTTTTCTTAATTGGGGCAGAGAGAGAGAGAGAGAGAGAGCAAGCACAAGAATGAGCTCCCGTAGTCTCCAATTGCTTGCAACGGTAGAGACTTCACTGGGGCTGAAGCTGGGAGCTGGGAGCTCAATCCAGCTCTCCTACTTGGGTAGCAGGAAGCCAATTAGTTGAGCTGTTGTCTCCTAGGGTCTACATTAGTGAGAAGGTAGATTGGGGGCCCAGATCCAGGAATCAAATCAGGCACTCCAGTGTGAGATGCAGATGTCTTAACTGGCCTTAACCATGAGGCCAAACACCCATCCTCAAGGGTTATTGTCAAGCTACATTAGCTAAAATTGATAATGGTTCATAGATAAAAAAAAGAAAAAGTTGACCAATGGAACATAATAGAGGCCAGTAAGAGATCCCTGAATTACACATCCTTGATTTATGAGAAAGACATTCAAAAGAGCAGTGGAGATGGAATGTCTACTTAATAAATGAATTTTGACTCTTATCTCACACATCATTAAAAAATCACTTCTAGGAGATTTTACATCATAATGATAGAGACAGAATAAATCCAGAAAATAATATATGAGAATAATTTCATAATCTTTGGAAAAAAGAGAAATTTCTAAAATAGGTATAAATGCATTATCCATACAAATTTAGGCAAATTAGACTTTAATTTTATGAAATTTTTTATAATAAGTTAATAAATTTAAAGGGCTATATATAGATGAGAAGGCGATATTTTCAATGCATATAATGAATGAAAATATATATAGAAACTTCCTATGACTCATTAAGAAAGAAGAGCCAATCTAAAAGAATAAAGGGGCAAACTATTTGAACAGGTGATTAAAAAAGGATACTCGCTGGCGCCGCGGCTCACTAGGCTAATCCTCCGCCTTGCGGCTCCAGCACATCGGGTTCTAGTCCCGGTCGGGGCGCCGGATTCTGTCCTGGTTGCCCCTCTTCCAGGCCAGCTCTCTGCTGTGGCCCGGGAGTGCAGTGGAGGATGGCCCAAGTACTTGGGCCCTGCACCCCATGGGAGACCAGGATAAGCACCTGGCTCCTGCCATCGGATCAGCTGCGGTGCGCCGGCCACAGCGCGCCAGCCACGGCGGCCATTGGAGGGTGAACCAACGGCAAAGGAAGACCTTTCTCTCTGTCTCTCTCTCACTGTCCACTCTGCCTGTCAAAAAAAAAAAAAAATAATAAAAAAAAGGATACTCAACTGATCAATGAATATATTTTTAGAAGTATTTAATTTCATTACTAATCAGAGAAATCATAATGACAGACTATGTCTCATTATTATAATAGCTAAAATTAAAATCCACAGTATAATGTTTTCACATGTGTTGGTAAACATATAGAATAATTCAAACATCAATAAAAATTATAATAAAAAACAAACTGTAATATAGTTACAACAGAATCTTATTTAGCTATAAAAATTAGTAAAATTGAGGCGGGTGTAGTGGAACAGCAGGTTAAAACATTGTTTGGAACATCCCCATCCCATATTACAGTGCCAGTTTGAGTCCTGGCTCCTCCTCTTCAGATTCAGCTTCTGCTAATGTACTTGAAAAGGTAAGGATGGTGGCTCAAGTCCTTAGATCCCTGTCACCCACAGGGAGGCCAGGATGGAATTCTGGGCTTCTGGCTTTGTAATGGCCTAGCCTTGGCTATGGCAGGCATTTGGAGAGTGAACTAGAAGACAGAAGATCTCTCCCTCTCTCCATTTCTCTATTTCTGCCTTTCAAATTAATTAATTAATTTTGGAAGTTAGGAAACTGCAACTACTTGCAACAATGTGGCATTTCACAAACATAATCTTTAAATGTAAGCCAGGCACTGGCATTGTGGCACAGAGGTTTAAGCTGTTGCTTCTAATGCCAGGATTCTGTATTGGAGTGCTAGTTGTATATCCAGCTACTTGTTCCTAATCCAGCTTCCTGCTAATACACCTGGGAAGGCAGTGGAAGATGGCCTAAATCCTTGGGCTCCTGCCACCCATGTGGGAGATTAGGATGGAAGTCCTGACTCCTGGGCCAGACCTGGCTGTGTGGCCATCTGGGGAGCAGACTAGCAGACAGAAGATTCATTCATTCATTCATATTTATTCTCTATCTCCCTTTCTCATTCTGCCTTTTAAATAAATAATCTGCCTTTTAAATAAACAAATAACTCTTAAAAAAAAACTAAGCCAAGTTCAAAAGCATACATACAGAAATAACTTCATTTCTATAAAATCAAAAGCAAGCAAAAGTGAAGTTTGTGGTTGGAAGTCAGTTCAGAGGTTACTTTCAGAAAGAAAGGACAGGGTTACTAACCAGGAGGGGACAAAAGATGGGCTCTTAGATTACTGGCCTTCTTCTATTTTTGGACTAGAATGGTGGTAATATGGGCTACTGCTTTTATAAAAATTCCTTTAGTTATTAATTTATTTAGTATGTTTCTCTAAATATGTGTTAACTACAAGAAAAAATTCAGCAGCAAATGAACAATGCATGTGAATGGAATTATTAATAGTATCATTTCTTATAATCACAGCATGATAAAAATTTTTTTAAAAGAAAAGTTTATTTGCAAGGCAGATCTACAGAGAGAGAAGGAGAGACACAGAGAGATCTTCTATCCACTGGTTCACTCCCTGAATGGCCTCAACAGCTGGAGTAAGGCCAGTCTGAAGTCAAAAGCCAGGAATTCCATCCAGGTCTCCCACTTGTGTGACACGGGCCCAAGTACTTGGGCTGTTTTCCAACGTTTTTCCAGGTGCATTAGCAGGGAGCTGGGTCAGAAACAGAGCAGCTGGGACTCAAACCAGCACCAATACGGAATGCCTGCATTAACCCTCTGTAACACAATGCTAACCCCTGAAGAATAAGATAGATTTATAATGTATTTTCATTTCTCTATTGCAATGAATAACCATTTTTTGATATGTAGCTTTAGACTTTAGATTTTATTCAGGATCTACAATAACAAATAAGACAATGAAAACTCAGGAAAGAGAAAACTATTGCAATATATCATAATTCCGCAGTGTTAAAACAGTGAACACTAGGTGCCTCCTTCTTGTCCCTCTTTGCCCATGGACAGCCTGGGCCTGCTCAGATCTCTAATGCACCCCAGGGCTGTTGACTAGTGGACTAGATTACTGGCCAATTTGACTACCCCTATAACGTAGATAGAAAGGGTCACAGCAGGACATGATGCAGTAAGGCTCAATTAAAAATATTAATAAAAGAGGAGTACCAATTTATTGAATGAAAATCCTCTGGTCTGTTCACTGAAGCAAACAGCTGCCACTTTACATCCGACAGAGGGCCTTGGGACCCGGTGACACTAGTCAGTCTGCCTCTGTATACTTTCTCTCAGCTGGTCAAACAGACAGCTCCTCTCTCCTGCTGTAGAGAGGCAGGGTAGTTCCCAGTTGTCAAACTCAAATAATCCCCTTCAAACAGAATCCCTGGCAAGTTTAAATCAAACACAGCAAACCACACTGCTCTAGAGGATATTGGACACCAAGAATCAAATGCCGGAGAAGAAACGAAAAGATGCCTCTGAACCTGAACATTAACAAACCAAGCATTATTACAAGTACTGCTTCCCCCTTTCTCATAAAATCAAATACTAATCCCTTGTGTTGCAGACACTTCTTTTCTACTGCATTTCATATTTCATGTTTATTTAGTAGCATACAATTTTACTTATACTCCTTTCCAAATGTATAAGTGGTCCTGAACCAAATCATAAGACAAAGCAAATAGAACTGTTTCTGAAAACACACTTTGACCCTCATGCTAATAATTTAGGGAGATATAAAAACATTAAACAGCTGATAAGACACAGACTGCATGGACACTAATTAGTAAACCACCAATTAACCATACACAACTGATAACAAATAATAATTTATCTGTATACCTTGTGACTGTTAGAAGAAACATTTTTTTCAAAATTTGTTTCTCATTTGCTTGTCAGTTGTCACAATTATTCCTTTTGTCTCTATGGACTCCTGCCAGAGAAAAACTGGCAGGTATTATCCATTCATCTCTCTCTCTCTTTCTCTCTTTCTCTGCCTGTCTATCTAATTATGCTTGAGAAAATGAGGTTTAACATTTGGCTGATACAGCGGCAGAACTGAATGTATGTTTCAGTGGGTGAATAATGCCAATAGAGAAAACCACACAAGCAATTTAAAATGTCATGGTGCTGTGTAAATATCATATAGCTCCTTATATCCATTATTTGATTTCTACCTTTATCCACAATGCATTTCCTGACTTGATTTTAATAGGTATCATGTGGCTTATTACCCCATCCCAGGCAGCACTTAAACTTCAGAAATAAAGTACTTCTGCTTATCTCACAGGGGTGTTTTAAGTATAAATGTAATCACTTGACAGAATGTATTTGAGTTCTTTGGAGAAAAAGAACCATGTGAAAAAAAAAAAAGTGATATTACAATGGCTCTGCATTTCACATTAAGGCTTTGCTATCAGTGGAATGCCAGCCCCGACACCTACAGTCTATAAAGAGGGATACAGTAGGATGAACATTGAACTGGGAGCCAAGTGACCTCATTGTTTGTGATGGTTCTACTTCCAAATGTAATCAGGAAATTTTTTGTAAAACTCCTTACCTCTCTGGGCATTAGATAGCACGTCTTTAAAATAATGTTGAACTAGATACCAGATGAACTTGAAGGTGCCTTTCAGCTTTAGCTTTCTGTAACTCAATGATTCAGTACAACCCTCTATACAAGAAGGTAAGAAGTTGATTTTGGAAATAATTAACACAGGGCTGGCATTGGGGCACAGCAGGTTAAGCAACAACTTGTGATGCCAGCATCCCATACTGGAGTGCTGGTTGAGGCCTAGCTGATCCAGCTTCTTGCTAATATGCCTGGTGAGGTTTGAAAGATGTGCCAAGTATTTGGGTCCCTGACAACAATGTGGCAGGCAAGAATGGAGTTCCTGGCTCCTGGATTTGGCCTGGCCTAGACAGTGGTGTTCCAGCCATTTGGGGACTGAACCAGTAGATGCAATCCCTGTGCTTTTACTCTCCCTTCCTCTATCCTTCCCTCTTTTGCTTTGTCATTGTCCTTTCAAACAAATAAATCTTAAAAAAAGTAAATGACAGAATGGTGATTTAGTAGTTACAGGTTTCTCATCAAATCACCAGGATTTAGACCTCACAGATGACACAGGATGTTAGAGAAGACTTCCTCTTTCCTGTCCAAGCTGACTCCTGATTACTCTAGAATATCATCACATTTACTTTCTTCAACTCAGCATAATCTGTAATTATGTATTTTTCTTTTAATAAATTTTTTCTTTCCAAATAGAAGGTAAGCTATCTAATTACTTCTAAATCCTCGGTGCCTAGACAATGCTTTAGCATAAACTTGCTTTAGGGCTCAAAAACTTAAGTAAGGAAAACTTGAATATATGCAAAACTATTTAAACAAGTGTAGCATAAGACTAGATCTGTTTTAAAGTAAGATATTTAATAAACACTAGTATGTAAAAACTTTGTTTTTCTCAGATATGTCAAAAGGAAGGATGTTTTGCTGGAATCAGACCAATAAAAAGTGTCTGGAAGTTTTCCCAGCTTAAATCAATTTTGCGAGGTCACTAGAGAAGTACATTGCTTAAGTATGATGAGATTTTGCAATAATTCAAAGAGAATAGTATTCTATTTTATATGACATCACATTAATTCAGTAAAAGCTTTGCCCAATCCTAGAATAATTATTTGTATTGACTGTGGTGTAGTTTCAAAATGTATACAAGTGGGATGCAAATTTAAGAAAAAAAAATCAGCTGAGTGCTTGCAAAAGTCACATTATTTACTAATAATATACATAATACATAAATTGTTATGTGTTATGTTTTAGAAAGATAACATACATAAATAAAAGAAAAGGCAAGGCATGACATGGCTGTTGTAAGTTTTCTCAGCTTCTGTGATTTCAATATATAGATCCTATTTGTTATTGCTATTTATTGTGTGCATCTATTTTTAAAGATCTCAAATATAGCAGAATTTAAAATACAGATATCATGTGTATTGCTCCAGACCTCTCTAACATAGAATAGTCTGTTGGGTAATTTGTATTTAGGTCATCAGGATTTTAAAAAAAGGAATCTATAGTTCTATTTTATGTAGTTAGAGAATTCACTGTTCCATGATGCCTTTTCTCAGGTCATTTTGAGAACTGATTGTCACACAATGATCCAATCAGCTGTTTGATTGATCTGATTCAGTTCATCCATAGCACCTGGACCAAACATTTCAAGGTCAGGCTATTTCTGTCTGACATTGATGGACATGGCATACAACATCAAGGGATAAAAAGTCCATTACATTCAAAAACTGTACCACATCAAATACATTTCCATTGCTTTGCTTAAAGATAACTGAGATTGTCTGAACAGAAAACTGTTAGCTAAATGGTTTCAGATGACAGAAGTCTTTGTATGGAGCTGCATAGTTAGTGTGGACACTCACTCAAATTGATGGAAATCATGATGATAATAATATTTCATTAAACAAAAACAATTTTGTGTTTGGGAAAACAAATTGAATACAGAACTGGGAAGAAATTGATACTGAAAAGAGCAGATAGTTCATGGATACAGACAGCAAGCACAGAGATTTAGTACATCATTCAATTTCACATTTCAAAGCAAAAACACAGAATTATGGAGGATTCTATGAAATTTTCTTATTTGAACAATGTCTCAAATTCAAATTTATTCTTTATATGCTAAAACTTGTGGCCAAAGCATTCATCCTGTAAGTATTCATTGATCTTTTACTATGGAATGGGTACTCTCTTAGGAGCTGAGAATATATCAGTGTATAAATTAGACAAAAACCTCTTCCCCTTTGGAATTTCTACTGGACAGAAACAGACAATAAGCATATTAAACAAGTTAGCATGTTAGAAACTGGCAGTTTTATGGGAAAAAAGTAAGGTAGAGTGAATGGAGAGTACCTATGGGTTGGGAGGTTAAATTTTAAATAGAGACATCAGGGTAGAACTCATTCAAAAGCAACAATAGGAGACTGGAAAGTTTCCATTGGGAGAGAGATCCAGGATATCTATAGGAACCATGTCCCATGCAGATTGAATAGGCAGCAGTACACAGGCCAAGTTAGACTGTGTTAGCATGTGTGAGGAATAATAAGGACGTCTGGATGGCTGGATTTCAATGAGTCAGAGAATTAGGAGGGAGATAGAAGATCAATTGTCCTAAATGTCATCCCCTGTATTCTCATAGGAGAGAGGCAGAGATTTCGCAAAGAGAAAAAGAGAAAGAAGAGAAGCCAGAAGGCCTGCAGAGGCAGGACTAAAGTGAGGCAGCCACACACCCAGGATGGGAGCAGCTACCAAACTGGAGAGAGAAGGAACAGACTTTTAGAGCTGCTAGAAGAAGCATGGCCTGGCTGGCATCTTAATTTTGACCCAGTGACACTGATTCTAGACTTTTGGTCAGAACTTCTAGAATGGTGAATAAATTTCTGTTGTTTTAGAGCCATCATGTTTGTGGCAATTTGTTATAGCTGTTTCTGGAAACCACTAAGAGTAAAAGTATGCCTTTATGAAAATAATTGGAAATAGTTCCACTTGTCTACTTTTGCTTTTATTGCCTGTGCTTTTGGGGTCATTTCCCCAGAAATCATTGCCAAGACCAATGCAATGTTTTTTGTTTTTTTTTTTTTTTTTTTAGAAGTTTTAAAGTTCCAGGTCTGATGTTTAAGTTTTAATTCCATTTTAATTTTTGTGTACAGTGTAAGATAAGGGACCGTTTTTTTCCTATGTGAATGTCCAATATTCCTAACACCATTTGTTGAAGAAATTATCTTTCCCCATTGTGTATTCTTGGCACTTTTGTCAAAGATAGTTGATCATATACATGTGGGTCTATTTTGGGGCCCTCTGTTCTCCTGCATTGGTGTATACACACACACACACACACACACACACATATATATCTTTGTATTAATCCCATGTTTTAATTACTGTAGAGTTGTAATATGTGTTGAAATCAGAAAGTGTGAGCCTTTCAGCCTTGTGATTCTTTCTGAAATTGATTTGGTTATTTGGGGTTGTCATTCCCTAGGAATGCTATTTTTTTCTTTATCTATTAGAGTTTATACTTAATATTTAGATTGATTTGGAAAGTATGGATATTTTAATAATATTAGGTTTTCCAACATAAGAACACAGATGTCTTGAAATTTTTTGAATTTAATTTCCGTCATCAATTGTTTATAGATTTCAGCTTAGAGATCTACTACCTCCTTGGCAAAATTTATTCCTAGGTATATTTTACTCTTTTTGGTACTATAATAAATGGAATTGTTTTCTTAATATCCTTTTAGATTATTCATTTTTAGTACACAGAAATGCAACTGATTCTGTTTTGGAAACTTTAACATTACTGAGTTTACTTATTAGTTCTAACAGATTATTAGTGTGGAAACAGAATTTTTCTACATAAAGGATCACATAATTTATGCACATAGAAAATTTCACCTCTTCCTTTCCAATGTGGATATCTTTTTGATTTTCTTTGGCTAGGACTTCCAGTCTATGTGTGGTAAGAGTGGAAATCCTTGTTGCTGATCCTAGAGGAAAAACCTGAACTTTTTCTTATGATGTCAGTTGTGTGCCTTTCATATGACATTTATTATGTTGTAATTTATTCCTAGTTTGTTATACATTTTTTAGCATGAAAGAGTGCTGAGTCTTGTCAAATGTTTTTCCAGCATCTATTGTGATGATCATGTGAATTTTATCCTTGATCTGTTAATGCGGTATGTCACACTGAATAATTTTCATGAGTGGAATCATTCTTGAATACAAGAAATAAATTCCACCAGGTATTATTTGTTTAATTTTTTGTTCAATTTTGTTTGCTAGTAAGGTTAGGTTGTTTATTATATGTCTTTTCTTTTTCAATGCAGTTTTTTAGCATTATAATCTCCCCTTTTAAGTGCTGCTTTTGCTTACTTATCAATTTTCTATGCCATGCTTTAATTTTTGTCTCTATCTATTTTCTAGTTTTCTTTGGTTTCATCTTTGACCCACTTGTTGTTCAAGGGTGTTTTATATAATTCCCACATATTTGTAAATTTTTAGTTTTCTGTATGGATTACCAGTTTTATCCCATTGAGGCTGGAAAATATATTGGTATGATTTCAATATTCTTACATTTGTCAAGAGATGTTTCGTGACCTAACATGAGATATACCCTAGAGAATATTCTGTGTGTTCTTGAGATTAATATGTATTTTGCTTCTGTTTTATATATTTTACACATGGATACACTCACACACCCCAGTTGGTCTATAGTGTCACTGAAAGCTGGTTCCTTATTGATCTTCTGTGTGGGTTTTCTATCCATCATTGACAGTGAGAATTTGGAATTAACTACTAATATTCTGTTGCTATTTCTCCCTTTTGTTTGTGATTGTTCCGTATATTTGAATGTTCTGACATTGAGTGAATATATGTTAGTTATAGGTTCTTGATGAATTGAGCATTTTTGGGGGTTGGCACTCTGGTGCAGTAGGTTAATCCTCCGCCTGCGGCACCAGCATCCCATATGGGCACCGGTTCTAGTCCCGGCTGCCCCTCTTCCGATCCAGCTCTCTGCTATGGCCTGGGAAAGCAGTGGAAGATGGCCCAAGTGTTTGGGCCCCTGCATCCGCATGGGAAACAGGGAAGAAGCTCCTGGCTCCTGGCTCCAGATCAGTGCAGCTCTGACCATTGTAGCCATTTGGGGAGTGAACCAACGAAGGAAGACCTTTCTCTCTGCCTCTCCCTCTTACTGTCTATAACTCTACTTGTCAAAAAAATAAATAAAATCTTTAAAAAAAAGTATTGAGCTTTTAATTATAAAACTTATAATGTTCTTTGTTTCTTTTGACTTTAAAATATAGTCTATTTTCGCTGACTTCGATCTTATTCCGACAGGGTCATAGTCAAAGTGGAAGTTCTCTCCTCCCTTCAGAGAAAGGTACCTCCTTCTTTGATGGCCCCGTTCTTTCCACTGGGATCTCACTTGCAGAGATCTTTCATTTATTTATTTATTTAGTTATTTATTTATTTTGCCAGAGTGTCTTGGCTTTCCATGCCTGAAATACTCTCATGGGCATTTCAGCCAGATCCGAATGCCTTAAGGGTTGATTCTAAGGCCAGAGTGCTATTTAGGACATCCGCCATTCTATGAGTCTGCTGTGTATCCCACTTCCCATTTTGGAAGTTCTCTCCCTTTTTGATTCTATCAGTTAGTATTCGCAGACACTAGTCTTGTTTGTGTGATCCTTGACTCTTAGACCTATCAGTGTGATCAGTTGTGAACTGAAATTGATCACTTGGACTAGTAAGATGGCATTGGTACATGCCACCTTGATGGGATTGTATTGGAATCCCCTGGCACGTTTCTAACTCCACCATTGTGGGCAATTCCGATTGAGCATGTCCCAAATTGTACATCTCCTCCCTCTCTTATTCTCACTCTTATATTTAACAGGGATCACTTTTCAGTTAAAATTTAAACACCTAAAAATAATTGTGTGTTGCCTTGGCAACTCATGACTAGAGCCTAGGGAGATTACTGACGCCATAAACAAGAGTGTCAAATTGTTAAGTCAACAACAGGAGTCACTGTGTACTTACTTCTCATGTAGGATCTCTGTCCTTAATGTGTTGTCCAATGTGAAGTAATGCTATAACTAGTACTGAATCAGTATTTTACACTTTGTGTTTCTGTGTGGGTGCAAACTGATGAAATCTTTACTTAGTATATACTGAATTGATCTTCTGTATATAAAGATAATTGAAAATGAATCTTGATGTGAATGGAATGGGAGAGGGAGCGGGAGATGGGAGGGGTGCAAGAGGGAGGGAAATTACGGGGTTGGGGGGAAGCCAATGTTATCCATAAACTGTACTTTGGAAATTTATATTTACTAAAGAAAAAAAAAAGAAAGAAAAATCACAAGCACGTTCTCTACCTCCAGAGCTACAGGACTGCAAAACATCCCAGCCCAGAGATCAGAGCTACGCAGAGCACACTCATTCTCATGACCTGTTTCCTCTTCTCATATTGGACAGATTTTATTTTCTCCTTCTACACAGGGCCCACCCTGACCAGGGATTCCACAATATTAAATATTAAAATACTTCTAGAACTCAAAAAAATATATAGTCTATTTTGTCGGATATATATATGGCTACTCCTTTTCTCTTTTGGTTACTGTTTGCATGGAGAGTCTTTTTCCATCCTTCACTTTCAGCCTATGTGTGTATTTAAATATAAAACAAGTCCATTGTAGAAACACATGTAGTTGTGTCTTTTTAAAAAAAGAAAAATCCATTCAGTGAGTCTATGTCATTCGATTCAGTTGTTTAATCTGTTTAACTTCCCAATACATTTAAATTGTTTATTGATTGATAAGGAAGAACTTAATATTGCCTTCTGATTCACTGATTTCCTTTTGTCTTGTCAACTTTTTGTTTCTACTCTCCTCTGTCTTTTTTGCATTTCATTAATTTTTAACAAAATGTTTTGGCTTCTATCTCTCTCTCTCTCTCTCTTTTTTTTTTTTTTTTTTTTTTTTTTTTTTGACGGGCAGAGTTAGACAGTGAGAGAGAGAGAGACAGAGAGAAAGGTCTTCCTTCCATTGGTTCACCCCATAAATGGCCACCAGGGCCGGTGCACAGCGCTGATCTGAAACCAGGAGCCAGGTGCTTCTCCTAGTCTCCCATGCAGGTGCAGGGCCCAAGCACTTGGGCCATCCTCTACTGCCTTCCCAGGCCACAGCAGAGAGCTGGACTGGAAGAGGAGCAACTGAGACAGAATCCGGTGCCCCAACAGGGACTAGAACCCGGGGTGCCAGCGCTGTAGGAGGAGGATTAGCTTAATGAGCTGCAGCACTGGTCTATCTCCTTTCATTTTGTGTATTTTCGATATACATTTTCTTTATAGTTACCATGTGGCTTACGTAAAGCTTATAGTTACAACAATCTACTTTAAGCTGATAACAGTTTAGCTTCCATTATATATAAAAACTTTGTACTTTAATTTCTCTTCCCAAATTTTTGTTATTGATATGATGAATTACATCTTTGTATTCTATGTATCTACTAACATATTCTTATAGTGATCTCATAATTTTATCTTTTCACTTCTATATCAGAATTAACACTCATTTGTTCACTACCACTAGTGTTTCAGTTTTCGTTATTTGTCTTGTGTGACGCTGTGCTTGTTCTTGCATTTCAGCTCTAGGTGACAGTGCATTTTCTTTCGTTGGTTTTTTGTAAAGCAGATGTACTGCTATGAACCTTTCAGTTTTTATCCTGAACAAAATTTATTTCTTATTAATTTTTGGTAGATAGTTTTGCCAGATACAGTATTCTTGGCTGACACATTTTTTTTCTTTCAGTTCTTTTAATATAGCATTTACTCTCTTCTGGTCTATAAGGTTTTTGTTGAGACATATATTGTGACGCTTAGAGTTCCTTTGTATGTAACAAGTCACTTTTCTTTTGCTGTTCTCAAAATTCTGTCTTTGACCTTTGAAACTTCGATTTAAAAAGTGTGTCTGTGATTTTCCTTGAGTTTTCTTAATTGGAGAGTTTTATGCTTCTTCAGTCTATATGTATTCTCCCTTTATCAGATTTGGGAAGGTTTGGCTATTATCTTTCAGTAATTTTTCTTCTGTTTTCTCTCTTGCTTCTTATTCTGTAATTCCAATAATGCATGTGGATCTACTTGATGGTATTCTATATGTCCCATAAGCTTTCCTTACTCCTTCAATTTTTTTCTTTTTGTACCTCTGGATAAGTTCACTATGTTTGAGTTTATCATTTCTTTCTTTGACTTGATCAAGTCTGCTATTGAATTCCTTTAATGAAATTTTCATTTATGTTCTGATATTCTAAATTTCTGTATTTTTATAAAATTATTTTCTATCTCTGTTCAAATAGCAATTTTCTTCTTGTATTGTTTGCCTCAGTTCATTGAGCATTTATTTAAAATATTATTTATTTGAGAGGAAGAGAATCAGAGAAAGGAAGGGACAAGAAGAGAGATTTCATCTGTCTGTTCACTCCCCAAATATCTGTAATGGCTGGAGCTGGATGTGGCCAAAGTTGGAGCTACAAACTCAATCTCAGTCTCCCACATGAGTGATAGGAACCCAACCACTTGTACCACCATCTGTAGCTTCCCAAGACGTATATTAGGAAGAAGCTAGAATTGAGGGAATCCAAGACTCAAAGCTTGACAAAATTCTGATACTAGATGTATGCATCTTCATCAGTAGGTCAAATATTCTCTGTATTGAGCTTTTTAAATAACAATTACTTTGAGTATTTCATCAGATAATTCATATGCCTCTCTCTACTGCTTTAAGGTTTCTTCTAGAAATTCATTTTGCCATCTTTGTTTGTCTTTTTAGGTAGGGGAGGATTTCCCACTTTGTGTCACTGTGCATTTTTAATATTTTTCACCTCTACTAGACTTTATGCACTGACTTGTATAGAGAAAGACCTTCACTAATCACCTTGACTAGATGTACGGGGGACTCTCATAAATTGTATGTGGATGTGTGTTCTCTGGACTCAAATGTATAAATTCCCAATTAGAGGGATTTACTGGGCATTTTTTTTTTCAGGAGTTCATAACCTCTTGCTCCCTCTGCTGTCTATCTGCTGTACTGCATGTCCTTTAGAGCATAACGGCTCCTTTTACTTTTCTCAGCAACCTCCAGTGATTCCATCATGTCATTCCCGGCAGTGCTCTGAGACAGGTGAGAGAGTAACTGACCTCTGGGCAGTCCCCCAAATGCCTGCGCACTGGATATATGCTCTAATCTCCTTTCCCTCCTCAGGACGAAGCTGGGGGTTAATTACCTTGCACTAGGATGGAGGGAGGAGTTCTGGGAGTGCATGTGTTTACCTTTGTTCTCAGTGGTCCATATGCATGTAGAGGATGCCAGGTCCCTCAGTGTCCCATGAAAAGTTACAAAGAACTCAGTCTCTCTGGCATCTCCTGAAAGGTGGAACATTGTACCGATGCTTCAACACATTCTTTCCTCAGGGAGAAGTTGGGCTTTGGGTTGGTTTTGACTACTTACTCTGCAGTGAGATGAGAGAGGGAATATGACCTGGGGATGCACTTGGGTCTAAATCACTGCCTTTGCTCAAAGTTGCTTCCAACTGGAATCCTTTTCTGTTCTCACTCAGATTCAGGCAACCTAGAAACCATTCCCTCTAGCAGGTTTTCAGAAAAGTTAGATTGTTGACTTCTCTTTCCTTTCCAGGGGGAATCTGGGAGCTAGGAGGTTCCTCATGATTATAAGGTACTGTGCTGTGGGTGGGAGGGAAGTGAGGGATTGTGGCAAGAGGTTACCAGGAATTTTCTTACTGGCTTTGATGTGTTTGTTTGTTTTTAGATTTATTTATGTATTTCAAAGAGTTACAGAGCAAAAGAGAGAGGGCAGGAGGGAGGGAGAGAGGGGGAGAGAGAGAGAAAGAGGGAGAGAGAGAGAGAATGAATTTTCAATCTGCTGGTTCACTCCCCAAGTGGCTATAATGACCAGGGCTGGAGCCAGGGGCATGAGATCTCCAACATGGGTTGCAGGGATCCAAGCACTTGGACCATCTTCCATTGCTTTCCCAGGCCATTAGCAGGAGCTGGATCAGAAGTAGAGCAGCCAGGACATGAACTGGAGCCCAAATGGGTTGCTGGTGTTGCAGGCAGTGGTTTTTCACTTGCCCAATGTGCAGGTGCCTCTAATTGGTTCCTGGATTTCTCAGAAGATTTTTTTTTCCTGTTTGTTGTTGCTGAATCAACATGGTGAGGAGGGACAAAATTTCCCTTTCAACTGCCCTGCTGATCTCATATTCCTCTCTTTTTTTAACTAGAATATTTCATTCACTTACTTTTTACTGATTTATTTAGATATGACTCTACTACCTTACACTTGTTTGCTCTTAGTTCCACTTAGTCGATAGACCATTTTCTATTCTCTCTCGCCATCTTTTTGAACATTCAAGTTTTCTTTAATGTTTTATTTTCCTCTATTATTATCTCATGAGTTAAACATCGTTTAACCCATCATTTAGTAGTTATTATAGATATTAAACATGTCTATTTATTGGTATTTATTGTAAGTTAGTGCTTTTCTGAGTGTGCAAGATCTCAGAACCATGTAACAACCTTTGTACCTTTTTGCTGTTACGCTGTTGCTTTCATGTAAATTTCACAAGACATTCTAATGAGTCTGTTGTTGCTGGGGATTTTGGTTGAGCGACAATATAGACAGTAGGAGCAGATCAGTGGCATGGGCCAGATAGTCAGTGACCATAAGACCCCTTGACTGGGAAGGTCTCTTTCTGAAAAGCATTCTCAGAGTTTGGGGAATTCTACCCCCCTACAAATGTCGGTATTCAGTTTGGGTCAGTAACTAGAGTTTTCATCCATAAAGGATGCCTAAGCTATTCTTATAATGGTAAGCTTTGTTTTAAAGTTCAACAAAAGTTGCAATTGTGCTGAGGTGGCTTTGTCTTCAGGGCAATCCAGGTTTCTAGGTGCGGTTCTCATAGACCCATCAATTCCTGGGCCAACGTAGGGAACCCCAAGGCCAGATTTCATCGCTGTGCTGACACATAGGGTAGGCCCTATGTGGCCATAATTTACCTATTACAGAATACTACAGACACTAAACTCATTTAGAATTCTCCACGTAGATTTTCTTCCTGAATTTCAGTCTTTTTGCTTGCCACTTCTCTTTATATTAAGCTCTGTTTCTTCTAGTATATATTTAGTGCTAAAAAAATAACTTAGAATGTTTGTCTGAAAACATCTTAAGGTCACCTTTTGCTTTTACATTCACGCGTTGCACAATAGCACTTCTGTTAAAGATGGACTGTTTATGCAACTGTGGTCTCATAAGAATATATCAGCTAAGGGCTGGTGCCGTGGGGCAGTAGGTTAATCCTCCACCTGAGGTGCTGGCATCCCATATGGATGCCAGTTCTAGTCCTGGCTGCTCCTCTCCCAATCCAGCTCTCTGCTGTGGCCTAGGAAAGCAGTAGAAGATGACCCAAGTGCTTGGGCCCCTGCACCCAAGTGGAAGACCAGGAAGAAGCACCTGGTTCTTGGATTCGGATCTGTGCGGCTCTGGCCGTTGCGGCCATTGGGGAATGAACCAACAGATGGAAGACCTTTCTCTCTCTATTTCCCTCTCACTGTAAGTCTACCTCTCAAATAAATAAATAAAATCTTTTTTTAAAAAAAGAATATATCAGCCAGCCAAGTAGAAGGCATCTTACTTTGTACAATTACAGTGTATGGTATTTGCATAATGATGAAAAATATATACATATGTATATATATTCCTTTAGTGAAGCAATACAGGACTACCTCACTGGTTGTAGAATTCTAGATTGCAGTATTTTGTTTTATCAACTGAGAAATGTCTTTACATTCATTTCTCTTGTTTTGTTGACAGGTTAACTATCATTGTAGTTGCTGGTAATTTGAAGGCAATGTGTCTTTTTTCCTGTTTTGGACACTTCTTTGGTTTTGATTTCCTTTGTATTTTTATTGCTTTGAAGTCTTAGTGAACTCATGACTGATAACTTCAGACAGTTTTGGAAAATTCCTGGCTTCTATCACTTACATTATTGCTTCTTCCTAATTTTTACTCTTTCTCTCTTGTGTCTCCAATAGTACATATATTAGGTAATTTCACTCTGTCTCATATTACCTTAAGATATTTTGTTTTCATTTGCCACATTTTTCTTCGATTTAGGCTAGATATTTTCTAACCACATTTCAGTTTATTCTTTTCTACTATTTTTAATCATTAAACTAATGTAATGAGTTTTTAATTTTTTCTTTCAATTTTTTGATTATTTACTCTGTTAATTCAATTTCTCTTACTAAATTTTCTATTTATCTATTTCTTTAAACATATTAATGGCATTCTTTTTTTTTTTTTTTTTTTTGACAGGCAGAGTTAGATAGTGAGAGAGAGACAGAGAGAAAGGTCTTCCTTTTCCATTGGTTCACCCCCCAAGTGGCCGCTATATAGTCAGTGCCTTGCGGCTGGCATGCTGCGATGATCCGAAGCCAGGAGCTAGGTGCTTCTCCTGGTCTCCCATGCGAGTGCAGGGCCCAAGGACTTGGGCCATCCTCCACTGCACTCCCGTGCCACAGCAGAGAACTGGACTGGAAGAGGAGCAACTGGGACAGAATCCGGCGCCCCAACAAGGAATAGAACCCGGGGTGCCAGTGCCACAGGCAGAGGATTAGCCTAGTGAGCCGTGGCACCGGCCAATGGCATTCATTTTAAAGATTGATTCTATTAATTTGATATGTAGATCATTTCTGGTTCTGCTCCTATTATCTTTCTTCTTTTTAAAAGATTTTTATTTATTTATTTGAGAGGCAGAATTACAGAGACAGAGAGAAAGCTTTTCCATTTGCGGGTTCACTCCCCAGATGGCCGCAATGGCCGGAGCTGGGCTGATCCCAAGGAAGTAACCAGGAGCTTCCTCCAGCTCTCCTCATGGGTGCAGGGGCCTATGCACTTAGGACATCTTCCCCCACTTTCCCAGGCCATAGCAGACAGCTGGAGCAGAAGAGGAGCAGCCGAGACGTGAACCGGTGCCCATGTGGGATGCCGGTGCCACAGGCAGAGGCTTAGCGCAGTACACCACAGAGCTGGCCCCTCTCTTTTTCTTTCAGGTAGTTTTTGGTTACTTGATTCTGGTTCCTGGCATGCTTAGTGGCTATTTATTGATTATAAAACACATATATAAAATATCATAAAGATAATGTGAGGCTGTGGCTGATGTCATATGCCCAGGAAGGATTCAGTTTTGTGTAATACTCCTGAATCTTGGCCATTCAAGCTTCAGCTGCCCTGGCTGCCTTTCTGAGTCTGCAAATGCATTCCTATATTTGTTAGTGGTAGGGTTGGTTGAATAAGCTACTTTTCCATCATTTTGAGAATTTAAATATATATATATATATATATATATATATATCAGTGAAACTTGAAATTCTATTCATCCATACTAAATTCACTTAAATATACCCATGGTTTACAATTACCTTTTCATCTATGCTTTAATGGCTCTTTTTTCACTTTCTAAGAAAGCTATTATTTAGTAAATATAAATTTCATAGGTACAGCTTCTGGATTATAGCAGTTCTCCCCCTCCAAACCTGCCCTCCCACCTCCACTCCTGTCCCACCTCCTACTCCCTCTCCCATCCCATTCTTCATTAAGATTCATTTTTAATTAAAAATATTTCAGTGATTACCTAAGTAAGACATTCAAAATTAAAAACCATTTTCAGGTTAGTGAGTCACCTTAGAATAGTTTATTATTTATTAGGATAGTTAACGTGACCTATGGGTGATTTAAGTGCAAATAGTGATGTATAACCAGGGATTGCAGAGCTACAATGTGCATCCTGATATTTCACAAAATTTTATATTACTTCAATGTAAAAGAAAAAAAAGAATCATTTGTAACCTCACCTCCATTTAAAAAGTTTAGTTACCAATGAAACATTGATGATTCTGGGGTAATCATTATCAAAGCTTGTCTTAATATTGCAATGGTTTCCAATTATGTTTTTGCATGTATTGTATAATTTAATAACTAAGTTTTTTAAACATTAATGCTTAATTGACTTCTTGGTGCTTGTATATTTCTGTCATTCTCAGCCTTCATTGTCTTTCTTCTTATGCATTTTGCTTATCTTTCATGTCTGTAGCAATCTTCCTTTGGTATGGACATTCTATGAGTTTCCATCAGGTGTATCTCTTCCTCTTGAGTTCTCTTTACCTTTGGAGAAGGTATGTATCTTCTGTATATTATTATGCTTCAGGTTTGCAAGAATATTTTCAATAAATTCCTTGGTTATTTGCTATAAAATATGTACAAATTTGGATTTTCTTAAAGATTTGATTTACTTGAAAGGTAGAGTTACCGAGAGAGAGAGAGAGAGAGGGAGAGAGAGAAAGAGAGAGAGAGAGAAGGAGAGACAATGAAATCTTCCATCTGCTGGTTCACTCACAAATGGCTATAATGTCCAGGGCTGTGCCAGGCTGAAGCCAGGAGTCAGGAGCTTCTTTCAAGTCTCCCTCAATGGGGTAGGGGCCCAGAGACTTGAGCCATCCTCCGCTGCTTTCCCAGGTGCATTAGCAGGAAGCTGGATCAGAGGTGGAACATCTGAGATTCAAACCCGCACCTATAAGGGATGCTGGCACTGCAGTTACTGGCTTAAGGCATGTGCCACAGCACTGGCCCAACAGCTGGATTAAAATTTTTAAATTTTTATTTTGTTATAATGTAGGTTTGGATATAGGTAAAATAAATATTACAAAGGAATCAGATGTGAGCTTTAAGCAGCTTCCCTTAATGATAACATATTATAAATCTATAGTACACTATCTCAAACAGAATATTTACACAAATGCAATCTACTGATCTTTTTAAAGATTTTTCTAGGGGCCGACATTGTGGCATAGTGGTGAAGCTGCTGCCTGTCATGCTGGAATCCCATATGGGCACCTGTCTGAGTCCTAGCTGCTCCACTTCTAACCCTGCTCCCTGCTAATGTGCCTGGGGAAAGCAGTGGAGGATGGCCCAAATCTTATGACCCCTGCCATGGACTTGGGAGACCTGGAATAAGCTCCTGGCTCCAGGCTTTGGGCTGGCCTAGCCCTGGCTGTTGTGACCAACTGAGGAGTGAAGCAGTGGATGGAAGACCTTTCTCTGTCTCTCCCACACTCTCTGTAATTCTAACAATCAAATAAACCTTTAAAAAAAGATTTTTCCAATTTTACTTAAATTCACTTATGTTTGAGTGTATTTAGTTCAATGCAATTTTATCATAGGTGTAGGTCTGTGGATCCAACATAGGATGTGGAACAGTTCATCATCTCGAGGATCTCTCATGTTGCTCTTCCAATCACACCCACTGCAGTCTAATTTCTCTGCAATTTCCTCCTCCTCCTCCTTTCTTCTCCTTTCCTCCCGCATCTCTAGTCATATAATTCCCTCGAGATTCACTGGAGTTGCTGAATGTATTTGTATGATGTTGCTTGATATAACTTAGGTGATCTTGAGCATAACCACCTGAACTAAAACTGACACTACTGCATATATAGGAACCATCTTACATGCAAAATTATTGAGACGGCCTGTGCAGCATTGTGTGTGCAGGAGTGTTTGACATTTGGAATCTATTTGATGCTTTTTGTGTTCCTTGATGGTAAAAGGTCTATTTTGATTGGCAGAGAACCACCTTTGTCTCAACTAGTATGTAAATCCCCTCTGTATTGCTGTAGGTTGTGGGTACTACTGGTCTTGCAGCTGCCCGTGACCATGCTCCTGTCTGTACATTTCCCAATAAATTGTGTACTCTACAATCCTGGATTTGTCTACTCCTCTCCTTGGTTTTACAGCACCTTCTGTTTTTGAAATTTGGCTTTCTTACACTGGGTCTTCTAGAATTGTATTGATGGTTTATTCTTTTTTTATTACTGTGTGCTAGTTCATGACATGGGTGTACCACCGTTTATTTAACCATATACCCAATGAAATAGGCATCTAGACTGTATCCAGTTTTTGGCTATTGCAAATAAATCTTCTGTGGATATTAATGTACTGGTTTCTATGTAAACACAGGTTTTCATTTCTCTGGGAAAAGTGCCCATGAATGAAATTACTGGGTTTTATTGTAATTGCATGTTTAGTTTTATAAGAAATTGCTGTTTTCTTGAGAGGCTATGCCATTTTACATTCTCAGCAACAATGTAGGAGTGATCCTTGGATTTGTTTTAAAATTTCTGACATTCACTATTACCCATTATTTTAATAACTGCTTTTATGTCACTTTTTATATTTTGTTGCTGGGACACCAGGTTAAAATCTTCCTCGTCATTATCTTGCAACTTCTGTTTCACATTAAAATTCTTTATGGCAAGATATTTAGGCATTTTTAAAATGGTTTCAGGGTGATAGGCAAATAGCTTTATTATCTCCAGTGTTATAATAGGATTTTCTATATACAAAGGAAAATAGAAAAAAACTTGCTTTGAGAACAAATTAAAAATATGCCTTTTTTCTACAATAAATAAGAATATGCAGCAATGAATATCTGGTAGAAGGGTTAAAAATATTGCTATATTTTAAAAAAAGTTTCTCAACATGGACCTCTATGTTCCCATGATAAAATTTACTTAAGTATTAAGACATTCAAATACCATTGCTAAATAAAGTCTTTAAATTATTAATTTTCCAAAATAGAAGTAACATTTTGATTTATAAGTACATTTTAATTAAGAAAATACATGGAAATATTAAGAACAAAATATCCACACAATATTTATAAAACATTGACTTTCGTACATTAACTATTTAAAAGTCTTTATGATTAGGATGGGCTGTCTTAAGAGATAAATGTTTAATTTTGAAAAATGGGGTTGAGGTAGAAGGAATATAAGTTTAAATTGTTACTGATAAAATATCGTGGGCACAGACTCGAAGCAAGAAAAGTTATCATTCTACCTTAGCTGTTAAATTACAACCCTAGATTTCCAGCTACAACATCTTTCTGAGGACTTCACCAGTCATTTTGTTCCTTGTGGCGATCAATGTAATGTCTGATTAAGTTCCTCCTAAACTTGACCATTGTGAGTTGAGTTTGTGAAGGTAATGCTAGGATGTGAAGATAGAAAAAAATGTGGACACCTCTTAATTTAATATAGAAAACCCAGGTATTATCCAAAGTCAGTCCCAGCAGCAGAAAGAAGAACAATATAAAAATGAGTTCATTCTGGCAATACCATATTCAATCATATTACTTATTATTTCACCATTCAAGAAAAAGAACCCTTAAACTAATAAACAAAAAACAAAAACAAAAAGCCTGTTCTCCATGTTGTCTGCCAGAGAATACAGTTTAAAGTAAATCAACACTATTGTAAAATATTTCCCCAGTTGTTTCTTCTATTGACAAAATCCTTGAGGAATCAGTCCTGTATTTCAACTATCAGCAGAGCTTAGGAGACCAGCTGAGCCTCATAACTCTTAGCATTTTATTTATTCACAGGGAAATCTTGACTTAAATTAGCCAGATTCTATCTTGGCTTCACTTGATTATCTAGATTTACACAGGGGTTAGAGATGCAATTTATGCAATTCAAAGATGCCAACTTGTCAAGGAATAAATCAAGCTGATTTTCATAAAGCCAGTGTTACTTAAGGGGTCTTATACGTCTGTAAGAAATAACATGCTATTTTGCTCTCATTTCTTCATAGTATGGAAACACAGTTTTGATAAATATTACATGCTCCCATTCTCATATTTATTTGGACTTGTGCTTCAAGATTGATTTAAATGAACAAAAACTTTAAGTTGATTAAATTTCTTCCAGATTCTGAAGTTACAAAAAGTTGGAAAACAATGTTGGATTCTTTTCCATTTTATATATATGATATAAATACTAAAGATTTATTTAATTTATTTGAAGGGCAGAGAAAGGGAGAGAGGGAGAGAGTGAGAGAGAGAGAGACAGACTCTATCCCATGTGGGTGACAGGGGCCCAGGTATTTGGGTCCTCTTCCATTGCTTTCCTGGGCACATTAGTAGGGAGCTAGATCAGAAGTGGAGCAGCCAGGACTCAAACAGGCATTCATACAGGATGCAGGCGTCCCAGACTATGGCTTAATCTGCTGCCCACAATGCTGGTCCCTATTTTATATATTTTCAAATGAAGACAAAACCCATATTGCTCCATAAAGTTTTTCTTGATCAGTTGCAGTCTTTTCTAAAAAGATGGATTTATTTGAAAGGCAGAATGACACAGAGAGTGAGGGAGAGACAGAGAAACAGAGCTTCTATCCACTATTTCACTCCCCAAATGGCTGCAAGAGATAGGTTTGGACCAGCCTGTAGCCAGGAGCCTGGGACTTCACCGTGGTTTCCCACATAGGTGGCAGGGGTCCAAGTACTTGGGACATCATCCACTGCCTTTGCAGGCTCATTAGCAAGAAGCTGGATGGAAAACAGAGCATCTGGGACTTAAACCAGTACTCTGGTAAGGGATGCTGGCACTGTAAACAGAGGCTTAACTCTGCACTACACTGCTGCCCTTCCTTTAACAAGAACAATAGGCACCCTTTACTTAATTTTTGGATTCATCACATGGGTATGTTTTAATTTTTATTGGTTGAAGCCTCAGTGAATTGTGGCATTCTATAGAAACTGCAAGTTTTTTTCTTTAGTTCAAGATATGTATTATTTTTATTTTTCAAGTGAAACATTTAATGTGCTAAGCAACTAGTTTAGCTTAACCGACCATATGTGGTAAAGTCTATGCTAGCAGAATCCAGAATACTTCAAGCTATTGCTTGGTTCCCTACACCAGTAACATTATCTTTAAAGAGATGGGGAAAACACATTTAGTTCTTTCTGTGGCAGAAGACTGCAAAGTAGCCTCCGTGACAATTGTCCCTGTACCCCCACCCCTTGTATTCATGCCCTGTATAATCTGCTCCTCTTGAGTGTGCATAAGGCATGCCACTTGCCTCTAATCAGTAGATATAGCAAAGGTGAGGGGATAGTGCAGGTATCTAATTTAGTTTCCATACAAGTTAACTGCATCAGAAGGAAAGCTATCATGGGTGAGCCTGACTTAATCAAGTAAAGCTCTTAAAAAGAGGCAGTAGACCATCTGTCTCCAAGGTTAGAGACTCAAATCAGAAAGGATTCCCTGTGATGAACTAAGTAGTCATGCTGAGGAAGCACACACTGCAAAGAGCTGCAGGTGGCCCCTGGGAATGATGGCTAGCTGGTACCTGAGGTTGGCCTCCAGCCTACAAACAGGAAAAGGTGGGGTTTCTTGGTCACATGGACAAAAAATATTCTGAATTCTGACAACAATCTGAATTAGATTAAAAAAAAAACATAGTACCCCGATTAAACCTACAGAGAAAAACTAAGGGAAGTCAACTGGTTGCAATCTTGTGTAAGCTTAAACGAGGACGAGCTACTAGCTCAGCATAACTTGATAGTTAAGACTTCAGAATCATAACTGATTCACAGAAACTGAGAGTATACAGTGCTATTTTAAATAGCTATTTTTTTGCAGTAATTGGTAACTCTACTATAGAGAACTAAGAGTCTTTCTCTCTACTTTTTGAGAGTAAAGCGTTTTTAATCTATTTGTGTACAACACATACATTGTTCTGCTGCATTGTAGTCTTGCTTCATGCATCACAGACCTTCCTCAGTATCTGCAAAGTTATAGGAGAGATCTACAGAAAATTGTTGTTTCCTCAGGCAGCGGTTCTTAGACATTTGATTTTGCAAAACAACATAGTTTAAAAATAGGTTTTGGAGACATGTTGTTGTCAATATTTAATTTTATGACATAGCAGCATTTTAAAACACCATCTAGTATTTATTTATCATTTAAGAAAATATATTTTAATACTCAAAAGTTTTATGGTTATGACCTCAAAGTGAAACAAGTCGTTCCCAAAAGAGATGGTGATTTAGGCACACATATGCATACACACACACACACACACAATTTCATGTCACATTTGACTGGAATAGGCAGAATATTGTCACACATGAGTGCCTGACTCTGGACTGATAGCTTGAAGCCACTCTTCTCAGGACAAGTTTAGAAAACCACTGAGCAGATCATATGGCATCCTCTGATACTTGTATCTTTATGCTTTCCTGTGGAGAGTTTTACTACAATGTGTTATGGAGAAGATCTTTTCTGGTCATGTCTATTAGGATTTCTTTTTTCTTTTTTATATACTTTTTTTTTTTTTGGACAGGCAGAGTGGATAGTGAGAGAGAGATAGAGAGAAAGGTCTTCCTTTTGCTATTGGTTCACCCTCCAATGGCCGCCACGGCTGGCGTGCTGTGGCCGGTGCACCGCGCTGATCCAAAGGCAGGAGCCAGGTGCTTCTCCTGGTCTCCCATGGGGTGCAGGACCCAAGCACTTGGGCCATCCTCCACTGCCTTCCTGGGCTACAGCAGAGAGCTGGCCTGGAAGAGGGGCAACCGGGACAGATTCCGGCGCCCCAACCGGGACTAGAACCTGGTGTGCCGGGGCCACTAGGTGGAGGATTAGCCTAGTGAGTTGCGGCGCTGGCCCTATTAAGATTTCTATGTGCTTCCTGTACTTGGATGTCCCTTTCTTCCTCTAAATTAGGAAAGTTTTCTGTAATTATTTCACTTAAAGGCCTTCTAATCGACTCTCTCTTTTCATACCTTCAGGAACTCCTAAGACCCATAAAGAAAAGACTCTAAAATTTGCATGAGAGAAATGCCAGATTACTTTCAGAGGATCTCCAATTACACACACAGCTCACTTCTCATCAAAAACCCTATAGGCTAGGAGAGAATGGCGAGATGTATTCCAAGTCTTAAGGGGAAAAAAAAAAAAAAACTGTGAACCAAGAATACTGTATCCTGTAAATCTCTTATTTATGAATGAAGATGAAATAAAGACCCCCCACAACAAATTGAAAGAATTTGTTACCACCCATCCAGCCCTATGAAAGATGCTTATGGATGTACTACACAAGAAACAGAAACATGGTCAATACTATGAAACAAAGTGAAAGCAGAAATCTATAGAATACTATACAGCAGTCAAAAACAATGAAATCCGGTCATTTGTAACAAAATGGTGGAATCTGAAAAACATCATGCTGAGTGAATTAAGCCAGTCCTAAAGGGCCAAATATCATATGTTCTCCCTGATCGGTGACAACTAACCGAGCACCAAAAAGGAAACCTGTTGAAGTAAAAAAGACACTACGAGAAACAGTGACTTGCTCAGCCCTTGTCCTGACTGTTGATGTACAACTTAATACTTTATCCCTTTTAGTATTTTTTGTTCTAGTTAATACTATTGGTTGAACTCTGTAATTAACACACATTTATTCTTAGGTGTTGAAATTTAACTGAAAAGTGATCCCTGTTAAATATAAGAGTGGGAATAAGAGAGGGAGGAGATGTACAATTTGGGACATGCTCAATCGGACTTGCCTCAAATGGTGGAGTTAGAAATGTGCCAGGGGATTCCAATACAACCCCTTCAAGATTGCATATACCAATGCCATCTCACTAGTCCAAGTGATCAATTTCAGTTCACAATTGATCACAATGATAGGTCTAAGAGTCAAAGGGATCACACAAACAAGACTAGTGTCTGCGAATACTAACTGATAGAATCAAAAAGGGAGAGAATGATCCAACATGGGAAGTGGGATACACAGCAGACCCATAGAATGGCAGTTGTCCCAAACAGCACTCTGGCCTCAGAATCAGCCCTTAAGGCAGTTGGATCTGGCTGAAGAGCTCATGAGAGTATTTTAGGCATAGAAAGCCAAGACACTCTGGCAAAACAACAACAACAACAACAAAACAAAAAACAAACAAACAAACAAACAAAAACAAGCCTAAATGAAAGATCTCTGCAAGTGAGATCACAGTAGAAACAACTGGCCATCAGAGGAGGAGGTACCTTTCTCTGAAGGGAGGAGAGAACTTCCACTTTGACTATGACCTTGTCTAGATAAGATTGAAGTCAGCGAACTCAAGAGGCTGCCATAGTCTTGGAAACTCATGTCTAGAGCCTAGGGAGATTTCTGACGCCATAAACAAGAGTGTCAAATTGTTAAGTCAACAACAGGAGTCACTGTGTACTTACTCCTCATGTGGGATCTCTGTCCTTAATGTGTTGTCCAATGTGAATTAATGCTATAACTAGTACTCAAACAGTATTTTATACTCTATGTTCTGTGTGGGTGCAAACTGATGAAATCTTTACTTAATATATACTAAATTGATCCTCTGTATATAAAGATAATTGAAAATGAATCTCACCCCAGTTAGAATGGCTCACATTCAGAAATCTACCAACAATAGATGCTGGAGAGGATGTGGGGAAAAAGGGACACTAACCCACTGTTGGTGGGAATGCAAACTGGTTAAGCCACTATGGAAGTCAGTCTGGAGATTCCTCAGAAACCTGAATATAACCCTACCATTCAACCCAGCCATACCACTCCTTGGAATTTACCCAAAGGAAATGAAATTGGCAAACAAACAAGCTGTCTGCACATTAATGTTTATTGCAGCTCAATTCACAATAGCTAAGACCTGGAAACAACCCAAATGCCCATCAACAGTAGACTGGATAAAGAAATTATGGGACATGTACTCTATAGAATAGTATACAGCAGTCAAAAACAACGAAACCCAGTCATTTGCAACAAGATGGAGGAATTTGGAAAACATCATGTTGAGTAAATTAAGCCAGTCCCAAAGGGACAAATATCATATGTTCTCCCTGATTGGCGACAACTAACTGAGCACCAAAGGGGAAACTTGTTGAAGTGAAATGGACACTGTGAGAAACAGTGACTTGATCAGCTCTTGTCCTGATGGTTGATGTACAATATAATACTTTATCCATTTTAGTATTTTTTTTTGTTCTAGTACCATTGGTTGAACTCTGTAATTAACACACAATTATTCTTAGGTGTTTAATTTTAACTGAAAAGTGATCCCTGTTAGGAATTTGGAAAACATTATGCTGAGTGAAATAAGCCAATCCCAAAGGGACAAATACCACTTGTTCTCCTTGATAGGTGACAACTAACTGAGCACCAAAAAGGAAACCTGTTAAAGTGAAATGAACACTATGAGAAACGGTGACTTGATCAGCCCTCACCCTGACTGTTGATGAGCAGCTTAATACATTATCCCTCTTAGTATTTTTTTTTGTTTGTTCTACTTAATACTTTTGGTTGAATACTGTAATCAATACACAATTCTTCTTAAGTGCTGAAACTTAACTGAAAAGTGATCACTGTTAAATATAAGAGTGGGAATAAGAGAGGGAAGAGATGTGCAATTCGGGACATGCTCAAGCTGACTTACCTCAAACAGTAGAGTTAGAAACATACCAGGGGATTCGAATTCAATCTCATCAAGGGGGCATGTACCAATGCCATCTCACTAGTCCAAGTGATCAATTTCTGTTCACAATTGATCGTAATGATAGCACTAAGAACCAAAGGGATCACATAAACAAGAATAGTGTCTGCAAATACTAGCTGATAGAATCAAAAAGGGAGAGAATGGTCCAACATGGGAAGTGAGATACACAGCACACCCATAGAATGGCAAATGTCCTAAACAGCACTCTGGCCTCATAATCAGCCCTTAAGGCATGCAGATCTGGCTGAAAAGCCCATGAGAGTATTTCAGGCATGGAAAGCCAAGACACTCTGGGGGAAAAAAAAAAAAACCTAAATGAAAGATCTCCGTGAGTGAGATCCCAGTGGAAAGAACGGGTCATCAAAGAAGGAGGTACCTTTCTCTGAAGGGAGGAGAGAACTTCCACTTTGACCATGGCCTTGTCTAAAACTTGTCAGAGTCAGTGAACTCAGGGGGCTTCCATAGCCTTGGCAGCTCATGACAAGAGCCTAGGGTGATTACTGATGCCATAAACAAGAGTGTCAGTTTGTTAAGTCAACACCAGGAGTCACTGTGCACTTACTCCTCATGTAGGATCTTTGTCCTTACTGTGCTGTGCATTGAGATTTAATGCTATAACTAGTACTCAAACAGTATTTTTCACTTTATGTTTCTGTGTGGGAGCAAACTGTTGAAATCTTTACTTAATGTATGCTAAACTGATCTTCTGTATATAAAGAGAATTGAAAATGAATCTTGATGTGAATGGAAGGGGAGAGGGAGTGGATAAGGGGAGGGTTGCGGGTTGGAGGGACGTTATGGGGGGGAAGAAAAATAAAAAAAAAAAGAAAATGAATCTTGGTGTGAATGGAATGGGAGAGGGAGCTTGAGATAGGAGGGGTGCGGGTGGCAGGGAAGTTATGGGGTGGAAAAAGCCATTGTAATCCATAAACTGTACTTTGGAAAATTATATTTACTAAATAAAAGTTTAAAAAAGATTTTTTTTTTTTAATTTGAGAGGCAGAGTTAGTGAGAGAGAGAGACAGAGAAAGGTCTTCCTTCCTTTGGTTCACCCCCAAAATGGCCACCATGGCTGGCGTGAGGACTGATCTGAAGCCAGGAGCCAGGTGAATCCTCCTGGTCTCCCATGCGGGTGCAGTGGCCCAAGCACCTGGGCCATCCTCCACTGCCTTCCCAGCCCACAGCAGAGAGCTGGACTGGAAGAGGAGCAACCGGGACTAGAACCCAGGCCCATATGGGCTGCTGGTTCCGCAGGCAGAGGATTAGCTAAGTGAGCCATGGCACCGGCCCTGGAAAGATAATTTTATTTTTTTAACTTTTATTTAATAAATATAAATTTCTAAAGTACAACTTTTGGATTATAGCCTGGATACTCTTAATTCAGAACTTTTTGTACTTTATGCAACACATGTAGCATTCTGGATTTAAATTTATTTAATCTAATTTGGTCAAATAATAATCCATAATTATTATTCAGGTTAATAGACCTCTGAGATTTATTGCTACTACTTTAAAGAATAGGAAACTCATATCTGAAGAATCTATGTAACTTGTCCAGACAGAATTTTTTAAGAAATTTGTTTGAGTCCAGCGCCGTGGCTCACTAGGCTAATCCTCTGTCTTGCGGCACCGGCACACCGGGTTTTAGCCCCAGTTGGGGCGCCGGAATCTGTCCTGGTTGCCCCTCTTCCAGGCCAGCTCTCTGCTGTGGCCCAGGAAGGCAGTAGAGGATGGCCCAAGTGCTTGGGCCCTGCACCCCATGGGAGACCAGAAGAAGCACCTGGCTCCTGCCATCAGATCAGTATGGTGCGCCGGCCGCAGCGGCCATTGGAGGGTGAACCAACGGCAAAAGGAAGACCTTTTTCTCTGTCTCTCTCTCTCACTGTCCACTCTGCCTGTCAAAAAAAAAAAAAAAAAAAAAAAAAAAAAAAAAAAAAGAAGTTTGTTTGAAAGTCAGAGGAAGACCGAGAGACACAGGGATCTCTCATTTGCTACTTTACTCCCCACATACCTGCTATATCCAAGGCTAGGCCAGGCCAAAGCTAAGAGCCAGGAACCAGGAGCAATGTGGGTGGTAGGGACCCAAGTCCGTAGCCAGCTGTTATCACTTGCTGCCTCCTAGGGTAGGAAGTAGGAATTGACAACAGCAGATCCAGGATTCAAACTCAGGGACTCCAATATCAGATACAGGGTCCCAAGTGGCAGTTTAACCACTATGCCAAAATCTAACCCATGAAGGACTTAACTTATCCCAAATTCCTTTGACTTAAAAATCCATCATTTTCTCTCCAGTGTGTCATGTTATCACAGTAGTCTAAAGAACTTTTTTTTAAAAGCTTAAGTATATGAAAAAACTATGTAAAATTATTGTACCCAGTAAGTTAATAGAGAGCTTCAAGTGATTACCAATTTTATAAAAATGTTTTGCTACTACAATCTGCCACATATGGTTGGAAGTGCTTTACTTCAATATATTCTTCACAACTGTAGAAGGAATATGCTATCATTTTATTATTCTATTTTTAGATATTGGTAAAATAAGATACAGAAAGCATTAGGTAACTTTCCAAGGTTACATGGCTCTAAGCAGTAGGGATGGAATCAGAGTCTGGCATGCCCCAAAGCCTCCCTCTTGATCACAAAGCTCTGTCCCTCTCAGGTTAAGTGTTGGTGTATTATATTTTAAATGCTATTACACTACATTGTTTGCAAAAAAAAAAAGTTTTTCTGGTTATGCACATTCCCGGGAGAAAAAAAACCAATGTGTAACGCACCTTAAAAATTTCAAGGGCTGCAAATGAACAGGATCTGAGAGTATTGTTTTCACGCAGAGGTAATGCATTGGCCCTTGTCCCTAACCATGGTAGGAAAAGTGTACTCCAGATAAGACACACTATATCAAAATGTGGGCAAAATGTCTGAAGAAGGCCACTTGATGAAAGAGCAAGAGGAGATAGCTTTACAGCTCAAGATTTGTTTTCTATCCCTCATCCAAACATATTTCCACATCTGTCAAAATATCAACATTGTGTTTCCTCTACTGCTTAAGTATTTCTTAGCTACTATTTCATTGATATTTTAAGACTATCAGATTAAGGAGACTTTTAATCAATCACTTGCAGCATATAAAGTGAAATATTTTCCTGAAATTTTTAAAACCAGGGGTACTTAGTAAGGTATATGATTCAGCCATTTTTATAGTTATTTAATTAGAAAAGTAACTTTCTAACAATTTTGAGGTACATAGACATACACACACATATAGTGATTTTTTGATAGATATTTAGACTAAAGGGACTTTCTCGAATTTTAGTGGCATTGTGCTAATGTTGAAGACAGAAAGAAACATGTACTAACTGCCATTTATCTTGCTCTACAATCACATAGTTAGATCCTAGAATAACAGTTTTATTCTTAATATAAACATTTTATAATGACTATTTCCTTATGTCTCAGAGAAAATAGTATTTGCCAAGGTAAAAATATACAAGCAGTATTTTTGAGATATGCATGATGCATTTGCAAACTGTGATGGGTACTAATGGGCACTTCTTAGATTTGACCCTTCATTTGAAAATAGTGGCTTGTTGTTGTTTTTCAGGAAGAATAAGATCCGTTTCCAAACATTTGAAAAATCTGAGGTCTTTTTTCCTCTTATAAATAGACAAATAAATAGCCAAATTAGCACTTGCACTTCATTGTGAGCCAAGGACATTTTCAAAATGTCACAGCTCAGGGTTAATGCTCTTATTTTTGACATTTGGCCTTCAGATTTTTCTCCCTAATTGTCTGTTTGTTGCCTTATTGCCATATAAGGGGATTTAAGGTCAAATGCATCTCTTTCCTGAATCGCCATAAGATGTGAAATCCAAAAGTTTTAAATATTTCATATTTAAACTCCGAACTTTCTCAAACTATGCTGATTTAAATTTGTTAAATATAGAGAGGTCTTCATAAGGACAGTCAGTTATTTGATTCCAACTATAAACTAATCACTTCTTTCTTAATGTATTTTTTTGAGAGTGGGGGAGGGAGAGAGATACAGAGGGGGAGAGGGAGAGAGAAGGGGAAAGAGAGAGAGAAAGAGAGAGAGAGAGAGAGAGAGAGAGAGAGAGAGAAAGGGAGAGAGGGAGAGAGGGAGAGAGAGAGAAACACCTCTATCTATTGGTTCACTCCCCAAATGCCCACAGTGGCAGGAGCTGGGCTGAAGCTGAAGCCTGGAACCAGGAACTCAATATGTGTCTTGCCCATGTGTCACAGGAACCCAGTTACTTGAACTGTCACCACTGCCTTCTTGTTCTGCATGAGCAGAAAGATGGAATGAGGAAGGACTCAAACCCAGGAACTTCAATGTAGGATGCAGACACCTTAACTGCTAGGCTGCATGGCTTTCCTAAGCTTCTTTCTTTTAGCAGATGCTTCTGGTTTCATTTTTTTAGACCAGTGGAAACATCTTGGGCTAGTCTTAGAAAGCAAATACGAATGCAGCCAGCATTTGATAGCTTTTTGCAAAATATAAGTTGAATAAGTGTTGAAAGAGATGCTGTTAAATATTAACTGATTGACATAACTTAGATTTTAAGTTGTCCATAATGGTACCAAATGACCTTTATATACATTCTCCACTTAAGGGCTCTTAAATATGAAAATATTCTAAATCTATAGGCATGGAATGCTGAAGCTCTTGCCGACTGATACTATCCACTGAGAATAAAACTGACCTGAAAACCATCACGTGATGATGGTTTTTACCACATTGAGATGTTCAGTTTAATCTAGAATGAATGCTTTTCATTACTCATTTGACAAACATGTATTGATCAACGATCCCATACTGGGCTTGTTACTGGAGGAATCAAAAAGTTGCATCTCTCAGGAAGGCTAAGAGCATAAAGACTGGTTTCTGTCTCACATGTCACTCTTTATATATTAAATTTCCTTTGTGTATTACACTAGACTATGATCTCTGATTTAAATTATTACAAGTCATAGAATGCATTCTCAATCTTTAGTTTTCTAAGAGTATCCTGTATTAAGCCCCAGTCCTCCTGCTCTCATTCCTTCTTCCACCTATTGAAAATGGTCTTAGACTGTTCTTGGAAAATATAGGTGGCCAAATTCTGCACATCAGGATCCTATCCCCTTGGTCAAATTTGAAATGACTAATGATTAATACCGATTTTAAGGGCTAGCAATTCTGGGACTAGATAATGGCATTTTGTTGCAACTGAGCAAAATCTTTATTCAAATATGGATATAGGTTATCAGTGAGGTGAGTCACAAACCTCTGGAGAATCTGAACCAATGAAACAAAAATGTTGACCATAGCAAGCTTAAGCAAAGAGAGATATAAAGGAATGAGAGTACCCCATTCTGGGGTAGCAAAAATTGTGACAAAACAGATGCTTTGAGGAAGAAAAGAAAGAACTAACAAAACAAAATCACTGACATGCAGAGTCACAGACAAGCCTAACCTTCCTAAGCGTACTAGAGCTGCAATTCCTGCTCCTAGAGACATCAAAGAAACTGACTTTCATTGTCTCTGAGTGGACTATGCAGCTACTCTTGGATTTCTCTCCCTGTTATTTCTACCATAGTCTTTTTTTAAACAGATTTATTTATTTATTTGAAAGGCAGAGTTACAGAGAGGCAGAGGGAGAGACAGAGAGAAAGGTCTTCCTTTGCCGTTGGTTCACCCTCCAATGGCCACCGCAGCCAGTGCGCTGCGGCTGGCGCACCGTGCTGATCCGAAGGCAGGAGCCAGGTGCTTCTCCTGGTCTCCCATGGGGTGCAGGGACCAAGCACTTGGGCCATCCTCCACTGCACACCCGGGCCACAGCAGAGAGCTGGCCTGGAAGAGGGGCAACCGGGACAGAATCCGGCGCCCTGACCGGGACTAGAACCTGGTGTGCCGGCGCCGAAAGGCGGAGGATTAGCCTATTGAGCCGCGGTGCCAGCTAACATAGTCTTCTAACACATATCCATTATTAAAGGTGAATTTAGTGATTCCTGTCCCTGTCAATTGAAATAATCTGAAATATTTCATTACTACAAATGTCTAAAACATCTAGAAATTGCCCCATTGATTAGAGGTTTGATCTTTGACCCTGCAGATTTGTAGCATCATAGTCAGAACAGGATGTGCATAGGTGGACATAAAAGAGATGACAAACCACAAATCCTAAACATACAGACATTCAAAAAATCCATGTTTGCTCATTTTCTAATGACCTGTAAATTCCAAGAGTCAAGATAAGTGTGATTGGTTTTGAATGCATTCACTGCATTCTGAATGTCAGTGTCTTCCTGTAGAGAAATGTTGATATTATTTCAAGGAGTGAGAAGGATGCAGAGAAAGGACTGAAAAATGAGGAACTTATAGATAAAAGTTTGCAAGGAAAATTAAAAATTTTAATTGTCAACTAGATTGATGACATTGTGGTACAGACCATCACATAGATAATTTCAATTAAATTTTATAGAAAATTTTGGCAAGTGAATATTCCAAATTATAAAAAAATAAGGTTCAAGGAATTTTCAGTAACTTCTGTAAAGTTAAGCTTAAAATTTTGTTAAAAATTATGACTTGAAACCCCACATTCCTTTAAGTTTCATAATATGCCTGATTTCTCTTCAACAAAATCACCTGATGCCAAACAGACATCATAACCTTGTTTTCATCATAGAGAGAGGGAGAGACAGAGAGAAAAGTCTTCTATCCAGTGGTTTACTGCCCTGATGGCCAAAACCGCTGGAGCTGAGCCAATTTGAAACCAAGGAGCTTCTCTGGGTCTTCCACAGGGGTGCAGTGTTCCAAGCAGTTGGGCCATCTTCCACTGCTTTCCCAGGCCATAAGCAAACAGCTGGGTCAGAAGAGGAGCAACCAGGACATGAACTGGTGCCCACAAGGGAGTGCTGGTGCCCCAGGTGGAGGCATAGCCCACTACGCCACAGCACCATCCCCAACCCTAGATTCTTGATTCCTATGACTTCACTTTTCCTGTGAATCTTCCAGAAAGAAAATTCTTCTTAAACTGTAAGTGCTGTCAGAAAGACCATCTTAAGCTAATAAAATGAGGCTTGGTGTACTGTAGATGCTCAAGAAATATCTTTTGAAGCTCCTGGCTTCCATGTTTGTTCTGACCCAGTTCTGGACACTGTGGCCATCTTGCAAGTGAAACAGTAGATGGAAGATCTCTCTTTGTCCCTTCCTCTCTCTCTTTAACTCTGACTTTCAAACAAATAACTAAATCTTTTAAAAATTGGCTGAACAAATGCTTTCCACTTTATAAACATTATCACAAACTAACCCAAATAAGCCCTGACTATCCAAATATGGCCTTGATTGGCTCTCTGAGGTCATACTAAGCAAGTCATCCTAGTATTTGTGGAAATACAAACTCTGTTAGAACTTACGCTTATGGGCTCTGGAGTCAGTGTCTGGATTTAAAATCTACCTCTGCCTCTTCATAGCTGTGCTGTCTTTTGCAAGTTACATAACCCTTGTAGTCTTGATTTCCTCAATTGTCATACAATCCATAAGAGAGGATTATGTGTTTGGTGTGAGTATCAAGTGAGATAATGTTGTAGGATGCAGAACAGTGCCAGCACAATGGTAAATTTTCAATAAATGTGAGCTCTTTTTGAAAGGACCATAAGAGGTTTTCATTTAACATTACTCCTATTATTTACCCTCTGCTAGATGGAAGGTCTTTATTGGATCAATTGCAACTTACCAGAAGAGTAACAAAACCCTTTAATTTAGCCACATTCATGTATGTGAAAGGTGATATGAGTGAGAGCCATCCTTGTCTTGAAATACTTTTTTTTTTTTTTAATTTATTTGACAGATAGAGCTAGACAGTGGGAGAGAGAGAGACAGAGAGAAAGGTCTTCCCTTCCTTCCGTTGGTTCACCACCAAAATGGCGACTATGGCTGGAGCTATGTGGATCTGAAGGTAGGAGCCAGGTGCTTCCTCCTGGTCTCCCATGCGGGTGCAGGGGCCCAAGCACGTGGGCCATCCTCCACTCCCCTCCCAGGCCACAGCAGAGAGCTGGACTGGAAGAGGAGCAACCGGGACTAGAACCGGCATCCATATGGGATGTCGGCACCTCAGGCGGAGGATTAACCAAGCGAGCCACGGCACTGGCCCCGCTTGTCTTGAAATTGACACCTATCCTACTTTTCATAAGGGTCCTAAAGTAAATGGCCAGATCCTAAATATTTTAGACATTTTGAACCCTACAGTCTATCACTATTTAACTCTTTTGTTATAGTGTGAAACTAGTCACCAAAGTAGGTAAACTAGTGAATGTTCTGTGTTCCAATAAATCTTTATTGACAAAAACAGGGAGTGAGCCAAACTGGGCTGAAGGACTATAGCCTGTTGATGGGTGCTATACACAACAATGGCTACAATGGTCAGAAAATGAGTATGCAGTGTAATAACTGCTTCTTTGATGAAATAGAGGGCCATTGAAAGTTTCTGACCAAAGTTTTTCATTTGTTCATTTGAATAAATACTCCACAGAGCTTCTTTAAAATTATGACTCTACCAACAATAAACTTTTATCTCCCTTTCTTCTAAATCCTGCTTTTCTTACCTGTATTCTCCTCTCCCACATTGCCTGCATAATGATTTTTTTTAAGATTTACTTATTTATTTGAAAGGCAGAGTTACAGAGAGGCAGAGAGAGAGCGAGTGAGAGAGAGGGGGGGAAAGAGAGAGAGAGAGATCTTCCATTCAGTGTTTCACCTCTTAAATGGCCACAATGGCAGGAGCTGGGCAGATCTGAAGCCAGAAGCCATGAGCTTCTTCTGGTTCTCCCTCATAGGTGCAGGGGCCCAAGGACTTGGGTCATCTTTTACTACTTCCCCAGGCCATAGCAGAGAGCTAGATTGGAAGTGGAGCAGTCAGGACTTGAACCAGCACCCATATGGAATAGGATGCTGGCACTGCAGGTGGTGGCTTTACCCACCATGCCACAGTGCATGATTATTTTGAGATATTATAATGCAGAGAGAGTTACAGAAGGGTCAGGGTGGAGGATAACATGGACATGCTCTCCAGGCTGGGGAAAATAGTTTTGTGAAGAGTTCCAAACTGAAAAATGAAGGAGCATCTATAATGTGTGAGAAAAGTGGAAGAGAAATAAAGTAAATGACATATTTATTCCTTTCACTGGGCCTTTAGAAATATATAGCGAAATGTTTATTCTGAATTACTTTCTGAATGTGAGCTCTGAGATTGGAACACATGGCTGATGGCTTGTTAAATATTACAGATTTATAATCATCCTGGTACTTCCCCAGATTGAGCAATGTCAATATTTTCAGAATCTACAGTGGCTATAATTGGTATTTGAAAAGCCCATTTTGAGTTGAGTGGCAGCAGCTTCAGCTAGCAATAATAATATTTGGCAGGTTGGCATTTTTAAACAAACTTATAAAAACATTTTCGTCTTCCTAATGGAGTTAAACTCACACTGATGACGCCTGCTAAACAAGATCATGTCCTCAAAACATCACTGATTCAAGTTCCTCTGTATCAGCTGAGTTGACACAAACTCTTATTGACATATTAATTATATATTAGCCTATTACAGTATGCAGTTAAAAATTATTTTTTCATATTAATATCCTCATACTTTATTGGTACTGTACACTTCTACTAAATCTTCAATCACTACATGATTCTAGATCTTAGAGAAGCTTTAGCTTTGTTGGTTTTTAACTCCAAGAATGCCAAATAATAACTTTCTTCCATTGTCCTAATTTAGTTCACCCAATTTGCCTTCAACAAACTGTATAAATTCTACCCTAAAGAGATGAAACTAATGCATAGGAGGTGCACTGGTGTTAAGACTGGTACTCCATCTGCTGAGGACCCCCATATCAGTTCCTTGGGCCTGTCTCCAAAAATAGTTGGTGTTGACATTGCTAAGGCAACTGTTAACTAGAAGGGTCTGAGGATTACAGTGAACCTGACCATTCAGAAGTGACAGGCACAGATGGAAGTGGTACCCCTCCATCTCCCTTATCATCAGAGCCTTCAAGGAACCACTGAGAAATGAAGGAACAGAAAAACATTCAGCAAAGTGGAAATACCACATTTTTTTGATAACTTGTCCAATTCCATGCTCCTTTATTGTTTTCATATAGCCAACAAATTAACAAGAAAGTAATTTTATTAGATTCAATATAAATGCATTAAGTATAAAAATGCTGTGCCAGGTCACATGTCTTGATTTTCTATATACTATACTATATATTATCATCATATCTTCATTCACAAGGGCCTTCAAAAAGTTCATGGGAAATGTATATTATGAAAAAAAACTATGCACATTTCAAAAATTCTTTGCAGCAAAATAAGCTTATCTTTAAATATCTCTTTTAAGGAGATTGTTAACATCACCCAACAGATGTGACCTGATTTTCAGCCAGAGAACCCTGTAGAACCATTAGACAATCGTGGAGGATGCCCAGTCTATGAACTGCAGTGTTAATGGTCATCAACCTAATGACATCATAGATGACATCAACAGTGAATAGGGGAATGCCTAGGGAGTCATAAATACAAAAAAATTTCAATAACAGGTTCTCTGAATACAACTACAATCAACAAGATAAAATAAAGTTTTATTCTTCTAAAACATATTGCTAGTCTTACAAATCATTTCTAAGACATTCATATGCTTACAGGAATTCTAGCTAGCTTCAATAAGAGCATCAGCCCTATGATGATTAACAGTCTCCATCTTTAGTATCAACTCTTTAAATCTTTTCATAGCACTAAGTCTATTCAGCACTTTGGATAATGTCTACCATACTCAATAAGTATGTGTGGGATGAATAAGTAAATGAACAGTCATGGAGAATGACTCAAATATATATCTGACTCTAACAAGAACTAAATTTGCACAAATTCTCACTCAAAAGGAACCAAACAAAACCCAATAGAACCAGCAATGGAGTAAATTCTGCAATCCAATGGGGAATGGAACTGTCTTTCAGGTTTGGGGCAAATGGAGAACTGGTGACTTTCAGGATTGGTGTAGGTATTATTTACCATTACAATTAAAACTGAGTTGGGTTTTGTGTCAAGTGTGGGAATAAGACCCTTTGAAAAGCCTAAATTTAAAAAACAACCTTATCAGTCAAATGTCACCTTCTATCTGTCAGGATAAAACAATAGTTACTGAGTGTCTCTGCAACCTTCTTTTCTCTCAGTTCACCTTTGGGATTCTCCTACAGTTGGAACTAATCTCTCTTTAGAACATTCATTCTTAAATCCAACTTTTATTTGCCATAGGGAGGGTTGATAGTGTTTTGGATATTTTGTTACAAATAGGAAGATGCTAACACACTGTCATATTCTTGTATTCTCAGAAATAATTTAGTTTTCCCAAATGGTAAGAGTATTCTCTAACATAGGACAAAATTCTACTCTACAGATAATACCCTGGGAACTAAATCAGAAAGAGATGTGAACAAGATGATTTTTAATTTGTGACTGTATGATTCTACTGATTTCTGCACCAAGGTTTTTGTAAAAATCTCTTTAATCTTTTTCTCTTTAATTTTCAACTGACTTATTTTATTGTTGGTAAAAGTATACCATAATGTAATAAGTATGATTCAGAACAGTGATTGAGAGTGATACACAATGGTGAAAAATGGGTCAATATACTATAAGACATAACAATCATAAATATATATATATACCTAATAACAGATTTTCAAATTATAAGGAGCAGAATCTATTAGTACTGAAAGGAGAATAAATCAAATCCAAAATTATTGTTACAGACTTCAACACTCTTTGATCAGAATTGACAGAACAAGTAGATAGAACATCAGTAAGCACACAGGAAATCTGAATTACACTATTAACAAACTTGACCTATTTAATATTTACAGAACATCCCAATAAGAGAAAAATATATATTCTTTTCATATGTGCAAGGCATATTGACTATGGCAGACCATTTTCTGGGACACAAAGCAGTCTAAACAATTTAAAAGAACAGAAATTATGTAAAACAGTGTTTTCTGATCATAACATATTCAAGCAGAAATTGACAATAAAACAGATGTCTAGAAAATTCCTCAATATTTGGAAATTAAACAACACATTTCTAAAGTAACTTATATGTAAAACAGGAAGTCACAGAAAAATTAGAAGACTTTTGAATTGAGTTAAAGTAAAAAATAGAAATTTATGAGATGTAGATAAAGAAGCATGGAGATATAATTTTATGGCACCTAATACTTATTACTGAAAGGAAAAAAGTCAAAATAATCAATGCTCTAACATTCCATCATTCCATCTTAAGTTAGAGACAACAGTAAGCAGAGGGATGGAACTAATAAAGAGCAGAAAGAAAAGCTACGGACACAGAAAAAGATATAGTAATCAGTGAGACAACGAGCCAATACCAAAAAAAAAAAAAAAAGACCAAATTGATAAGCCTATAGACAGAGCGACCAAAAAAAATTAAAGATACAATATCAAGAATAAAAAGGGAGACAAGACCTCAGATCCTACAGACATTATAAAGATAATTATAGAATATTAAGCTCAACTTAATAAGTTCAATAATTTAGTTGAAATAGGCTAATTCATTTTAAATTTCATTTACTTATTTTTAATTTATTTTAAAGGCAGAGACACAGGCAGACAGAGATCTTCCATCCACTGGTTAATTCCCCAGATGCCTGCAACAGCTGGAGCTGGCTAGGCCAAAGCCAGAAGCCCAGAACTATTAGGTAAGATGTCTGTTCTCAACACTCCTATTCAATATGTGGAAAGTCTTACCTTGTATAACAATAGCAGCAATAATAAAAATTTATAAATAGAAATGAAAAAATAAAAAGGCCTTTATTCAAAGACAATATAATTGTCTATATAGAAACTCTGAAGAAAGCTATCAAAATATGAGATGATTTGGACTAAAGGTTGCAGAATACAACATCAATGCAAAGAAAATGGAATTCATTTCTATGGGTAAGATATCAATTCTCTCCAAGTTGATGCAGAGAGAGTCAATGCATTTGTGGTACAATATGGATGTATATGGTCACAGGCAAGGCCCAGGGAATTTGCATCTAACGCAGACACTCATAGGTTCTGAAGACCTCCTTCCTATGTCCTATTTCTAGAGAGATTCTCTAATGTCCTGTTAGTGGTAACGTAGATTGGTACATCTATTATGAAAAATACCATGGAAATTTCCAAAGAAATTAACACTAGACTATCATATTATCCTCTTACGGACATAAATCCTAAAGAAATGAAATCACCACCTTGTAAAGATGCTCCCTTCTCATTGCATCATGATTTACACAAGCCAAGATAACCAAGTGTCCATCAACAGATGAATGGATCAAAACACTGTGAGACATTCATATTACAAAATGGATATCATTCAACCTTAAAAATGAATGAAATCTTGCCATCTGCTACATAACAGAAGATGCTGGCGGATCTAATGCTAAGTTAAATAATCCAGACACAGAAAGAAAAAATATGACATGACTTCATTTATATGTGGAGTCTTGAGTTTATTACAGCAACATATTTACTATCTATATATGTCCTATAACATATTATATACCTTAAATATACATAATAAAATTTATCAAAAAATCAGTGAAAACTTGCCAAAAGACATTATAGATTATATGAATGGTATGTGACCTTACAGTTAAAATCAAATTATTGAAAATTATATCCAAGCACTAATTGAGAAGTTTTGTGTACCATGACTCTTCCTACAATAAGATGTTAACTTATATAAAAATTTATAAAATATATTTTCCAGGAGAAGATGCATATGATTTCTGTTTGGTACAGAGGATTAATCCCTAAAATTTCAGTTTAATTGAACTAGGACAAGACATTTATCAAAACTGGCAAAAGAAATTTTTCTACAAACTGATTTAATGGGCTATAGTATGTAAGGTAAATAAAATCAAAAGGAAGCTTTTTGAAGGCTCCATTACTGACATTTATAATAGCACATCAGGGAAGCCTTCCTTGTAAGATGATAATCTGAGGTATGTTTTTGCTAAGACAGGTCATCAATGATCTCCTAAATGTCAAAGCTACTGTTTACTTATTTCCCACCGTTTCTCTGTTGCAGCTCATACTGCTGGAAATATTATTAATCAACTTAAATTAATTCAGCAACATTTCAAAATTGGATGTTTTCTCATAAAAATACAGATGTCTCTCTTGTCTTGAAGCACCATGTTAAAGGTAACAGGCTGCACACATACAGAGCAACACTGAGCTAAATCGGGGGATTAGCTGATCCCTGGACATAGATGTGCTGTCTCACTTGCAAACATACCAGACATTATATTTTCGGGATCAGTTGCCGTGGGACTAAGTACTTGAGAAAACTGATTTGTCTTAAAATCAAATTCAGTATCAGTATTGAAATTAGGAGATTCAAACTGGGGCCCGAAGTAAGGATTTAAGGGAACTGATAATCCTGAATTCTGCCAAGAATCCCAGAAAAGATTTAAAATAGCCCCAATGGCTCCTGATAGAAGCAATGCAAATTCTCCTTGAAGGAAATTATTAGTAGACCATTCTTTATGGGTCTATACTTTTTGCAGATTCTCTATGCAGGAGCACTATCTTTGTTATAGACTATCTTTCCAAGGACCTCTGTATAGTGAAGAGTCTTGGTTTTGTGTTCTGTTCAATATAATAAAGATGTCTGCCTTTGGAGCGTAGGACACACATGATTGCTGACTATCATAAAAGATTCAGGTTCACTAAGTTCAGGGTTTCTGTTAAACAACTTGCTAATATACAGGCATGTTCACCAGGAGAGATACAGAAACTCATTTTTTTTCATGGTGCTGAGTGCATATTATCAAAAATATGGAAACAATTGTGATTTTTACACACCAAGGAATGGGTACGTACACTGTGTAATACTAATTTTACTGGAATGTACATAATACTGAAAAAGAACAAAATATAGTTTCACAAAATAGTATGGGTATTTTCAGAAATAAATATTTTTTAATTTTCAGAAATAAATATTTTTCAGAAATAAATATTTTTCAGAAATTGAACAGAAAAAGGAAGTGTCTCTTCCACTGAGAAACAATGTTTTCTTTTGTTGTTTGTGTTTTCTAAGAGGGAGGAGGAGGAAGGGTTGGAGTGTGGGCAGGAGGGAGGGTGTGTGGGGAAGTGTCACTATGTTCCTAAATCGGTATATACGAAATACATGAAATTTGTATAACTTAAATAAAATAGGAAAAACAAAAGCAAAACAAAAAATACAGAGTACAATAACATTTCAGTAAAAATTCAAAAACAAAACTGTGTGTGTGTGTGTAAAACCACAATATATGACTTTTAAAAAGAAAATACAATGATAAATACATGGGGCATCACACCATGTTTTTTGAGGACAGGTGAAGGGAAAAGTGAAGTGCAACCCAAGTGGATTGCAATTACATTGATAATATTCTAGTTCTTCACTGGAGTGCTGGTTCACAATTCTTTGTTTGCTTATTTGCTTCATAATCTACAAATACATACAGAAAGTATCTCTATATTCTTTAACTTGTGTTAAAATATTACACAATAAAACATGAACTATATGCAACTGTCATATGTATTGCCAATCATCTTTGTCTTTAATAAGTGCCTATGGATTGTATCTGTCCTGAGTTTAAGAAGTGACTTTGCAAGGTGTTATCTTAACTGCTTTTTGAGGTGGTTGCAGGCTTCTGGGGGTAGTAGCATCATGTACTTTGTGAAAGCCCATAGAACTCCACGTAAAGTAGAAGGAAAATGTCTATCTGAGCTACTGTTGGGAAGATAGCAGATATTTGCTTATAACAGACATTTCTACAAATGTAATTACAGTTCTGGAATAAAAATATTTCATACTAGGAAACAGCATAGGTGTTACTGGAAGATTCATGCTGTGTAATGAAAGTGAGGATTACTTTTTTTATGGCCCATGGTTCCTATGAATAGAATTAACCAGACACCAATTATCACCTCATTGAAAGGATAAGTCACTGTGACATCTACAGCTGAGATCAAACTCATCGCTTTTGCAATGTGAATTAATTAGAGTTGGAGAGAGCTATACTGAAGGTTTAGGAAGCACTGCAAATTTGAAAAGTCTATATTTTAAGCAACTCGGGAAAATGTGTTCCAATTAGTGTATAATGTTATTATGCAATGGTCTTATTTATAAACATGAACTTTAAAGAAACACTTAAAAAAGAAAATATTAAAAAAGCCATAAAAAGTGTCTCATTGATGTTTATAATTGAAGGAATATAAAAGTTCAGAAAGTATATTATTTATTTATTTACTTATTTGTAAAAGGTGTAAATGCACTACAGAAAGGGTTATCTTTACTTGAAAGCATGTGTTCCTGGGTGGTAAATAGAGAGGTGGTTGGCTTCTTACCATAGCTCAAAAACAGATCAGATAAATATGCCTACCAGCCTATTTGGACACAGCAGTAGGTATTACCATCTGCTCCCAAATATGCCTGCAACTCTGTAGCTCTTCCATTTTGGCACCAGAATTTATGGGGAAGAGCATGATGTCCTAAGATACACTGATGTCTGAAAAGTGCCTTGAAAATGTATTGGTAGTGAATAGAGTTGTATAAATAACTGGTTTGCTTCTCAAGCACTACTGTTTCTTATGGGGAACCCTACTCCCACAATTCTTCTGTGTTGGAACAGGATGACATGACACAAAAAACTACACATTCCATTGGAATGAACAGGTAGATGATCATTACACTTATTATTTACTTGTTTGTGCCATAAAATGAAAAAAAAAAACCAAAATAAAAAAATAAATTTCAGGACAGAAAAAGATACTATTATCATCTTTATAGATAAAAAGCTCTGAGCAAATAGTAGCCACATTTTGTCCCACAGATATTTGTAGGTGGGTCCAATGCTACCTTCAAAATTATGTATTTACAATCTTAGATACAAGAAACTGTAGTGAATTTGCTGTGATGCAATATATAGTTCCTATTCTTAAAGAGGCAACTGACAGAATGGGAGAAAATATTTGCAAACTATACAATTGATAAAGGATTAACAATCAGAACATATAAAGAGATCAAGAAACTCAACAACAACAAAACAAACAATCCAGTTAAGAAATGGGCAAAAGACTTGAACAGGCATTTTCAAAGAGGAAATTCAAATGGCCAATAGACACTTGAAGAAATGCTCAGGATCACTAGACATCAGGGAAATGCAAATCAAAATCACAATGAGGTTTCCCCTCATCCCAATTAGAATGACTCTCAAACAGAAATCAACAAACAACAAATTCTGGTGAGGCTGTGGGGAAAAGTTACGCTAATCCACTGTTGGTGGGAATGTAAACTGGTCCAGCCACTGTGGAAGACAGCATGGAGATACCTAAGAAATCTGAATATAGAGCTATCATATGATCCTTTCTCACTCCTGGGAATTTATCCAAACCAAAAGAAATCAGCATATGAAAGAGCTATCTGTGCCCCCATGTTTATTGTAACTCAATTTACGATAACTCAGATATAGAATCAAATGAGATATTCATCAGCTAAAGACTTGATAAAGAAATTATGGTATTTATACACTATGGAGTACTACCTAGCTCTAAAAAAAAAAAAAAAAAAAGAAATGTTATTTTCTACAACAAAATGGATGCAACTGGAAACCATTATATTTAGTGAAATAAGCCAGTTCAATAAAGACAGATATCATATCGGGGGTAGTTAATAGAGTACCTAAAATATAATGTATTACAGTGAAATGGACATTTTGGGATCCAATGTTGTTTACAGCCCTCATCTCTTCTGTTAAGGAACAGTGTTTCTTCTCTTCATACCACTTGTTGAAATCTTTTATTTCAACATTTTTATGATAATTTTATGATAATTAAGTAAACTGAAAGTAGATCTCTGTTAAAATTAAGAGTGGGAATGGGAGAGGGAGGAGGAAGAAGGGCTGGAACATGGATGGGAGGGAGGGAAGTATCACTATGTTTGTCAATCTGTAAACATGAAATAGATGAAACTTGTATAACAAACAAATTTAGAAAAAAACACATATACAAAGAAGTAAATAATTAAATAATAGTTAAAAAAGAATTACTGGTTTTGTATTATATTACTAATTTTGATTTTCTTTTAAAATTTTTATTTCTTATTTTTAATTTTTTCTTTTTGTTACTTTTCTTTTACTATTTATATAAGGTGAAAAATTTCATGAGTTTCATAAACACATTTAACAGCATAAAGATACTTACCACTCCATCCTTCCTCCACCCTTGTTCCTATCCATTGATTGCTTAAGAATTTATAATATGTGTATTTGATTTCACATAAATACAGGCACTTTGATGTGAAATCTGATTTATTTTGTTAATTTTTATTATATGTGCTTATTTAGAAAGCTTACAGGTGACAAACATTTTTAAATCATATTATATAAGATGTTAATATTAAATTTAGACAAATAAAGCAACATAAAAAAGGAGAGGGAGAGAGTAGTGAGCAAGAAAACAGAAGCTTTCACAAATGAGCAATCATGATGTTCAGGAAACAAATAGGTAGTGTTACAGACATAATAAAGTATCCTTAGGGGTGTGGCATTGTACCATATGGTAAAGCTGCTGCTTGTGATGCTGGCATCCCATATGGTTGCAAATTTGTGTCCTGGCTGCTCCACTTCAGATCCAGCTCCCTGATAATATGCCGGGGAAAACAGAGGAGGATGGCCCATGTGCTTGGGCCCCTGATCCCATGTGGGAGGCCAGAAAGAAACTCCTGATTCCTGGCTTCAGCCTGACATAGCCCTGGCCTTTGTGGCCACTCAGGGAGTAAACCAGTGACGGAATCTCTCTCTCTCTCTCTCTCTGTAACTCTGCCTTTCAAGTAAATCATTACATCTTTAAAAAAAATTTTAAAAGAGTATCTTAGAAAGACCCAAGCTTAAATAGAAGCTTAAGAATTCATCATTGGCTGAAATTTGTGATATTAGGTAGATACTCATTTTTAAGAAGGCAGATATTACTTATTAGCAAATGATGTTCTTGCATGAGCAGAAGGATTTTCCAGCAGCTCTATAATCATTCACCTGTACACATGTGATTGGCATCCTTGCATCCCATAAACTAAAGAATAGGTATGAAAGGTGGTGTTGAAGATATTCCCAATACATTAATGAGTAAGTAGATCAGAGGGTAATGATAAAACCAGTGCTTGTACAAGATTGCATTGAAAGAAATTTACAAAACAGAAAAACCAATAAGAGAATTACGTTTTGTAGTACTTGATTAAAAAAAAAAGAATTCTGAAGCATTTAATCCATATCATTATTCATAAACAGTTTGAAGAGTTAAAGACTTAAGATATAGCATGTACCTGTCACTTACACCTGTTGCCCCATGGCTGTCCTAAGCAGCCATACAATTAACATGCAAGATTTTACTTCAAAATTTGATGAGAGAGGAAATTATTTATTAACTATATAGGTAGAAAATCTTGTTTCCACTCTTCCAGAATTCTAGGACTACTTAAAGTTTTAATCTTTTTATACATCTACTATAGGTAATACTTTTTCTAAATACAATATTTCCCTCCTAATCGATCCTAATAATTGATGTGAGTTAAAATTTATGCCTCCTGGTATGTGTGTACTTGAAAAATATACAACACTTTAGAGTTTTATTCAATGAATGTTCATCATGAATGATAAAAAATAAAGCATATGATAATATAAAAATGTAACGATTAGTGTTTCACAGGTAGGGATATAGAAGCTACTTTCAGATTTAGATATTCGCCTAGACATTGTATAAATATTGAAGATCAAAGTTTTTATGCTGTTATTGTCTATGCTTCATGACAGACTACTACACGTAGTAGTCTTGCAATAGAATGTGTCCTTTTATCCAGATATGATAGCAGGAAAGAAGAAATCATGATGTGTCTCTATTTGCTTTTGAATTTACAATTTTGTGACCACCAACAGGTAGTGCCTGGGTAGAAAGATGATCTAAGCAGAAGAAAATGGCCCATTTGAGTCACTGAACCAGAATCAGGCTGTTGGAACTGTAGCTTCTTCCAAGTCATTCAAAGATAACTGCCAGCAAAGGGTTGTAGAGAGAGGTGGCCTTCAGCCATTTGGCATTCACCAGCATGTAAACCAGATCTGCTCCAGACCCTAATCACCATCAATCAGGAAGATAACAACTCACCCTCTCATTGAATTGGAGCTGAAAGATTTGCTTTCTCCTAGTGGTTGCTCATTGCTTAGATAATTCAGCCCATGTGGAAAAGCATTTAGCAATGACAACATTTTCTTAAATGTGCAATTGTTTTGCAACATGATCATTGTAGACATTATTTATTTTCAATGATTTTGTTGCCACTTGACAAATTAATATTCTTCAAACATTCAGCTAGTGAAGATATTTTTATTAATCTTGGATAAGAGCACTCTGATAAAAAACATGAAAAAACACAAACAAAAAATAACAAAAGCAAAATTTGTGAATTGATTGTTGATTCTAAGGAATTACTGCTATAGCTTGAGCAAACATTTTCCCACCTCACAAACAGAAAATGAAAGCAGGTAATGATTCATTTGTATCTTCATTTAGCTGTTACAGTCCTGATGTGCTTAACACTGTATTGTCCAGGCTCTTATTTGTGAAATTTTCTAGTAATCAAAAAGGTTTGAAATAAATTTTCCTTTTCAGTAGTGATTTTTCCTTCTAGCTGTTTTGTACTTTTTCTTGCCAGTGACTGGAATTCCAAGTTATAACTTCTTATTTGTTGGGGTTAACTAATGTTTTTAAAATCAAATCAATATTATTTCCTAATGGTTTACTCCCAGACACAATTTAAGAAAAAGAGCTCAAGGGAACTCTTTCAGTTACCTAATTTCATTAGAGAAGATTTCTTTTCATTGCACCATCTCCTGCATAATGATATTCTATAATTGTCTCAAGCCAAATGCCTTTTCCCAAAAAGGATCCCTCAAATCTCTGCTTGAGTTAGAATAGAAAATATTAGTAGGTTATTGTGAATTAAAATGTGGACTGAATCAGTATATATGCAATGAACTTATGTAAGTTAAATGAAAATATATTAAAGTAATTATCCACGAATGATATTTCCTGGCTTAAATATCATGAAAACAAAATAGAAAAAAAATAAAATTTGATTATAGCAATTCTTTTCTTCGTTGGCATATCGTCTGCTTCCAAAAGAGAGAAAGTAAGAGAGAAATGACAATGAACTTACTCCAAATTTTGTAGGTACCACAATTTTTTTTTTTTGCAAGAAAATAAACCTGTTCTCTTTAACACAAAGCATCTTTGTAAACTGATTTTGATAATACAAAAGGAACTTTAACTATCAGAGCAGGCTTGAAAAATGTTTCCATAAAGGGCTAAATTGAAGCTATTTTTGACTTTTTGGGCTATACAGTCTCTGTTGCAAATACTCAACTCTGCTGTTGTGACATCAGAGCAGCTGGATGATAGTAAACACACAAGCATGTCTGTGTTTCAACATAACTTTACTTATTGGCACTGAAAATTGAAATTCATATAATTTCCAAGTGCTATTAAATTATTCTTTTTGAGTTCTCCCTATTTTTTAAAAAAGCTTTTTTTTTTTAAAAAAAATTCATTTGAAAGAGTTACAGAAAGAGATGGAGAGACAGAGACAGAGATCTTGCATCTGCTGATTCACTCCTAAGTGGCCACAATGACCAGCACAGAGCCAGGCTGAAACAAGGCGCCAGGAGTTGCATCTGGGTCTCCCATGTGGGTGGCAGGGCACAGTTGCTTGGGTCATCTTCCACTGCTTTCCCCAGGCCAGTAGCAGAGAGTTACATCGGAAGTGGAGCAGCTGGGATAAAAACTGTATCTGTTGGGGCCCGTGCTGTGGTGCAGCGGGTAAAGCCCTGGCTTGAAGTGCTGGCATCCCATTTGGCCACTGGTTCTAGTCCCAGCTGCTCCTCTTCCAGTCCAGCTCTCTGCTGTGGCCTGGGAGGGCAGTGGAGGATGGCCAAAGTCCCTGGGCCCGTGCACCCATGTGGGAGACTGTCGCTCCCCGTCTTCGTGGAGGAACGACACAGGACCCTGCGCTGTTCTTTCGTCTGCTCGGCCCTCCCCGGGTTTGCTGCTGGTTCTTCCCGGGTTGGCTACCGACCCTCTACCTCCGTGGAAGGGCGGTTCCCCCTGCCACATTCCCCACTTCCGCAGGGGAGCGGCACACCGCCGGCCGGCTCTCTCGGGGGCTGCACAGGTGTTCCTTCAGATGTTCCCCTTAGATGTTCCTGGTGCATGTTGTCTCTCTCCTCCTTTATAGTCCTCTTCTGCCAATCCCAACTCTACTACCCACACGCCGAGTACGCTGCTCTCCTCCAATCAGGAGCAGGATCAGCTCCTGGAGGTCATCACTCAAGTTGGCAAGAGGCAGCTGCGTAGAAGCTGTTTCCTCCTCTCCCAGCACCATATTGTGGGAGAGCAGATGCATAGAATAAGTCTTAATTCCAGTAACTTAGTCTAGTCCGGGTTGCTCCCCACAGGAGACCTGGAAAAAGCTCCTGGCTCTTGGCTTCAGATCAGTGCAGCTCCGCTGTTGCGGCCATTTGGGGAGTGAACCAGAGAAAGGAAGACCGTTCTCTCTGTCTCTACCTCTCTGTAACTCTTTAAAATAAATAAATCTTTAAAAAAGAAAAAGAAAATGAAAAAGAAAAAGAGAACTGTCTCTTAAGGGATGCTGGCCTCACAGGAGGCAGCTTTACCTGTTATATCACATTGTTGGCCCCTCCCCCAAACATTAAAAAATGTAAAAATAAAAAGATTTTGTAGGTCAAATGTGCTACAAAAACAGACAATAAGGTCAAGAAACAGTAAGGCAGATTTGACCAACAGACCATATTATGCTCTGTTCTGAGCTGGATGATAGTGTTTTAGTTTATATATGCTCTACATTCCTATTCAAGCAGGTATTTTGCAAAGGATATTTAATAGTAATAAAGTTCACAAAAACAGGTCTAAAGAACTCAAGCTTACAGTCATTTTAACTTGGACTACCTGTTCTGTCAGCCAACAAAAGTGCTGTAAGATCCATGTCACACAATATCTTTCTAAGGCTTCATGAAACAGGAGGTTGCAGATAAGTTTTCCTGAATGGTATTGAATTATTTGGTGCTCAGTGTTTCTTTGTTTACTTCCTGTCTCACTGATATCAAGCTGCTCATTCATCCACTTATTCATTGGTCATTCCTTTGTTCATTCTATCATTCTGTATTAAAGGCCAAGCACTTTCCTAAGCATTTGGGAAACAGGCTTGTTAGATATGATCCCAGAATTTCAAGAACTGATAATAACAGCTGTGTGGAAACAAACTTACAGGTGGATTGCAGAGTGGTAAGTGCTAGATGTGAGAAGGGAATAATAGGACACTGAGGAAGAGAATGGATGCTTTGGGTAAGACAAAGTACAATGAAGAGTTCAGAGAAGCAAATCTTCTAAAGAGATTTAAGGGAAAGAATAGTAATTGCCAAGTGCCTCAGGTAATGCTGTTTTTTTATTTATACAACAGTGTAGTGCTGTTTGCATATTCTAGTCATGGAATTTCAGCAATGGTGGCAACTTGTTTTGATGCCCAGCTTTAAACTGAAGAGGGAAAAGTGGCACTGAGAAGTTGCAGAAAAATTCAAGGTCAAACAACTCAGGGGCAGCCTTATTAAAGTCTCAAGTTCTTCAGTGCCAATTCCTCTGCCTTCCTCTTTCATAAATTTTTACTAATTATTTATTGTTTATGCTCTTTTTTCTAGGTAGATTCTATAAGCCTACTTGCAGCCCTCTTATCTTTTCTTTAGTGATTCCTATAGTTGATAAAAATTGAGAAAATGCAGTTGGAAATAATGTTCAAAAGCCATTCCTGTTTTTTGAATTTTCTGCTGATCTGAAGTAAAAAACACAATCACCTCAGCTCTCAGACTCAGCATATTATGCTCTTCATTCCTGGTTACTCCATAAATTGCAATTATCGTCATTTGTGGCTCTCACAAGATTATAGGTGACTGAGTACTTCATCAACTAAGATCAGAATTTCCCATGGCACAAAACAAAACACTTGTATAATGATCTAGGGGAATGGATTAAACATATTGAATGAGAGAGCTACCCACTGAAAATGTTCAGGGGATTATCAGTTTAGCGTCTCAAATCCATTCAACTAAAGTGAAATTGATGTGGCTCTACTTAAGTACCAGTACCATTTTGGGGTTTCAACTTTAACATTTCCAATTTCTACTAAAGCTTTGACTACTTTTAATGCTAAGGAACAGGATCTATACTCTTCCTTCATTCCCCTCCTTCTCTGCTCAGTGATCTCTTTGGTACATTTAAGGTTGGGGATGAGGGAGAAGCTTGCAGGTTTCTAAGGAAGAATCTCTGTAGACCTGTAGCATCTTAGATTCATTGTGTTTTTTCATTTTTTTTTTTTTTTTTGCCAGGCAGTTAGACAGTGAGAGAAAGAAAGAGAGAGAGAGTTATAGACAGTGAGAGAGAGACAGAGAGAAAGGTCTTCCTTCTGTTGGTTCACTCCCCTAATGGCCACTACGGCCAGCGGTACGCAGATCTGAAGCCAGGAGCCAGGTGCTTCTCCTGGTCTCCCATGTGGGTGCAGGGACCCAAGCACTTGGGCCATCCTCCACTGCACTCCCTGGCCACAGCAGAGAGCTGCACTGGAAGAGGAGCAACCAGGACTAGTACCCGGCGCCCCAACCGGGACTAGAACCCTGGGGTGCCGGCGCCGCAGACAGAGGATTAGCCAAGTAAGCCATGGCGCCGGCCAGTAAGTCATCATTTTCAAAAATGTACTAAATAGATGGGATACCTGGGAGGATTTCCAGGCATTCAACATAGAGCCAGTTCCATGAGAAGCCTTATTCACTACGATTTTATCACTTAGTGGGATATTGTATTCCAGGACTAAAAGTGATTCCTATGAAAACAGTCACTATTATCCCCATGGTGTTCAATCACATCTGTAGTGGAGGTATGCATACATTATTTGAATTCCAAAGCTATAATAATAACATCAATAACAATCACAATAAGTGGGTGCTACTTGCTATGTTTTAGGGATTCTTGCAAATACTTTATTTGCGTTAATTTAGTTAAACTTCCTAGCATCCATTTGAGTTATTATCCCCATTGTGAAATTATGAACTGCAGTTAAATCATGTGCATGCAGCCACAAATAATAAGCAGCAGCAGAAGAGTCTGAGTCCTAGCAATCTGACTCTGGAGGTCACAGAACACTTACCACTGCACTATACAGACACTCTCATGGAGGGCAGTCGATGGACAGGTAGTTATCTTCGTTATCAACCCATGTTCTATTGAAAACAATATCTACAGGACTCGACCTAATTTTAATAAAGGTGTTGCTTGCCATAGGATTTACAAAATAGTAAGCAGACTCAGATTGCTCGTTTAAATGTTCATTTACAATCAATCAAATACTTCAATGCATGAGAACTGTTTTTCCTCATATATTTTTTTCTGGAAATGTATGCCTTATCCATCACTATGGATGGGAATTGTTGCATTGTTTCTCTTATTATCCTTGAAAGTCTGTCAGCATAGACAGTAGTATGTATGTTTGTGTTCATTTAATTTATACACTATGAAAGATCAGTTGGCCTAATTGGGAGAACATATTACAGGGGCAGCTTGCATTTTAAAACTTCTCATTGGGCCAGCGCCGTGGCTCACTTGGTTAATCCTCCGCCTGCGGTGCCAGCATCCCATATGGGTGCTGGGTTCTAGTCCTGGTTGCTCCTCTTCCAGTCCAGCTCTCTGCTGTGGCCCGGGAAGGCAGTGGAGGATGGCCCAGGTGCTTGGGCCCCTGCACCTGCATGGGAGACCAGGAGAAGCACCTGGATCCTGCTTCAGATTTTTTATTTATTTATTTGACAGGTAGAGTTACAGACAGTGAGAGAGAGAGACAGAGAGGAAGGTCCTCCATCTGATGGTTCACCCCCAAATGCCGCAACTGCCAGAGCTACACCGATCCGAAGCCAGCAAATTTTCTATTGAGATGGAGTTAAGACACTGAGAAAAAGTTTACCTGCTTGTTTGCCAGTAAAAGCTCGTATGTATAACCACATTCCATATACTGGTCTTGTTTTTAGTCTAACCTGGTTGCAGGATGACTTAAAACCCTTACCCGCTTTTATTATTCAAACTTTTATTTACTATATGAAAACTACTAACTGTGAATGGTTAGTTGTCTTAGACTGACGATGAGCAGGCTCTTATGTGCATGTGCACAGTTGTGAATACACACACATAAGGGAGAATGATGAAATATGAGTGACAGAGTAGGAAACAGAATGGAGCTGCCAACTATTTATATATGGGCTTACTTGGCCTTGTCCCTTAGGTTGTAAAGTTTCTCATCCACAAATTCTCCTGAATTTCTTACTGGTGATTAGGCCATTTGTCTTTTTCTCCAGAGATGGTAACACATTCTTTATGATACACACTTAACTACAGTTGTACATATCTCTGTCATCTTCAAGATTGATGGCCAAGATGTGCTCTCTTTCAGTCTAGCTTCTTCAGCTTGCATGCCTCTGTTTTTCTGCGAAGGCCTGTTCTGTGCATATTTCATGGAAAAAACTCAGTTAAATGCTCTTCCTTTTACTTTTATATGTGACAAATGTTCAAACCACATTTCTCCCACACGATTTCCTTTATTATTGCTTTTGTCCTTTCTTCTAATGTTGCCATGCTTCTTCTTCATCTCTTAAAATAAGAAAGCCATTTAGTAAACCACATAACACAGTTCTCTAAACCCTTAGGACTTATACCACTTAATGTTGCTTTCAAGTTTTTAGCATCCTGGTTTTCTTGAGTTACAGTTTTTCATTTAACATTCACATCCTTTGCATTTGTGTACATGAATTCAGCATCCTCTCCTTAGAATAGCATTTCTTGACTTTTTCCCCTTCCTTTTTTTGTTGTTTTCTTCTTTGGACTTAGCTATAATCTGAGTTAGGAATTAAGTTATATTGTAAAACCAAAAGAAACTTCATTTTTTAAAAATAAGATTAATAGTAGTACTTGCATTAGTTTAGAAAGGCTATGCTATTTTTCAGGAAGAATAAGTAATAAATAAAAACGAAATTATGTTTTACTTGTGAAAAATCCACCCGAAGGTAAGGGGCTTTCCAGGACACTCCCATGTAGTGACTCTGGAATCTGGGCTATTTTAATCTTGATGTTATGCTGCTTTTAACACTTGCCTTGTCGGCCATCAAGGCAATGGAAGAGGCAGCTGGAAGGTTATCTACTGGACACTGAATGCTTCACCAAGACAGAAGTTACTTCTTGTTCATTACCTAGACCCAGTTACCAATGACTGCTTAACTGCAAGGGGACTATAAATACCCAGTGAGCAGTAATTGTCTGTACCTAGTGTTCTCATAGAGGAAGTGCGAGGTAACTGTGGAGGCCCTCTGGCATAAATGTCACTCAGTCTGAGGTGGAAAGTGCTAGGCGGCTAATAAATACTTAGGATGAGCATGCACCTATTGTTCAGAGTTATCCATGGAACTAACTGGCATCTCCTCGAACTGAATTCCTCCTTCCCCACCCCTACTTGTTGCAAAGTGCTAAGAAAAGGGCTCTTTGATGAAGTAGTCAGCCGGTTTTTATCCTTTAGGCAAGAATCCTAATGATGCCGGATGAGGTGAAGAAGTTTTGCTGAGGTCTTTCCTTAGCAAGAAATCATCGGGGAACACATCCAACTAGACTTCCATATTGGTAAGACTGCATCCTGTAGTGGTCCAGAATTCTGAGAACTTAGTTTTTTAACTTTTAAACCTGGCTGGGCCTGCTATGCCCTATTTATAGATCTGTAGATGAGGAAAAGGCCTCAACGATGCTGCATCTGTGCATTTTCCTTTCAGGCATACGAGGACTAGTCATGAGGATAGGTTTTGATGTTAGGTCTGGGATTAAACTCGCTCACTGTGGTCTTTAAAAAATTATCTATTGGTTTATTTGTTTTGGGGTGAGGAGAGAGAGAGAGAGAGACAACAATCCCATTTGCTGGTTCCCTTTCCAATAACCACAATGGTTAAGTTTGGGACAGGCCAAAACATGGCGCTGGAACTCAACTTGGGTGTCCCACAAGAGTAGCAGAAACCCAACTGCGTGAGTCATCATTAGTGTCTCCCAGGGTCTACATTACCAGGAAGTTGGAATCAGTGGAGCTGGGTATCAAACCCAGGTACTCCAGGACAGGAAATGGGCATCTGAATCAGTGTCTAAACCACTAGACCAATTTCCTTTTTAAGATTTATTTTATTTATTTGAAAAGCAGAGTTACACATAGAGAGGGAAAGACAAAAAGTGAGAGACAGGGAGGTCTTCCATCTGCTGGTTGACTCCTGAAATGGTCCAACAGCTAGAGCTGCCAGACTGAAGCCAGGAGCCAGAAGCTAGGATCCAGGAACTTCTTTCTAGTCTCCCATGTGGGTACAAGAGCCCAAGCACTTGGGCCATCTTCCACTGCTTTCCTAGGCCATTAGCAGAGAGCTGGATCAGCAGTGAAGCAGCCAGGACTTGAACAGATGCCCTTATGGGGTGCTGGTGTTGCAAGCAGCAAGAGTTACCCACTATGCTGCAATGCCAGCTCACCTGTTGCATTTTTAAAGTGAATTAGCCTCTCTGTATTTTTCTGGAATGCAGATACAAAGATCTACCTTGGTGTGGCTGTGAGGATGAAATAAGAAAATACATATAAAGTACTTTGCATGAAGCTTTCAGTGAATAGCGGCCATCAATGTAATTGTAAATACTAATGAACCATAATAGCTATAATTAGGACAATATGAGGGAAATGGTAGGGGAAAGAAAGAGGATAGCCTCAAGTTTAGTGTTGTCCTTGTAGTAGAAAGATTTGCAGTGAAATTATCCCACAAACATTAACCACAGAGCTTGAAATCTCAGAGATTTGAGAACTCTTCTCATATTTGTCTTGGTTGGCACCTTTCCAATATTTTTATTCAACTTCCTGCTTATGGTGGGAATGGAGATGTTTAATATCAATGTCTAATGTTTTAAAAAAATCCTACCTAGGGATAGTGGCTTTCCCACTCTGAGTGGAAAAGTTGGGGATGTGCCAAGAATACTGGGGCCAGTTATGAAGATGCCTGAGATACTGAACATCAAGATATAGTTTGAAGATGGAGGGTTATCTGTATGGGTGCCACAGGGACAGAGAAAAGCATAGTAAAGTGAATCTGATGAAACTGAACCAAATGAGCTTAGTGTGACACTAGGTGATCCAAGGAGACACTTTAGGAGTCCAGGGATGAGGATAGGATTGACATTATGGCTGCTTATCACAGAATGAAGTCTGGCTGGGGGAGAACAAAAGGCATTTTGCCTTAGACTCAAATATCTCTAAATCGTTTGCTTGGTACATGTTACATCTATGGTATCCTCAGATTCTATCTCTGGTTTTTCTCTCCATTTCATTTGCTCACAATACCAATGACACCCAGGTCAGAAATCCTGAGGTACCTCTGTAGCACAGTGGTTTTTAGAGGATGGTCCCAAGACCAGTAGCTTCAACATCATTTGCAAACGTTATAGAAATGCAAATTCTTAAGCCCTGGGCCAGAATCAGATACTCTAGGGAGGGACCCAGGAATCTGTTTTCGCAAGTCCACTAGATGATTCCCCCATGCACACTATGTTTAAGAACCATTTTTTTGTGGAATATATCAGATTTCTCAAGTTCAGTATACCCAAATATAACTTATTACTCTCTTCCCACTCTTACTAAGCATAGCCAGTTTACTGTTCTTACATAAAATTCTCCCTTCTAAAGCCAGTTTCTCAAGCTAGAAATGTGTGCTTGTTCTTTACTCCATACTGTCATTCCAAATCATCCAATTACCAAATAGGTCCCAAATGTATCCTCTTTTTCCCTCCCCATAGATGACCAGCAACTTAGCCTGTATTTTTGAAAGGCCTCTTGCTGAATCACTTAGTATTAGGCATCATGTTAATTCAGGGTCAACAAATTAGAGACCGTAAGAGAAATTCAGTTTATGGGATATTTTATAAAAAGACTTGCGCCTCGGCTCACTAAGCTAATCCTCCGCCTGTGGCGCTGGCACCCCAGGTTCTAGTCCCGGTTGGGGCGCCAGTTCTGTCCTGGTTGCTCCTCTTCCAGTCCAGCTCTCTGCTGTGGCCTGGGAGTGCAGTGGAGGAAGCCCAGGTCCTTGGGCCCTGCACCGGCATGGGAGACCAGGAGGAAGCACCTGGCTCCTGGTTTCGGATCGGCGCGGTGCGCTGGCCGCAACGCACCGGCCATAGCGGCCATTTGGGAGTGAACCAACTGAAGAAAGACCTTTCTTTCTGTCTCTCTCTCACTGTCTAATTCTGCCTGTCCAAAAAAAAAAAAAAAAAACTTTTTTAAAAAGTAGTATAGCCATACTCTTTGCAAACATATTACTTATTAGTACTACAACTGAACTGAATACATGTAAGAAACCCACAAAGGCCTACAAAGTCTAAAGTATTTACTATCTTGCTCTGTAAAGGAAAGTTGGTTAACCCCTATGATAGACACTGGATATACATGGAGAGAAGGCCACTTTCTTTATCCTCATGAAATTTACAGCATAGCAGGGAAGACCAGAAGATAAAGTGAGCTACTTAGTTATTACAAACAAAAGCATCTGATCCAGCATATAGGGAAAAAGAAAGGTTTTCTAGAGAAGGTGAGGTGAAACTGAGTTGCAAAGGATACATGGAAATTCACCAAAGGAAAAACAAACAAACAAAAATGTTGCAATAGGAGATCAGAGTTTTATTATTTTTTCTTGATTTTTATCCTACCACTTGATAAATTAGTCCACTTTCCATTGCCGTAACAAAATACTAGACATGGGTAATTTGCAAAGAAAAGAAATATAAAAAGATTCATTTGACTAACATTTATTTATGTCTAAGAGAACAGCGGTGGTACCTACTTGGCTCTGGTGGGGGGGTCTCATACCGTGGCATCAAAATGCAGGCTCATGTGAAAGCAATCACATGGCAAAATGGAAAGCCAGAGCAGTTCCATGGGTAAGGCTTGCTCCTGGAAGCTAAGTGAGGTCTCCAAAGAACTACATTAATTGCATCCAAGGGCAGTATCTTCAATGAACCAACTACATTGTACTAAGCCCACTTCTTAAAGGAGCCACCAACTCTTAATACTGCTGCAATTGGGAATCAAGCTTCTAACTATGAGCCCTTGCAGGGCAAACCATAGGTAAACCATAGAACTTCACATTGCCCTCAGTATATTCTGGTTTTTCAAGGTAGTCAATTGTCCAATAATCAACCTCATAAAGTACACTGACTCAAAACATGCCTTCTGAGGTGGTTCTCCTGGACATAATGAACCCTTCCTTGATCTAGAAGTGGTTAACTCAGGATAGCACACCACTCTTGAGCACCCAAGACACTCCAGGTTAAGATTCTGTTCAGGTCTTCACCCCCTCCCCCTCCAAACCTCAACACACATCTTGAGAATTGCTAAAGTAGTGACTATCAAACTGCATTTTATATTTGCTAACAAGTGACCTGGGTAGGCTTAGCTGTAACAATTTTGCCTGAGGGTCTGTGGCTTATCCTTCTGAAAGGCAAACTCCATGCAAGATCTGAAATGGTTTTGGCAATGTGTTCCTCTTTTCCCCGTGAAAATTATTTTCCTTTTGAAGAAACACTTAGGAAAAACATTGAAAAAATCTCACAAATTCATGAAACTGATAATTATAGAGGTATTGATTTATTTTTATGTTTTTTTTCCCTCTTTTTAAAATGCATAACTCTAAACAAGACAATCTTTCCTCCTCTCACCAAAGATGCACACTTCTGAAGCACTTCCTTTTATTTCTTCAGGGAGAGAGGAAGGCACAAAAAATGGAGGTCCAGGCCACTGCTGCTGGGATTCCAGTCTGCAATTATTTGTGGCTGGAGCCATTTATCTTCTCATTTTGTTGTAACCTTATCTGCTTTTACTGCTGCCCCGCTATCTCAAGTAAAACACATATTCCATTCTTTTTTCTGCCTACAAAGCCATGCTAGAATAATTCCACCTGTTTTGTAGCTCTCACTGATCCTTTTTGGCATAAGAAATGGAAACACCCAGGACCACTGAAGCACTCGCTACATTTTCAGCATCTCCCTGGGTGCCCTCCTCAAGTTAATAACCTGCTCCCATCTCAATGGTAGGCTTTCCCATCAGAGATATCTTTGGAGGGCTGTTTCAGAGGTAGCAGGGTAGCTAAGGTCTCTGAGCAACTTCTTAATTTCCCCCTCCTCTCCAGCCTCTAAATTCCTCACGAATCAGATCATTGACCGCTTGCTGCTTTTTCTCCTGCACAGCCTGCTTCTGTTATCACCAGCATTACTTTCAATCTTGTTGCAGATCTAGCTGATTAAAAACACTGGCCTTGAGAAAATTCTCTTTCTTAAAAGTCAATGCTTGAAAGAGATTAGGACTATTTATATTGTAAGGGACTCCCTGAAAGCTCTGGTGGCTTTACTCTCTTGACTGATGCAAACCTCAACTAATTCTCTTCATCCAGATAATCCACTCGCCTCCAATATTCATCAAATGGCAAAATGAAAAGCTTTTAAGAAAGAGAATAAATGTCCAGGCTTAAGATCACATAGAATTTTAGTCTTAATAAAATTGTGGAGGAAATTATGAGGAAATCAGGGGTTCTGAGTCCTATTTCCAATGAGATAACTTGAAAGCGGATAAAATCCAAGGGACCATAGCAAATATGCTTTGTTCCTCTTGAATTACTTTAGCAGGTGTTTAGATCCCATATGTTTGATGAGGAAAAAGAAATGTGTTTTTATTTCTCTGATAAGATCACCTTAGAATAAACTTTCCCTCTCTAAGCTCCTCTTTCTTGCCTTTCTTTGTGTGGAGTTCACCATTTCATTCATCTCTCTGTACAATGCCTATATTAAATTCTGTAGCTATTTAAAGTGGTGGCCACAGACAAAGTCCTAACAAATGTCTATGATATGGAGGAAAAATCTTGTCCTCAAGGAGTTTCCCATATTATAGTAAGATTGATAAAGTACAACTGAGTTAGGCCCAGTAAACTAAGGGAAGCTGAGAATCAAAGTGAGGTTTTCCTCCCTGATTCTTTTGTTCCTATGGCATCAGCAGAAAGAAAACAATGGTGAGGGAAGGGATATTTCTAAAGTGGTGACCTTTAGAATTCCAGGTTCAGATTTGTGCAGTTAGTAGATGAACACGTTTCAGTGAACTGAAAGTGTTGTAAGTCATATGTTTCCATCTGATACTCCTTGTTCGGGGTGACATGTAGGATGATACCACACGATTCTCATTAGTGTTAACAGGGTCCCAGTAAGAATATCGAAGGATTTTCCAAGCATATTCATTGGATAGTATAGTCATTCTTTACACTTTAAAGAATTATGTTTAAGGAGGAAAAGTTTGGTGTGGTGGTTAAGATTTGACTTGAGATAAACACATCACATATTGGAGTGCCTGGGATGGAGTCCTGGCTCTGTTTCTAATCATGTTTCTTTATTTTTATTTATTTTTGCTAATGTGCATCCTGTAAAGCAGTAGGTGATTACTCAAGGACTTATGTCCTTGTTACCTACATGGGAGACCCAGCTTAAATTCAGGGCTCCTAGCTTTGGCATCACACAGCCCAAGCTGTTGCTGGCATTTGGGAAATGAATTAATGGTTGGGACATTGGAACATCTCTGTCTGTGTCTTTCTCTCTCTGTTTGCCATTCTGCCTTTCAAATAAATAAAAAAAAAGCAATTAAAAATTTTGTCCAAGACATTAAAATTAACAAAGCCTTAGTTTCTTTACAAATGGCAATATGATATGGTAAAGTATCAAGTGACTTAGTATTCACCACATAATGGCCTGATATTCGGAGCAAGAGAATATGAGAAGAGAGGATTATTCAGGATGGGAGCTAGCAGGTTTCTTTCCCAGGTTTATTCTGTTTCATGAATGGGCTGTTTCAGGCAAGTATAATAAAATGGTGAGGATCATTGTAAGAAAGCAAACAGGAGAGCTGAAAACTGCATCCTTTGAGTCTGAATTTTCAAACATAAAAACTGTCATTTAAAGCTTAGTCAATGCAAACAAAACAAGTCTATTTAGGCCAATCATGTTGCTTGTAAGGTCTGGTGTGGATTACTCAGGTTTCTAAAGAGTAGTTTTGGGTCTAAACAAGCATGAGAACTGTTCAAATAAGTACTTTTTTTTTGGTCTGTGTGTCCTGGTATCTGATTGCTCCATAATGAAACAATGTGCTAAGTTGTAAAATGGCAATTATAGCTTTAGAGGCCCCTTACACAGGAAGAATCCTATTCCGGCCTTATTGGAGGTGGAAACCTCTGCAGGAACATTTGTTCTGGCAGGTGGGCACAATCCAGAGACGTTTCATTAAAGGGGAGTGACAAATATTTCCTAACTTCATTGACAGCATGAATATTGAGATTGTCCCAAACCAGTTTGTGTTAGAGCAATTTCTCATCATCTAGGGTCACAAGGATCAAAGATGCTTGAACTGTTCCCCTTCCTCCCACAAATATTTCATGGTACTCCCAGATAAGAAAATTACCTCCCCTATAAAGTAAAGGAAAGGCAATGAAAAGTCTTTGCTTTGTTTTCTATAGCTGGGCAGGTGACTGGTATTAGGAGCTTTGGCATCCTCAGTTCTTAAGCATGTGGTGGGCCCTGGACCCCAATCTAAAAACTGTGCTCTGAATGGATGTAGTGTAGGCTGCCTCTCTCCTGGTAGATGGAAACTCTTGTGCAGATTATAGGACACTTAAAGAAACATTTTTCTGGATTTTAATTTAAACTGAGCTCAAGAATCACTGTTGGGGCCGGTGCTGTGGAGTAGCAAGTAAAGCTGCCACCTGCAGTGCCGGCATCCCATATACGGTCGCTGGTTCAAGTCCCAGCTGCTCCACTTCTGATCCAGCTCTCTGCTATGGCCTGGGAAAGCAGTGGAAGATGGCCCAAATCCTTGGGCCCCTGAACCTGTGTGGGACACCTGGAAGAAGCTCTTGGCTCCTGGCTTTGCATTGGTGCAGCTCTGGCTGTTGGGGCTAATTGGGGAGTGAACCAGTGGATGGAAGACCTCTCTCTCTCTCTCTCTCTCTGCCTTTCCTTCTCTCTGTGTGTAACTTTTTCAAATAAATAATTTTTTTAAAAAAGAATCGTTATTCATAGGAGAGTCTCTGTATAAAATGGTCTATCTATATCTCATGCTAGTGGTAGGTTTGAGGGAGAGCCAGAATTACTGTCACAATACCTTGGAAATGCTGTCCTGGACAGGAATGCAGAAAGATCATTTCACTTACTCATCGTGTATTATGTTTTTGCAGACAAAATGACTTTCCAGTTTTGGTAAATGTAGTGTATTGCTGGTGGTTATTCCCTTCTGCACATGCCCCGAATGCAAGAGGTGTCCTGGTAGTGAGGTGTGAAATAGGAAGCCTTCAGGGGTGGGAAGCAAGTGCAGAAACGGAGGGGAGTTCCCTTGTGCACAGGGCTTCATTTGGGATGCTTTCTCCCTGGATGTTGGAAATAATATTATGTTAAGAATAATGATTTCCACATCTGAACATTTATTAGCAAAGTCTGAGTGTCTGGAAATTTTTATTTATTTACAAATTTTAGGGGGAGAGTAATGATTTTCAGGTCTTCTTTCTGATTTGATATTAAATTTACCTCTTACACCCAGAGGACTGAGTTCCTTAATAACTCTATCTTTGCCTAATACCTGTGCTTTTTCTTCATAGCATTTGCCACCATTTATAATTATGTTTGTGACTATTTAACCAGTCCGCAAGCGTAGTTTGCTTACTTATGGCTCCCCAGTGCTCACCACAATGCTTGGTGGAGAGTAGGGATTCATTAGATACTTGCTAAATAAATGGTTAATGTTCTAGAAGGGGATGGCAGAGTGGTGAGGAACATCTTGATATGAGAGAAAAGGCCCCATATGGGCCTTTCTCCTTCCCACATATGCTAAAGGTAACTTGTGAAAGAGGAGGACTGGTGTCTGGACACTGGATAGAAACTCTGAAAACATCTTTGAGCTTTGTGCATATTTTGCATATTACTAAGTGAAATATGGTCTAAAATTAGAATCTTTTCCAACTGAGAGTTCAGGAAATTAAAGTTTTTTTTTGTTGTTGTTTTCTCTTTTCAGGGTATGTTCTACTTATACTCAAGTAGTTAATTCTTGAATATAAAAGGACTGCTAGATTTTTATAACATAGATCCATTGTGCCTTAGTATATTAACATCTTGTTTTGTTAATAAATTAAAATTTATCATTTTAATAACTTAAAACAGAGATTGTACTTAAGAATAATGAAATGATTCAAATGATATAACAGGCATGAAATGCCTATGCCCAACATAACACTAAGCATGTATGCTATTATTTTATAATTGACAATTTCACTAAGTACTACACCCATGCCAAATGCAAGCTTGGTGATCAAATTGAGAAGCACGACATTTTTCTTAACCAAATATGCTTTATCTCTGTGCATGCCAAGAATTTTTCTGTACACTGTTACTGAATAGACATGCACTAATTAATTAAAGGGATAATTGAAAAACAATGACTCCCTTGTCTTTCCTGGAATAAACTGAACTTGGGAAGCTTTATTTTAATGTTAATATGTCAAGGAAAAAAACTTTTATAAAATCCAAGTAACTGTAATCTTTTGGATACTAATATTTTTGGAAAAAAAAACTCTCAGCTTTATTTGTCTTATTGAGTATCTGGATTGATGTATTATCTTGAATTATATGGTAGAGGTCAGGAAAAGAAGGGATAGATCCAGCTTTGTGAAAACACATAGTAAAACAACCTAAGTACTCTTTATTCAGAAACATAATTTTTTAAACTTCTAACTATAAATTCAGGTACCAGTACTTAGAAGGGTACACACACAGCAGGGTACTGATGCATAACTTCATTAGCTCCAGGCCAAGTCCAGTAACTGGGGCAGAGAACTGTCCATCTTTGAGTCTTTTCACTTAAAAAGAACCCAGTGATTTTTAAACTCTCAATGTTGCTCTGCAGGATTTGAAAACTGAATAATAACACAACCAAAGTATTTAAATATGCTTTTCAATGTTACCAAGTGCAGAAATAATAGTAGGAAAATAAAAAATACCATCTCAATTATTAGCAATGATCTACCTGAACATACATGGTAAGCTTGATCTAAAACTCCAGTGATTCACAAGTTGAGTGAACAGATAAAATCCATTCAGTCCCACTTAACTGACCATTTTCTGCAGAGGTTAGAGTGGGAATAGAAAAATCCTGCCCAATTTCACACTATATGCACAGTGATTTAGTACCCAGCAACTTTTTAGTCACACTTTGGCTTCCTATCTACCTTCTAGGAAGGTTTGTTTTTATTCTCTATGGCAAGAATCTAAGCAGCTATTTTACTAGCCTGCACAATGCAGAGAGATTAGAATCTTTCAGTTTGACTTTTATACTCTTCTTTCTTTTTGAAACAGAAAATCAAGTTATTAAATGCATAAAGATGCAGCCTTTCTCTGTTAAATTTGAGAGGGTGATTCTGGTGAGCTGGAAGTTGCTTGCAAACCTGAACAACTGACAATTGAGCAAAAACGGTGATTAGCAAGCAGCGAACTCACTATACTATATCTTCACTTTTTGTTTTCATGATTTTAATTCCATATGGTCAGCAACGGATGAAGTGCTTATTTGACTTTAAAAATAGTTATTTATTTAAGAATGCGAGAGAGAGAGAGTGAGCCAGCAAGCTAGCTCTCATACATACTATTTCGCTCCCTAAATCCCTGCAATGTCCCAGAGTGGGCTGGGCTAAAGGAAGGAGCCAGGAATTCAATCCTAGTCTACCACTTGTATGACAGGGAGCCAACTGGAGTCATCATTGCTGCCTCCCAGGATCCACATTGGTTGGCATCAGCAGAAGAGCCAGGTTTAAGGTCCACTCTGATCTGGAACATGAGAGTCTTAACATGGCATCTTTGCTGATGGTCTAAATGTCCACAGCCATATTTCATATATATATTTATATTTTATATGTTTTATACAAATATAAATTTGTATTTTAATAATATATATTTGTATTTTAATGAAACATAAATCCCACACTGCCAATACTTCTGAAAGAGTTATGTATGTGAAATCATACTATATTTTATGTGAGAATTATAAAGGGAAGTTAGAGGGCTTTAAACTGTAGTGTTGAATTTGGACATTGTTCATTTAAGAGGTGTTAAAGTTTCATATATTTCTGTCATATGGGGAGTTCAAGATACCATATTAATGAGGGCACTATAATCCATTCTTTAGCACATACAACTGTCAAACTGTATGTCCCTGTTCATGGCATCTTGAGTCCTATCCAGAAGTAAAATGGATTAGTTTTACATTTTTGAGTTCATCTTACTATGACTGTTTATTCACGGATTCACTGCACTAGTATTGGTGTATAAATTACTGAAGAAATCAATTTAGCTGTCTTCTTAAAAGCAGCTATTCTACTCTCTACCTGTTGTCTCTTAACAATAACAAAAATAAACTTCCCCTTCAATGATTCCAAAATAGTAAAAATGGTGACAAGATACCCTTGGGTGACGGCATATCCATAAAACACAATTTTCAGGACCAAGTTGAAGAGATTCACATTGCAACCCAGACATAGGTTCAGAATTTCAGAAATACTCTTACCAAATTTACTTTGCAACATTAAATGTCTACCTATCATGCTTTCCATCTCAAACTGTACATTTTAAATTTGTGTATAAGATACAATGACTAAAACCATACCAAGTTGTCTATACACCTTTTTCCTTGGTTGATGCTACTAGACAGATGCCAACTAAAGATCCTATGGATGCTGACATAATCACCAACTACATGTGAAAGTGTGCTTTTCTTGGGAAATTCCCATCCTTATGAAGACTTGACTAGATATATGTTGGCTGATGTACAGACAATATTATTCAGTCCATGAATTGCTCTACAGATTTGTGTAGTCTATAACCCAAGAAAGTTTAATAAAGATCAAAATAGTTATTGTCACCATTAATTTAATGTCATCAGAAATTTTTTGAGTGGCCAGCATTGTAGCACAGAGGACTAAGCCATCACCTGAGACACTGGCATCACATATGAGTGCCAGTTTGAGTCCTGGCTGCTCCATTTCTGATCCAGCTCCATGCTGATGTACCTAGGAAGGCAGCAGAGGATGATCAAAATCCCTGGGCCCCTGCCATCCCCATGTGAGACCTGGAAGGAGTTCCAGTCTCTTAGCCTCAGCCTGGCCCAGCCATGGCCATTGAGGCCATTTTGTTAGTGAACCAAAAGATTGAATCAATCAATCAATCAATCAATCTTTTTCCGTAACTCTGCCTTTTTTAATAAATAAATTTAATCATTTTTTTAAAAAAAGACATTTTCTTGAATTAGAAGAAGCCCTTCTTTCTATTGCACCCATTAGAGTTACTGGTCATTGATTTTAGAATACAAAAAGGTAGATACTTTTACAGTGCTTGTATCAATATTAGTAGTTTTCATATGCCACTCAGTGACCTTTAGTTCCTGAGATATTACAATGAAATGACGTGTTATGAAAGAGTTACTGTTACTCATCAGATATCACATCTCCCACCATAGGCTAGACAATATGCAAACTCAATCCTATTTTCAATGATAAAAATAATCTTTGTTTAAAAAGTCAATATATCCCTATTAATACAGTTATTTCCATTTATTTGAAAGATACATACCTTCCCAGTATGAAGCACGTGGACATTGGCATCACTATATCATATGACATTGAAATGCACTGTTTTCATTTTTTAAAGCAAGATTGAAATCCTAAGAGAGAAATGAGAGCCAAAGAAGAACTGTATTCTCCAAACGCAGGAGAATCTTCTGTTTTTGGTGTAAAATAGTCTTCCATTTCTTGAGCACTGAAACACTGATATTGCCATTTGCACACAGATTTAGGAATAGTCAACTAGTCATTACCTCATGCCCTCTGTGCCACGTAGATATACTTCAGGTATAAAAATACAGTTCTAGTGTCCCCACTGATGGATGAATGGATAAAAGAATCATGGTATAGACTATTATTCAGTCCTAAAAAGTATGAAATCCTGACATTTTCAGAAAAAATGGATGGAACTGGAGAATATTACATTAAGTGCAATACACCAGATATGGCAAAATAACTCATGTTCCTTGTCATATATCAAAATTTAAAAAAATTAGTCAATATGATGTCAGACTAGTGATTAATAAAAGTTGAGAAGAGTGTGGGAAATAGGTAGAGAGAGATTGGCTAACAAGTACCAAATCAGATACAAATATCAAATTCTAGTGTTCCATAGTACAGTGGGGGTGACTAGAGTTCACAATGATGTTTTATATACTGCATAAAGACCTAGAAAGAAGAGAAGGTAGGCTTTAAACACAAAGAAAAGGACATAAAATAGAAAAGCTACTTTCCTGGGTTGATCAGATTGTACCATATATCTGTGTTGAAATATTGCACTGTACCTCATAAAAATGCAAAAGTATTGCATGTTAATAAGAAATTTTAATTTTATTTTTAAAAACATTTATTTCTTTGAAAGGCAGTGTTACAGAAAGGGAGAGGGAGAGAGGGACGGAGGGAAGGAGGGAGATATATATATATATAGATATATATATATATAGAGAGAGAGAGAGAGAGAGAGAGAGAAAGCATGAGAAAGAGAGATCTTCTATCCACTGATCCACTCCCCAAATGTCCATAACAGTAGGACTAGTCCAGCTGAAAGGCAGAGCCAGGAGCTTCATCCTGGTCTCTGAAATGGCAGGAGCCTAAGCACTTAGGCCATCTTCCATTGCTTTGTCAGGCACATTGGTAGGGAGCTGCATCAGAAGTGGAGCATCTGTGACTCAGCATCATAGGCAGCAATTAAACTCTCTGTATCACAATGCTGGTCCAGGTCAAAAAGTTTTAAAACTAAAATGTTTTTAAAAACACAGTTCTGCTGTTAGAAACTTGACTGAGGGTGCTAGGACTTCTCTCTGAAATGCTAGCTTGTTTTGTCTTCAACTGTTGGTGTGTGCCCATTCCAGTGCTCCTCAGGCATGACATAAGAATACCATTAATCTACTTCCTCAGCAGAACCAGCCACATCCTGACTACCACTTGGAAGAAGAATACTATGTGAAATCACTAGACTGATTTTCTTCCAGATTAGAAAGGTGGCAGAGGACATTGTCTCCCCAGCTACATTTATTCAGATATGCCCTGAGGACCAAAAACATTTCCAATATCATCAAGAAATCCACAGATTGTTAGCTAAGTAATCAGCCAATAGACTGATAAATTATATCATCTATTATTTATTATATATTATTTCTTGTTGAAATTAGGATTAAATATGGCTGCTTAATTTAAGCGTTCAGATATCACGTGGGAAACCTGCATCCTATATCAGAGTACCTAGGTTTGATTCCTTGCTCCACTCTTTATAGTAACTTCCTGCTAATGAGCATCCTGGGAGGCAGCAGGTGATACCTGAAGTGGTAGGTCCCCCACATTCACCCCCATCCACACATAAGACCTGAATCAAGTTCCTGGCTCTAGGCTTCGATCTAGTCCAGCCCTGTCCATTGCTGGCATTGGGGAATGAACCAGGGGATGGGAGCACTTGCTTGCTCCCACTCAAAATAAAAATGTAATATTCATTATTAAGTAAAGGTTACAAAGGAATTATACTGACTAGAGTGACCCCTATGGTCTTTCACAACAAAAGAACACTGTTTGATTTTATGTCAAAATACAGTAGAGAATATTTTCAAAATGAAAGGAATATAACTTCAATTAAAAGGCAAACTCAAAATGTATTGCATGCAAATTAAGAAAAAATAAAAATCATATTTTAATTTTAATTATTTAAAAAATGAAAGATTTATTTACTTATTTTTTAAGCAGCAGAGTTACAGACAGAGGAAAAGACAGAGAGAGAGAGAGAGATCTTCCATCCACTGGTTCACTCCCCAAATGGCTGCAATGGCCAGAGATGGACTGATCCGAAGCCAGAAGCCAGGAGCAAGGAGCTTCTTCTGGGTATCTCCCAAGGGTGCAGGGGCCCAAGCATGTGGGCCATCTTCCACTGCCTTCCCAGGCCATTAGCAGGGAGCAGGATCAGAAGAGCAGCAGCTGGGACACAAACCAGTACTCATGGAATGTTGATGCTGCAGGCAGAGGCTTAGCCCACTACGCCACAGTACCAGCCCCATAAAAATTATTTTGACAAAGCTCAACAGAATATCCACAATGAGTCACAGTCAACTAAACTTTTTGAGTTGGGGATAGGTGTGACACGGGAAATGATAATGTAAAGATCAGACTTATGGAAGAAATAGAGTCTGCCTTAGCTAAAGAACACTTCAGAAATGGGGAAATGGACAGCATTAGGTTTATTTGTGCATGTTGTCCAAAGAGTAGGATGTGGGAAGGAGGCTAAAGAAGATTTGGAAAACTGCCTAGGAAGTTTTTATGACTAGCAAGCAAAGAATAAAGCAGGCAGAGGGAAAATGACCCTTTGTTCACGTATTACACGTAGGATACAAGTTTATCAATCATCCCAAATTTAAGTGTGCATCAGGTATGATAAAGCATTATGGCACAGATCTCTTTGAATCAACAAGCAGAGTTTTTCTTGGGAGAAGTATTGGATACTAACAAATATTGTGAGTGGGTCTGGAGAAAATGATAGGTAGAGGTTAAAAAATAATCCTTTTTAAGTAGTATTTATGTAAGTCCTAGCTTCCTTCTATCTTTGTGTGTACCTACTAACCTATCAATCTATCTCTTCATACCTAAACAGGAATCCCTAGATTTCTGTAACAATCTTGAAACAAATATAGAAAACATTGCCATAAAATCAATATACTTATTGATACATTTCACATATGGTTTGCTCTGAAATTAGACTAGAGAGAAATGACAAAATGGCCATAACTGCATTCAAGACAATTATAAGTATGAAAAAAATCGAGCAATTATACAATCTCTGTTCTAAAATTCTCTTTCTTTAAACACAAAGAACTAACAAAACCACACTATTCAACTTGTACCAAATCTGATTCATTTGATTTCTGGTGAGTTCAGACCTGGTGGCTGCTATTTCAAGCCTCATTTCTTTTTTTGACCTCAGATAATAAATTTGAAGTTGGCCAGTTTCCATTCAGCCTTGTTGCATTGTTTGCTAGTTTATAAGACTTTATGTTTGCATCAAAAATGTTATAGGAGGAAAATCACAAAGAGGTCACAATTCTGGGCAATTTTCCCTGTTTTACACAGATTACAAAATTGTTGCAAAGTTGCCAACCACTGGACATACTTGATAGCAGAAAATAACCCAAACACTGAAAATCCCTGTCACTATTTTGCTAATCCCTTATAACAAGAAACTTCTGTCCTGAACAACTGGTTCCCCTCCCTTCCTCCTCCCCCTGGTCTATCCATCCAGCATTTTTTCTCATTCCTCTGGTGGCACAGGCTTTCACATGGGTTTCTCACATTCTAACAGGAAAGGAAACATCTTAAGAAATCATTATGATATAAACCTACTGGACCAGTATGGCACAGAGCTGGCTTCTTATTTAGACAAAGAAGGCAGCTTCTAAGCACTACAGTCAGAGGGCATCACAAAACCCTGCTGGACTTTAGAAATTCCAGGCAAACCTCTGGTCCTGGGAAGGGCTGATACTTCTTCTTCTTCTTTTTTTTTTTTTTTAAACTTTTATTTAATGAATATAAATTTCCAAAGTACGACTTATGGATTACAATGGCTTCCCCCCCATACCGTCCTTCCCACCCACAACCCTCCCCTTTCCCACTCCCTCTCCCCTTCCATTCACATCAAGATTCATTTTCGATTATCTTAATATACAGAAGATCAGCTTAGTATACATTAAGTATGGATTTCAACAGTTTGCTCCCACACAGAAACATAAAGTGAAAAATAATAGATGATTTTTTTTAAATGATGATGAAATCAGAGCAGACCTATTGTTATGTTTAATCCCAGTGAGAGTCAAGTTGGGAATTGATAATTTCTTTCTTTTTTTTTTTTTTTTTTTTTTACAGAGGATCAGTTTAGTATGCATTAAGTAAGGATTTCAACAGTTTGCACCCCCATAGAAACACAAAGTGAAATATATTGTTTGAGTACTCGTTATAGCATTAAATCTCAATGCACAGCACATTAAGGATAGAGATCCTACATGAGGAGTAAGTGCACAGTGACTCCTGTTGTTGACTTTACCAATTGACACTCCTGTCTATGGCATCAGTAATCTCCCTATGCTCCAGTCATGAGTTTCCAAGGCTATGGAAGCCCTCTGAGTTCTCCGACTCTTATCTTGTTTAGACAAGGTCATAGTCAAAGTGGAGGTTCTCTCCTCCCTTCAGAGAAAGGTACCTCCTTCTTTGATGACCTGTTCTTTCCACTGGGATCTCACTCACAGAGATCTTTTGCCAGAGTATCTTGGCTTTCCATGCCTGAAATACTCTCATGGGCTTTTCAGCCAGATCCGAATGCCTTTAGGGCTGATTCTGAGGCCAGAGTGCTATTTAGGACATCTGCCATTCTATGAGTCTGCTGAGTATCTCACTTCCCATGTTGGATCACTCTCCCCTTTATTTACTCCATCGGTTAGCGTTAGCAGGTACTAGACTTGTCTATGTGCTCCCTTTGACTCCCAGTCCCTCCACCATGACCAACTGTGAACTGAGATTGATCACCTGGAACAGTGAGATGGCATTGGTACATGCCACCTCGATGGGATTGAATTGGAATCCCCTGGTATGCTTCCAACTCCACCACTTCTACCATTCAGGCTGTTCCTATTTGGCCATCAAAACTCCCTGGAGGAATTACATCTAAGGGAAACTTTCTCTTCCCCTCCATTATCATTCTAGTTAAGTTTGACTTTCTTTTTTCCCATAGCACCTATGCTTACTTCTTTTTTTTTAGATTATTTATTTATTTATTTGACAGGTAGAATTATAGGCAGTAAGAGAGAGAGAGAGACAGAAAGAAAGGTCTTCCTTCCATTGGTTCACCTCCCAAGGAGCTGCAACAGCCAGAGCTGCACAGATCTGAAGCCAGGAGCCAAGTGCTTCTTCCTGGTTTCCCATGTGGGTGCAGGGGCACAAGCACCTGGGCCATCCTCCACTGCCTTCCCGGGCCACAGCAGAGACCTGGACTGGAAGAGGAGCAACCGGGACTAGAACCTGAAGCCCATATGGGATGTTGGTGCTGCAGGTGGAGGATTATCCTAGTGCATCATGGCGCCAGCCCCTATGCTTACTTCTAAGTGAGTATTTCCCTCAGGTGCCATTGAATTTATAATAGGAATGAAAGCTCTCACGTTAGATTATGAGGACCTTCAAAACAGGAGCTTCTATTTCAGTTTCTCAAGAAGAGGCAAAGTAGGCAAAGTATCTGGCACATGATCATTGCTCAAGAAATACTTTTTGAATGAATTCATTAGAAAACTGCCTCTGATGAGAATTACTGGTCTATAGGACTCCATAAATACTTACTGGGCACACATTACATTTGAACCACTAGGTGCAAAGTTATATAGCAGAAGTAAAAATCCATGTTCTTACTCCAAGAAGGGAGACATACAACATATAAATTGTGATAACAGCAGTTAAAAAAGAATAATCAAATAAAGATTGATTGCACTGTTTTTGACTATGATGGCTTCTCTGAGAAAGGGGACTTCTGAATTGAAACCCGAGAGATGATCCAGGTAGAAGGGAAAGTTGTGTAAAGTTGAGTATGAGCTTAGAGTACTCCCAGTCTAAAAAGAAGTATAGATTCCTACGGCATTGTGAACAGGGTGAGAATCTTTAGAGACAAGATTTACACTGTAGGCAGTGTCAGATTAGACAGAAGTTTTGAACCAAAGCCAGGAGTTGGCCTTTTGTTTTGTAAGCAAGGGGAACTTTTTGCAGGGTTTTAAGTGAGAGTAACATAAGCCTTTACCTATTTTAAATAGATACTGCCTTTGTTAGTAATGCCGAAAATAAATTGAACATGGTAAGAATCAAGGAAAACAACTAGGGGCAAGATTCAAAACATTTAATAGTTTCTATAGCCTTTGGCACTTATCAGCCAGAGAAGTTGTCAACTAATCAGAATGGACACTGGGCAACTGGTCAATATATTTGTATTTAAGTTGAATAGCTGGTTAACCTCATTGGATATGGTGATAGATAATTGTGGTATGAGCTAGAGGGATAGTATAAGGATGAAGAGAGATGAATCGATGTGAAATATAATTGGAAGATACAACTGACAAGATTTGAGGATAGTTCAGATGCAGGGTGTCCTTAGATAAGGTAGAATTCTTTGGTAAACCAAACTGAATGTTGTGGTTTACAGAAGCAATGATCTGAATCTCTATTCCATTTCAAGAACAGGAATCAAATGTTCTATTTCAGCCCTGATAAATCTAGTTCTATTTATGACACTCAGGTTCATATGTTAAAGCAGTGACTGGGCTTCCATATTTAACCTGAAGATAGTGGTAAAAGAAACTACCTTTAGGTGTGCTTTTGCCAGCCTTTAGATAAGTGTTTCCCTTAGAGGAAAATAAGGAAACTGTATTCTGAGAAGATGAGCCAAGAACAACTTGAGGAAATGCCTTAGGGACAGGAACTTAAGAGAAAGCACCCTGGTTAACATTATCTATTGCCTAACTTCAAGAGATCTTGATGCTGCCACAATAGTAATAAGGTACTTCAATCTCTCCATTCTCCTACTAGAACATAGTAGATACTTAATATCATAAATATATTGCTCTCATTTTAATTGGTACTATTAAGACATCTTGTCTATATTAAGTACTATAGATACATTGCTGAAAATGTCAATTTGCCATAGAGAGCTGGCCTGGAAGAGGGGCAACCGGGACAGAATCCGGCGCCCCGACCGGGACTAGAACCGGTGTGCCGGCGCCGCAAGGCAGAGGATTAGCCTAGTGAGCTGCAGCGCCAGCCTCCATAGAGGTTATTTCCATGCTGACTGGTGGAAACACACAAATAAGACATGCAATTTCAGAATGAAGACTGCTTTAGTAGCAATAAGTCCAGATCTTGAAATATTTATCCTTAATAGGAAAACTGGGTTTAGTAATGATAGTGAAGGGAAATATTTACTGTGAAAAAGTATGTATTTGCTTTTCATCTTTAACAAATAAATATAAACAAACTTCAATAATATTAAACGTTTTCTCTGGATAATATTTATTGGAATTTATTTTTTAAAGATTTATTCACTTGAAAGGCAGAGTTACAGAGACATAGAACTAGAGCGAGAGCGAGAACAAGAAAGAGACAGAAAGAGACCTTCCATCTGCTGGTTTACACCCTCTATGACCACAATAACCAGGACTCAGCCAGGCTGAAGCCAGGAGCCAAGAGCTTCTTTTGGGCCTCCCACATGGGTTCAGGGGCTGAAGCACTTGGGCCATCTTCTGCTACTTTCCCAGACACATTAGCTGGGAGTTGGATTGGAATTGGAACAGCTGGGACTTGAACTGGCACCCATATGGGATACCAGTGCTGCAGAAGGCAGCTTTATCTGCCACGCCACAGCGCTGGCCCTTCATTGGGATGTCAAGAAATCTTGTAGACAGAACAATTTCAACTTTTTGAAAGCACCATCTTCATGTTTCAATATGTTACAAATGTAATGGTTTACAATTCAAGCAAAATAGAGGTCATGTATTCATTGTGGGGACACAGTGTTGTGGTACATTCCAGGAAAGTCAGTATCTATAAACCAAAGCTGGAATATTGTATACAAATTCTTACAGGCTCCTTTGTCTGTTTGTTGTTTTCCTATTGCGACCTACCACTAAGTGATGGGAACCCTTTTTAAAGTAGGATCTCTATATTCACTATGTATTTAGTACTATTTGTTTGTGCATGTCTTTCTGCTATCCTCATGTAATGTCACTACTTGAATGTTTCATACTGACAACAACTAGATGTAAATGTTTATTTCAGTGCATTTATTGGGTTATTAAGATATTTCAGAGTTGTTATTTTACATAGCTGGACTTAGCAGGTGCCAATTTTATGATGATTAAGGTTTTATTCAATATTATATATCAGGAGTAGGCTCCAAAACTGCCTATTAATCAAATGCCCACTTAAAAGCAGTTTGTTTTTAATGGACCTTGATTTGTTTATTTATTTGAAAGTCAGCTACAGAGAGAGAGGGAGAGAAAGAGATCTTCCGTCCTCTGGCTCACTCTACAAATTGTTGCAATAGCCAGGGCTGGGCCAAGCTGAAGTCAGGAGCTTGGAACATCTTCTAGATCTCCTACATCGATAGCAGGGGCTCATTACTCAGGCCATCTTCCACTAATTTTCCCAGTCATCAGCAGGGAGCTATATTGGAAGTGGGGCAGCAGGGATGTGAACTGATGCTCATAGGGGATGCTGGCAATTGCAGGCTCCAGCGCTACTTGCTTTGCTACTACGCCAGACCCAATGAATACTTTTGTAAAATAAATAAATCTATATTCAATTGTCACTGCAATTTTTAATTTTCCATTATTTTTCCCTAAAACATCACAATGTTTTTATTTAAGAATAAATCCATGGGGCCTAGTGATGTGGTGCAGTGGGTTAAGCTGTATGCAATGCCAGCATATCATATGAGCCCAAGCTGCTTCAGTTCTGATGCAGCTCCTTGCTAATGGCCTAGGAAAGCAGCAGAAGATGGCCCAAGTACTTGGGCCCCAGCAACCTATATGGGAGATCTTGATGGAGTTTCTGGCTCCTGGCTTCCTCCTGGTCCACCTCTGGCCATTGTGACTATTTGGGGAGTAAACTAGGGGATGGAAGATCTCTCTCTCTCTCTTTCTCTCTCTCTCTCTTTCATTCTCTCTCCCTCTCTCTCTCTGTAACTCTGCCTTTCAAATAAAATAAATCTTAAAAAAAAATCCCATTGTTTCCAAGGATGGAACTGAAATCTGAAGAAGATTGGGAAGGAAGAGAAATTGCGTAGGGTAGGGAATAAAAATTACACAGCAGTTGTTTGCTGCAGAGATTAGACACTAGTTGGGACCTCAGAGTGCCTGAGTTTGAGTCCCAGCTATGCTTCTGATTCCAACTTCCTGTTACTGTATACCCTAGAAGGCAGCAGGTGCTTGCCCAAGTGGTTGGGTCCCTGCCACCCATGTGGGAGACCCTAATGGAGTTCTGGGCTCCTGGCTTCTACCTACCCCAGCTCCAACTATTGGAGGCATTTAGGGAGTGAACCATCAGATGGGAGATTGATCTCTCTCTCTTTCTGTGTCTCTGTATTTCTTTCTATGTCTCCACTTTTCAAATAAGATTAAAAAAAATTACTGGGAGAATAAAAGCTACACAGAGGTCAAATCCTACACATATTGGTCTTTTAATGTTGTATTCTTTTTCTTTACATTTACCTCTGTTATTTATATTATTTATTTATTTATGTTACTTATATAATATTATATTCATTATTAGTATACAATTTAAATCTTATTTCAATTTGACTTTTTTTTGTCTTTGTGGAAGAAAAAATTGTGTGTTTGAAAAAAGCATGATAACCTATGTCTAGAAATGTTTCCTTTTCATGACCCTTATGAATGTGTACCAATGGATCAGTAAGAAGATATATCTGAAATATTATTTATAATTAGTGGAGTTCAAGCAATAAAATCACCAGGAACAGATTGTAGGAGTTGGTTATTACCATTGTGAAAGCTCTATTCCATGCTATACCTACAAAGTATTCTATTAGTAAAAGACTCTGTGGGGATAAATTGCCCTTTTATAGAGAAGTGTGTTTGCTAATTGTCACTTAGACTTTGCTTAAGAATGGAGAACCATGTAGTGCTATTTGAAGTTAATTGAAGTATCAGTACATGCCCAAAGAGTTTCTTTGTAAAAAAATTCCTTTTAATGTAAATATCTTATATTGGTCTGAAAAACTACTTTAAATATTTACTAGAACAGATGGATGGCTTAATTATAGAGTTGGATGGGTGAGGGTGAATGTATGTAGTGTTTCATGTAGTAAAAAAATTCACTAATTACAACTTATTAAAAATTGAAAACTCAGCAAAGGTATCAGTACGATGAAAGCTTCTTGAGTTTTAATTAATTTGAAAGGCTGCTGTACTAGTTCTCTCATTTTGTTTAGTCTACAAGCTTAAGTAAAGGCCAATAGTTTTAAAGGTTGTGAATTTTCCTAAAACCTTCAGGATTTGGATAAAGCCCATTTGTGCCATCTGCAAGTGTGCAAATTATTATACAAAATATCAGTACAAATAATAACTTGTATAGAATTTCATGTTTTGAAAGTCTTTTTAGAAAATATTAAACCAGATGAGACAGTTTTTTGAACTCAAGCTTACAGCAGCTGGATAGAAGTATCTTTATTTCAAAGAAACTACGATACCGTCTTCAGAGACACAGTATTCACATTCTATTAATCAAAATAAACAATATCTAAGATGAAGTCACTCTCTTTTCCAGTTTAATTAAAGGGATGTTTGATTTTAATGCTTCATTGATTTACTTTGTCCCTAACCAAATATACAATTGTAATTAAATGAACTGTAGACAATGTTGCCAACACCAGATCCTCTCTTTCCCATGCTTCAGAGAAGGAATGCACTACAGAAAGAACCTTAATATCTATGTGCAAATACCTAAGGCTAAATAATCACCCTTTTAAGCCAAAGAGTTATACATGATTAAAAATACCCCAAGAAAAAATGAGAATTCTATTGTGATGAGAATAGATTGTATTATTATAAAAATAAAGCTATATTCATTTTTTCATGTTAAATAAATAGGGTTGAAATAAGGAATAGAATAGATAAGTTTTTTTTTTTGTATTTTCTTAGGATTTATTTTTATTTATTTAAAAGGCAGTGTTAGAGAGAAAGAGAGAGAGAGAGAATTTTCTATCTGTTGATTCACTCCTCAAAGGCTGCAATGGCTGGGGCTGGGCCAGACTGAAGCCAGGAGCTTCATCAGGGTCTCCCATGTGGTGCAGGAACCCAAGGACGTGGGCCACCCTCCACTGCTTTGCTAGGCACATTAGCAGGAAGCTGGATTGGAAGTGAAGCAGCAAGAACTCAAACCAGCGCTCATATGGGATACCAACATCACAGGTTAAAGCTTTATACATAATACTAAAGCACCCCCCCCCCAGTTTTTTGATTTTTTAAAATTTACTAGAAGAGTAGTTATTTGATCAGAAGATAGTTTATTAAGTAATTTCGTTTCTGTTCCCTTTGATATCATGCAATCAAAGTTAATTTTAGGGGCACAAAGAAGTTCATTCTCTTAGTGGTTCCTGCATTTGGCTGATCACATAAAAATGCCAAATGTGCATTTGATACAGATTCCAGGATGCATCCTATAAACTCCAAAAGAGAATTACACAGAGCTATAGCTGGTTGCTGGCAGATAGATAAAGATTAAATCTGAACATTTAAAGGCTAGATCTGGCAAGTTTCCTCAAATTTATTCACTAACAACTTGTTTCCTAGGGACATTTATTTTGCATAATAATGTGGACCTTCCTAAATATTAAGCAACATAATGGTCAAATGAATAATATGGATTAAGTATCCATTTAATATGGGATGATCAATTCATTCTAAGGAACCAAGAATTAGAAATAAAAGTAGAACATATTTCTAATAAGATTTCATAAACAATATGTTATATATATTCTATATATTCTACATAATATATATCTTATATAATAATATAATAATACTGCATACAGACTACTCAGTTGTTTATTATCTATAGAAACTAACACAGGGCTTTAAGTCACAGGTGCTGAAAGGTCTGTGTATATGTAGGATGAGAAAGAGTTCCCATTTCTCCTGCTGGTATTGACCTGTTCTAATTCATACAGACCACAACAGAACTGCAAAGGATGTGGATATGTCCAATTAAGGCAGAAAATAGATTTTCATACTTCCAAAAACCTCTCAAATTGGATATTCTAAAATCCTACTTGTTATCTCTATTGCCAAAGTTTGGCACACTTGCAGTCTTTGGCATCTGCAACTTTCCAATGGTCCATCTGGAGTCGGTAATAGGTGTCCTCTCTCCCAGGCTAGTCAATACATCAGTAGTTTTGTGGGTGTTATCTCTACTGCATCTCACACTTCCCCTTGTTTCATGTTTGCCCACCTAGAATATAGTAACAACTACCAAACAGACCCCTCTCTGATTCATACCTAGCCACAATAGTAGCTCTAAGTATATCTATTTTCACTCAAAATTCAGAAATTTCCCAAATTATTGAGTGTAGAATCTTAGGTTTCTCAAGTAGCACACAAGGCTCAATTATAACACTATCTATCTTCTCACAGGACACTATTATATTCCTCTGGTTATATTGTTGTTTTCAAAATAATGTTTATTTACTTGGAAGGCAGAGAGTCAGAGAGGGAGAGGGAGAGGGGGAGGAGAGAGGGAGGAGGAGAAGGGAGAGGGAGAGATGTCAAATGCGAGCACACTCCCAAATTGCCCACAACAGCCAAGGCTGGACCAGAAGAATCTTGCCTACCACATGAGTGGCAAGGACTCAAGTACTTGAACCATAACCTGCTACCTCCAGGGTGTGCATTAACAGGGAGCTAGAATCATGAGCAGAACTGGAATCTGAATCCAGGAACTCTAATAAGAGGTGCAGTGTCCCAGCTGGCATCTTAATTGCTAGGCCAAATGACTACCCATACATTGTTTTCATTGATAGTACATTTTGCAGTTATCATCTGACTCTCAATATGTTTTACTTGCTTACCTCTTTATTGTCTGATTTCTCATGAGAGATTGTACCTTCCAAGAAATCGGAGACCTGTGTGTGTGTGTGTGTGTGTGTGTGTGCTCTTTCTTTCTGGTCCATAAAACACAGCCAGGATGTTACTGGTACTCAAAAAGTTTACAATGCCAAATGAAAAGCTGTCTATTCACTGCAGGATGTTATCTCAGGAGAAAGAGATAAGGCACCAGTCCATGATATAACCAGTTGTTTTAGGCCCTTCATGTGTGATGACATTCAAACAGGCTTTATTATACTTTACTTAGGATCATATTATGTTGCTATCAGATGTCTGTGTTAAGATTACAAACTTTTAAGGGCAAGGGGAGTGAGTTGTGGAATTATAATTTTATTGAAGCTTGAAGAGGTATTGTGTTTTGCTCAAATTCTCTAGAAAGCTTAGAGGGGACTCCTGTGTCTCCACTGTGCTTTTATCTTTTGATTCAGATTTTACACTTCTTTCACGTCATTACTTTGGCACACAGAATGTTTTGCACATAGTAGGGAAATATATTAAATATTTCTTGATTCACTGCTTTGTATGTAATACTTTGGTTCAGAGAAACAGTTGACTTCCTCAGTTCTGGGTTAAATTGAGTAAACCAACAAAAATCATGTGTGTTTATACAGAGTATAATGGCATTTAAGAGGACTAGATCATTTTCCCTGCTATGGTTGCTACCATGACTTCCACAATAATTGTCACTGTAAGAGACCATTCTAGAAAAGACAAAGCCTTCCAAGGCCTTATTTCTTACTGTTACATGCCCTGAAGGAGACTAAGCATAATAAGGGGCATTAAAGAGAAAAACCATTGGTTTGAACCTAATTACCAAGGAAATTGCTACCTCAAATTCAAACTGAACTCATTTTACGAAAAATTTTTAGTTCCTAATATTGTGAACATGTCATATGTCAGAATTTTGTCTTTAATGACAAGTTACATTGTATGAAATTATTTTGTTCAATACATGTTAATATTTTACAATAGCATATTAGCTCTACCTGGCCACAACCTGAAATATTCAGACTGAAAAAAAAAATCTCTATTTCTTTCCTTCCCTATTGTTTCCCAAAGACTATGCAGGTATTTTGGAATAAATCATTATCTTGTGACAGAATGTTAACTATTAAAGAAAAAATAAAATAAACATGAGGTCCTCCTTTATATGACCATTATGTACATGCATATGTGTGCATGTGTACCTGCATTCAGATACATATATATGTGCACATGCATAGTAGTTGGAGAGGGCAATTTATTTCCTTTGTTAGTGAAACATATCCATTAACTTCTTAAGATAATATGATCTCTGAAGGTGAATTGTCAGCTTCTACAACCTCATCAAATGTTGAATAGAAAGTAAATTTACTGTAGCAAATAGTTTACATTCACGTTAAAAAGAAACAAATAGCAAATCACTGGAAGTTCAAGTATTTTTTATTTTAGTTCCAACTCGATTTTTGAGTTTCTAATTAATGTCTTCTTTTGGTTTTGGTAGTTTGTAGATTAAACTAGCTTAAGTATTTTATTAAAAGACATTGGTAGGGAGTAAAAATACATATGTATATATATATATATATGTTTCTAATGATTTTTACTACTAGTTAATTTAAGAAGTTAAAGATTTTCATAGATTGAAATACGAACACTTTAAAATCATCATCTAAACTCCTGTAGATAAAGGTGATGAAAATGAACTCAATTAATGGAACACTAGCAGGATTCTATGAAGACTGGAAAGAGAAAGGCGTGCAAGTCAAACATAGTATATGAAATCAAGAGTGATTATATTTTACAGAAAAGAACTTTATTTAAAAAACAGTCTAAGAATTAGAAGTTTTTGTAACTTTAGTGCCTCCATGTAATTGTCTAAGACTTTCAAGGAAGCACAACGTTGACTATCCATAGTTGCTCCTGCAGATAAATTTCTTGAAAAAAAAAAATACCCATCAATCCTTACAAGTCCTTATCTATAATATGAGTTTAACAACATAAAATGGAACTGTAGAATAATTTTTGAAGTACAATAAACAAAATTATCAGTATTAGGTTGGTATGTTTCTAACTTGCAAAATGCCCATTTGGAATTACTTTTAAGGTTTGTCAATAGGACATTTTTTCTTTCTCTGGCTTGCTTAAGGATAAACTAGATCTCCACTGCTGAGAGAGGAAGGTAAAATTTTCTTTGTATTTATTATCTGGATTTAAGTACAAAATACCAGCTTTTTAAACAAACAACTTCAAAAGTCCAATTTTATGATTTTCTTTGCTCAAAATGTAATTGGTTGCTAATGGAGTCACAGAAAAATGCTTCCAAAGTTTATGAAATGGATAGTGAAGTAAGTAAGCAAATGGCTACTGAAGAGGAATTATTGATTCTTCTGTTCCAATAGGTGTATTTCAGCATTGATGAATGGCATTTTGTTTCAATTGTGGCAATAATTTCTATTTAAGCCTCGGGTTTTCTGTGTCACCTTCCTCAGGCAGTGCTGTTTTTAAACCAGATATCACTGTGTTGCCTGAACTTCTCATTCTCTTGTTCCCCCTGGAAAACCTTAATTGAGTAGATGCTATTAAATCTAGGCATGAGGAGCTGTAAAGCTACCAATACTTAGTTGCAGACTTTTGCAAGAACCTTTACCTTGTCCTCAGTTTCACTGTTTGAACATACAGGAGACTAAATGAATGGGTATGCTCTTCCTTGTTAGCCCTAATATCTCTGATGTGTGAAATTATTTTTTTCACTCTCTACAGAATAACTAAAGGTATATCCTGAAATTTTAGGGACTGGAACTGTCGTGTAGTGGGTAAAGCTGCCGCCTGAATGTGGGCATCACAAATGGGTGCCGGTTCGAGTCCCAGCTGCTCCACTTCCAATCCAGTTCTTTGCTATGGCCTGGGAAAGCAGTAGGAGATGGCCCAAGTGTTTGGGCCCCTGCACCCGTGTGGGAGACCTGGAAGAAGCTCCTGGCTCCTGGTTTCAGATTGGCACAGCTCCGGCCGTTGCGGCCAACTGGGAAGTGAACCAGGGATGGAAGACCTCTTTCTCTTTCTGCAACTCTGACGTTCAAATAAATAAATACTTTTTTTTAAAAAAAGAAACTTATAGATGACTTGCAAAGACTGGGATCATTTTACAAGCAGTTCAGTTGATTACTATAAAATTATTAAACAAAAATATTAAGAATTAGGGTGAGCATTTCACACTTGTGGTTAGATGCTAGATCCTACATCAGAGTGCCTTGGTATGAGTGCTGGCTTCAGTACTGGATTTCAACTTCTTGCTAATGTGGACCCTGGGAGGCAACAAGTGATGGCTCATAGAGTTGGTCCCCTACCACCCACAGCAGAGATCTGGACTGAATTTCAGGTTCTTGGCTTTGGCCTGGGAACAGGCCATTGCAGGCATCTGGGAAGTGAGACAGTAGATGGGAGCTCTGTCTTTCTCTTTTTCAATCTCTTAAACAACTAAAAACACACTTATCTTCCATTTTCTGTGTTCTCCTAACACACTGTGCTTCTGTTATGAGCGTTCCTCTGACAGTTGTGTATCATAGCTGGATTCCTTGTACATCTGTCTATCTCATAAAACTGGAGAGAAGTGAAGACCAGGGAATTAAAGAGCTGTTCTATATGTTTGTTTCTATTCTCAACTCAGGTCTAAATAATATCATCTTCCATTTTCTCCTGAGTATTGCTTTTGGTTTATAATTAATTGAGCCCCATAAAAAGAATTCATGAAATCAATATTATTAGCTCATTTTTCAGTTGAGAAAACATGCTCAGAGATATTTAGTGACTTGCTAAAATCAGTCAGTAAAGGTGAAGCTGTACTATTTCATAGCTCTGTCTGATAATAAAAGTCAGGGCCCTTCTATGATAGGCGTTGATACTTCAGAATAGGTGAAGAACATCATTTGAAACAAAAGCCATTTTTTTTTTCTTCTGGAAACACTACAGCAAAAGCTTCCTAAAATGTAACTATTTTATCTGAAGACTAATAAAGAAAGAAGCAAAAGCAATTAAGTTACCTACTGTAATTCTTAGTTTTATCATATCTCCAATGGGCATTACACATGGAGACATGGTATGAGTTAATTATGATTATTTATGTGACATGATATCATTTATGTGCTTGGAACAGAGATGTTTAAAATAACTGCTACATCAAATATTTATTACTATTAAATCCTATTTATACAGAAACTCAAACACATCTTGAAGAGAAGTTAGCTGTCACTTTTAGGAAGACTATACTAGAAATTTATAAATATCACAAAATATTCCTTTGTATTTGAAATAGAAGTGATTTGTGACTATTTTTCTGTGTGCTGTACTTTCAGTAAATGCCTTCAGTGGTATAATAGTTAGGGGAGATAATATCTGTATTAGTGTGAGAAAGGAAAGGTCATGCTTTTAAGGTATATTCCATAGCATGATTTTTACTGAGCATGATTAGGAGTAATTGAATTTTATGTTACATTTTTTGATGCAGAGCTATATTAAATAGTCCTGAAATTTAATATAGAACTGTTTATCCAGAACAATGTTTGGTATTGATAAATATTTTGAAGAAAATAAACAGATTAGGCCTTTTTACACTTATGGTGCTACCATTCTAAGCTGACATTATAGTCCTTATATACACAAGATATCATATTTGTTTATTTTAACTATGTAGGCATTAAGAATTAGCATAATAATAATAGAAAATTCATTAAGTTTTATTTGTTAGTATATACATATACTAAATAGCAGAACCAGGGGAAATACAAAGGATCCCAAACCTAAATTTATGGCTTTTCCATTTTTAAAATTTGTTTTTATTGACAGTTTCTAATTATAATCTTTATGAGATACAGTGTGGAGTTTTGGTAACTTTCTTCTATTTATACTAGAACATATTGGAACAGTTGCTTCCCATGAGTTTTTGATAAACTAGTCTATAGTTCTGGAGATGCATGGTTGATAATTTTAATTCATATAGAAATATTAAAAGGATACATCTGTAGGCTCCCAACATCTTGGCTAGACAGTGATTTTTATTCATTAGAGAAATTATATATTGTCTATTGCTTTTGATGAAGATAGTGGATTACTTTGTTTTTAAAACAAAGGCATTATAGTCATGAAACAAAGTCCAGGAGAAGTTTTTAAGACTGAAGAACAGTCTAATATTTCTGGTATGAAGTTGTTATTAGGAAACTAAAAAATACAGTTGTATCAAGGGATTGAGTAATTGTAATTCTGAATATGAGAAATAAAAGGTCCTCTTTCGCTGTATACCAGCATGTGATGAAACCCAGTGGGTCTCCTTGACAGATGAGCAATGGAGTAGTGCACATAGTGTAGCGTAAACTCTTGTGAGCATACTCACACATTCAGATCCCCACCAAGAACCCTGAGAGCCAGTGTCTCCATGTCTTGATGAAGCCTGGAGCCCAACTGTTATGTGAATATCACTGTCACTTGGACTGCTGAGCTTAACAATCTAGAAGATACTCAGGTTTCATAGGTTGTGTCTGCTATTCTTTACTATTTCTGTTTGGATTCTTTGTTTCAAAGAAGATGTGTACAAAATATAAAGTTCTAAAAGCCACTGTGACAGACACAATGCTACATGTTTAACCACTCCTATCTCCTTTTACTTCTGGGAAGGTAGCCTGAGTATATTTCCCAAATTCCCGTGGAGTTAGAAAATAATTGTGCCATAAGACTGAGTGCTCAAGAAATGGGAAGAAAATTGACATTATTCTTTATTCTTGATTTTGTACACTTCCCAACATTAATCAAAGCAGATGATTTGGTTTCTTCATTATGTAAAAAATAAACATAAGTTGCTAAGGGAACCTAGAATGTACTGAATGTTACCCTTTTGTTAACAAGATTTCTGGGAAGTACACGTATTTAGCCTGGATTATCTCGTTGGTGGTAAAAAGTGGATCATTGGCACCATGGAATTTTCTCATGAATAGTTTGAGCCTTCTCATGTCCCTTTTCTCACAGGGAGCAAAAATTATGCTTGCAAAGTATGTGGTTTGATGACAGTATATACACTTTCAACCTTACAGTGATCATCTCAGTGGAACTCCATTAGGAAATTAAAATTGGGTGCTGATGAAACTGAGTAAATCAGTGTTAAAGCCCTTTCAGTATCCTCATGGGAACCATCTGCAATTATATAAAATAAGAGATTAGTGTGGTCCTTGAATACAGACTCATTACCAACTACACTGCATAGAGGCAAAGCCCATGGTATCCCCAGAAAAGCAGTTCAGTGGGTGTACAGAACCGTGAGGACTCTGATACCTCTCTTCCTAGGGACCAGCAGAATGATTAGCACAAGGGGCAGGATAGGTGAGTCCATGGGCACTGAATTGTAGTCTCTCTAGCAGAGGTGTTATAATGAATTTGGAGTTTCATTCTTAAAAATAGATTTTCCTCATCATTGCCAGAATTTGGTAGTCTTACTGAAGCAATGGTGGGTGAGGGTGATTGCCACTGGCAACTTCAAAATATATTTATTTCTGTGGCTATGAAATCAGCACTGAGAAATTCTGCCTAAGTTAGCAGAGACGTCTGTGTCCCAGGTTGTCTCTAAACTGGCTGCTGTACTGAACCTTTTCTAATAACGTTCATTGTATGTTTTAAGCTTAATTAAAGATGCTTTCAGCTTCTAATAACTACTTGGTATAAAAAGGAATCATAACATTTATCCATGTTACACATAAGCATAGAGCAGGAGAGCATTCAGAATTTCTGAGCTTGTATTTGACTTCTATTTCTATGGTGCTTTATATTTTTAAAGCATTTTTGCATTCCTCACCTGTTCTGGATATTCTCTTTGCTCCTCTAGGTTTGTTCTTCATCCTGCTCTATGTCCTGGGAGGTCAAACTGTAGGGGCTACATTGCTGGTTCTCTGCCCTCCTGGGTTCCTTTTCGGCATAACCATTGGGGAGCACTGATGTGAGCAGTGGGAGGGAGTGCTTGCAAGGTGTTGGCTGCACTTCCCCAAGGAAAGTCAGTGCTTCCTGGAATTTTCCCTTTCTTTCCACAAAGCTCTGTGTCTGGGATTGAGTACCCACCCCCAAGCCTTGTAGGTGGTGACATCTCACTATCCCTTGGCCTCTATTGCTGACACCTTTGTAAATAGACTCTTTCTTAAATTCTCTTCAAATTCCTAACTGGAGTATTCTATTTGTTCACTTCTAAGACCTTGCCAGATCAACCATGCCATTTGATGTTTACACTGACTCTATAAAATACCTGCCCTGTTTCCTAATTTAAGAATCTGATGCACAGAAAAAGAAAATGATTTGCTCAAGGTCACAAAGCTAGTCGGTCAATGGTCAGAATTCAGTATTTTGACTCTTGTTACAATGTTTTCTTCTATACCCCTGCTCCATCTCCATTTACAACAATTATTTAATCATGTTAACTACATTCTATTGAATAAATGTTGAACTCATTATCACCTTCTATTAAACTTTCTAAGTAAAGATCAGGCAATGAAAGGAAGCCTTTTTAAATGAGAATCATTGATGCAAATCATCTATGCTAATATAGATGTTAATCACAGTAATTTTTTAAAAGAGTGAATGTTTTATAATGGCATAATTAACAATTGCAGGAGATCATCACAACATGGGTCTCTTCAAATATCTTTAATATTAAAAGTTTAGTATACCAGACATTCACAAACATCGTATGTGATGGAAAAATAATTGGCCCAATAATCTGGTCATAAAATTTGAATGAACAGTTGACCCAGCCATCTTCAAAGGAGGGAATGCTTGACAGTGCCAGTACTCATACAGAGAATTGTTTTGGTTTGGACAGTAACATATTAAATTATAAAAAATACTTAAGTTGACCTGTGTTCCAAGTGATCTGAAATGAACCAAAAATAATTTTGTATTACCTCTAATACATGTTTTGTGAGATTTTGTCATGTAATTATCATGAGGTGTTTGAATTTTTTCCCTCCTTCTAAGCACAGATGTTCTGTGTATGCAGCTAGATGACACACTTTTTCCACAGTCAAGTCTTTCATTATTATGTTGAGACCTTAGCAACCCAGCCCAATGTCTGGTAAACAAATGGAAGGAGTATTTCCTTTCATTCATTACGGATCCATATAAAGTGTCAACATAAAAAGATATTAAATAAAATGAAGTATCAGGAAATGGAATATCCCAGCCTGACAGATTTTTATTTGCTCTTTCTGTTCTGTGACAAAACCCTGAGTTGATATGTGATCTGTGATTTACAAAGCCCTATGTTCCACCTTGTAATGGCTACAGTGGTGTTGAGTAGCCTTGGGACGATTTACTGTAATTTGTCACTTTTTGAAACTGTTCCAAAATAGTCTGCTGACATATACTAAAGAGCTTTCAAAGAAATCTGAAATAGTTCATTTGTTATGTCAACTGGGAACATTAAGTGATATCTGAAAATCACTTTAAGATTTATTGAAGTGATTTAAAATATCCTTTAATGGCAATTTTGTAAACCACAAAAGCAATATTGTCATTAAAAGCATACGAAAATCTTTTTATTACATCTGAAAAGTATTCCTGTCATGTTCTAGGCTAACTACATCACTTTACCACTTGGGAAATTGATCCTTTAAAGGTATTCTTATAGTTTAATCAGCAACTTTTCAACAAATATTGGTAAACTGAAGGGGATGGTTGTGATTTGCATCATTTATATAATTGAAATCATAGGCCTGGTAGCTTAAATTCCAGAACACGCTACTAGCATAATTTGTGTAAAGTTGAAGTGCATATGCTGTTACCCCTTAAGAATCTGAATACTTGTTGCTGAGCAATGTATCAATGTTGGCTATTATAAGTCACATTCCTTAGGTTGTATGTTAATTAGATAGATAGTGAGATTAGATTAGATACTGAGTTCGCTTTTAGTTTAGAGTATATAGTAATCAAAGATAACTTTGTGTTAATCAACAGTGTTAGGTCATTGTAATACTTTATTTCTAAGTCAAATATAAGTATAATACAATATAAATTAGACTCTAACAAGTGCCTCTGCCCATCCCTGGCTTGAAAAAGCTACCAGGTCAATAGTTATAGGAATCTTTTTACTTGGAGTAGATCTAGAAGACAGTAGGATGAAGAGAAACTTGTCTTTGTGTCTAAGCTAAGCTAAATAGAGTTGGTAGGAGGTGTCTTAATGTAAAGATAAAGAGGGAGCATAATATGACAGAACTGAGTCCTGGCCAAGGATTGGGATTATGGCCATTTACTTCTTTCTTGTTCAAGTTTATAGGATGTTCTGGTACCCGACTATGATTTTCTCTGGAAACCAGTAACTGATAATGGAGCCCAGTAACAATCAAGTCACACCCAATTAATATAGGGAATGCATCATCAACTAACATAACCCAAGGGAAAACACTCTGAGGAAATCCCCTGCCTTGTGATCAACTTGGTAAAACAGTAACAAGATAAAAGCAGAGTAGTAGGAAAGTTGTTGTTTGATGCCAAATCCACCTAATTCTTCACATACAACACCCACTAGGCAGACTTCCCTTGTAGAAAGTGTTCCTGCTTATGAGGGTTCAATTATGTCAGACCAGGTGTATGGCTTAGAGAGGGGTTTGAAGAGGGCTAAGCAATTTCCACCCTCATAATTCTTTGTTCTGCACAGAAGGGGCCAGATCATCATGCCTGTAGATAGTTCATTCTGTAGTAGCTGTAGTAGACCACTGCTGTACATGGCAAAAACCAAATCTGTTATTTTCCCTTTTGTCTACTTCTGTCCAGCTCAATTACATATTTGACTGTAGTAATCAATGTTTGTCAAAGTGTGATTTATGGCCCAGCTATGTCACAATTACTTAGGTTATTGTTTTAAATGCAAAATTTGAGACACTAGACCTCTTTAATTAGAATTTCTAGGGTGAAACCTAGGAGTCTGCATTTATAATAAGAATCTCAAAATATGTTATCTCAAAAACTAAAAAAAAAAAAGTAAAGAAAGGGGGAAGGTAGGAGGGTGGGAGGGAGAGTGGTTGGAGAGGTAGGGACGAAGGGCATATTATTATGTTCTTAGAATTGTATCTACAAGTCACACTGAAGCTGTTAAAAACTAATTAAAATTAAAATAAAAATATAAAAGAACCTCAGATGATTCTTTATGCACACCAAAATTCGAGCACTGCTATATTAAGTTGTTTTTCCTGTGATTAGGGCTTATAGTTACCATGAATAGATCTTCACAACTAATTTACTTTAGAGCTTAAAGGGACCTTGGAGATCACCTAATTCAGCATCCACATGATTAAATGATTTGTTTGGAATCCCAAGAACTACTTATTTAAATGAGAAGCCAAATGTTAAAACTGTTTCTGATGTAAGTAAAAATAATTGTAACTGTCATTTATGACAGAGACATAGAAGGGTGGCTGAGGAAACACGGTTTACAAACAGATGGTCCATTTCTACTGCTGTGGTCACTAACCCCAGGCAGTCTTCAGAACGATAACAATGAGGCAGACATGTGGAACAGCTGCAGTGAAAACATGGTTCTTAGATCCAATGTGTATGTGTAGATGAACATTTATCTTCCATCAAATGGCACAAACGAGTACAAAACTAGTATAAAACTAACCTTCTCAATAGGACTGATCCTTATTTTCTGTCATTTCATCCCATAAATTTCAAGGCTAGCTTTCTCATGTAATAATTTTTTTTCCAGACTCTATTATTTACAGGAGTCTGGAAACCTGAATAATGCTGAATTTCTCAATACATCAATTGGCAAAACTATTCTTTGGAGTAATCACTATGACTCCGGAACTTCTAACAGTTCCTTTTGCAGAAGAAATGAGGTTTCAGGGAAAGAGGGTGGGTGGGGAGAGATTAACATTGCTATCAATGTTTTTTTATGTGAAGTCCTTATTTGGCACTTTCTATGAGTTTTGCTCATAAAAGTTCTGCTCATTCTCACTTCCTAGGACAAACTCCAACCTTAGAACAAAATATAGTCATAGCCAGATTTCACACCAAGACCTGCACATTAAGAATGTATATATATATATATATATATATATATATTTAAAATAAAAGGTTGAAAAGAAAAAAAGAATGTTATGCCACATAAAAATAATATAAAATTGCAATTTCAGTGCCCACAAATAACATTTATTGGAACACAGTCCTGCTCATTTGTTTACCCATTGTCTGTGGTTGCTTTGATGCTACAACCACAGAAGTTACCAATTGGTTGAGACAGATCATATGTCTCATAAATTATAAAATATTTATTGTCTGACCTTTGTGGAAAATCTTTTCAGATTCCCCTTTTAGAGTAGTGCTTATCTATGTGTATTCTTTGATCAGAAATGTCTGCATCACCAGGGAATTTGTTATTATAATTTCAGGCCCCACTGCAGATACGCAGAATCAGAAATTATGCAAGGCAGGCAGTGGTGGGAGGTGAATTACAAGGTTTCCAGTTGATTCTGATACATGCCACAGTTGGAGAACACCTATATCCCTGGGAGCTTGTTTTAAGGGTGCAATAAATTGATTTATAAGTGTGAGTTAATATGTGTATGCAAGGATTATGATTTATTTAACTTTTATAGTGCGTTAGCAGGAAAAACATTCAAACAATATAGAAGAAAATGATGAGCACCGGTGATTATTCTTTGGTACCAAAAGGAAAGCTTTTGCTAGAGAAAAAATATGCATGTCTTGCTTTAGGGGTTACTTTAATTTTAACAGGCTTTATGAAATTATTTCAGAGTAGCTTTGATAAATCAAGAAAATGAGATCCAACTTTCCTGGAACTGAATCTCAATGGTACTTAAAAGGGCTTACCACTGGTTTATAAAGAAAATACAATATGTTTGAATTATTTATATATTAAGTTAAACAACCCAACCTGTAATTATATGTGAAAATAAAATTGACTTCAACAGAAGGGAGGGGAAAAACAGTTTCTTTTTGTAGAAGAACCTGATCCTACTGTCCTGTTATTTGATGCATACGTGTCATGAACATCAAGTACTCACTCCCATATGGCTGACATTTTTATATCAACTATTGAAGATGGGACTGCTTGGTCTCAATCAGAACTGAAACTGGGAGACAGATGAGTATGAAAGGAGGCATGAAGACTAATCACTTAAAATAAAATAAAACAATCCAGTCTAAGTGAGGCTATTGCTTTAAAAAGCATGCTAAAGAAAATCCTTTAATAGTTCTTAACATTCTACTCTAAGGCAATGAATGACTCAATGTACCATTCCATTCTCATTCAATAATGTTTATTACAGGATATTAATGAATATTTAATCTCAGTTCTATTTACCAGTACAATAAAACCTGAGGTGATAAAAATAAGAAAATGACAAAGTTACTAAAGCTAGAATAAAGTCTTGCAGTTAAAAATGGAGATGGTAATTAAGGGTATGATCTTAGTAGGCTAGTTAATACTGCCTATGGAGTAAGCAAATGAGACAACAGATTTAGTTTCCCAAAGAGAATCATAAACTTATATAAGAGGCTTCATTTTCAGTTGTGAAGGCATGGAAGGATGGTCTCCGTTGGAGTTGTTAAGAACTCAACTACTGCAATCTGACTGTTGGGTTAGAGTTCTGACATCAAAAGTTATCATCTGGGTAACATTGGAACAGCGGGCAACATACAAACTCATGCTCCACCTCAGTTTTTTGTTTGTCAAATGAAGGCAATGAAAACATTGTCTGGCTCATGGTGTGAATGCAAGGATAACGTGAAATAAATCACGTAAGTATCTGAACGTGTTCCTTGGCACACAGTGATCACTCAAAAAAAAAAAAAAAAAAGGAGTTACCTATTGTTATTTTTGTTATTCATTATTTAGCATGCATTTGAAAGGCAGCAGTGGTAATAAGGCAGTAGAGATATGGTGAGAAAAAATAATTCAGGTTTCCAACAAACTCAAAACTCTCTCATAAATTTGATTCGGTTATACACTAGAATTGCTTTCTGGGTAATCTTTGAAACAATTTATTTGTAGCTTTCAATAGAGACTGTTTTGGTAATGTATGCATTATGACTCTGCAGAGAAAGATCACAGCTACACCTGGCAATTAGCTTCAGCAGCATGTGTGGTAAACACTGAAGTCACCCAGGTAAAAACTACAGGTTCTGCCACAACTCAAGTGGCTTTTCCTTTCCTATGAGAAGAAAACAACTTTTATTTTTCGGTGAGAAGTTCTCTCTTTAGATACTCCGCTAAAATTTACAACCAAAAATATCATCAATAAAAGAATCCTTGTCCTTAAGCCTTGACCTGTAAATCCCAAATCTGTTTCCACCTTGATGTAAGGGACATGTTGGCGCTGGCTCCACCTGGCTGTGCTGTTCCTTATTATGGTGTTATCACCAGGGCAACTCCAATACCCAAACTCAGTCCACATGTGTGCGAGAATATTTCTTCTTAAGTATCCAAGGACATATAACTCAGTATATGAACGCTGGAAAATGTTATGTGCAGACCATCCACTGCACATGAAGACCCGCTGTCCAAGCACAAGCAATTATGTCTTGCTTTGGAATATGTGCCACTACTCAGCACCACAGCAATTACCCCTTGGGCTCCCAATTCATGACACAACTGAAGGGACAGAAAGCCACCTTGGTTTCTTGAAAACATAAAAGAGTGGGTTTTATTATGCCTAGCCATAGGACACTTCTGAATGATCATATCTGTTGCACACTTGTCACTGTCAGAGAGTACAATTAGTCTTACAAGGAATATATGTGGAACACCACAGTATGATCATTCTGCATCTTCATAAAGCCTAAATATATATGCAGCAAATATGTGCCAAGGGACTGTGCTTTATGCTAGGGTAGGCTATAGGACTATTGTGATAAAAAAGATAAACACATCATAGAGTTTCATCATCTAATTGAAAGTATATTTCTATATTTAAAAAACACTGGCAGATATGTTATGAATTGGAATTGAAATTTTGAATGCATGTTTCTGATAAAACAAGTAAATCCAATTAAATTCTCCTTGGGTAAGCTGTTTATGCCTTTTTGTCAGAAGGACAGCTTAGAGGCAAAAATTGAAAAGCAGAGGTTTATTGAGTTGGAAATACCTGCTGATATAATTTACAAATAAAAGCATGTGAAATCACATTGTAAAAAATATTTGAAATGGACGGAGAGAGAGAGAGTGAGAGAGGAGAGAGAGAGAGACAGAGAGAGACAGAGAGACAGAGAGAGACAGATGACTCTTTCTTTTATTGGTTCATCCTCCAAATGGCCACAACAGCTAGGTCCTGGACAGGCTGAATGATGGATCTGGGAATTCAATCTGGTCATCCAAGTGGGTGGCAAAGGTCCAAATATTTGGGCCATCTTTTGCTGTTTTCCCAAGTGCCATTAGCAAGGAGTTGGAGTAGAAGTGGAGTAGCAGGTGCTGGAACTGGTATGATATGGGATGTTGGTGTCACAAGCAGTGGTTTAACTCACTGTGCCACAACACTGGGCTCCAAAAGATTACATTTTAAATGTTATAACAAGTCTAATACTCTACTATTAAACACCTATTATCATGACATGTTTCATTACAAATCATTTTTAGGTATAGGATTGGCTCCCATCTCCATTCCCATCATCCCTGTCAAGGTTGTTCATTCTCCGTCCTGCACTGTTATCTTGGATTTTAGTGACTTCTAGTCTTCAGCTAATACTGTTTTGAAGAGGCTGTTTTTGTTTGTTTGTTTCTTGGGATTTCTTGTTGCTTTTGTGTCTTTGCTTTCCCTTTATTACCCCCTTGATTGAGCAACTTAAGAGCCATAATGTCTAACATCTACAAGAATTTCAGGTTTGCTAGCTCTAGAAACTTGGTATGCGTCTTTCAGTTACCTAATCAGACATGGAGGTGTTAAGGTCCATGTTCCTGAGTGGATATGGACTCCTGATGTATTGCCAGGCCAGTAGGCACACATCTGAGGAGGGGTACAAGATGTCTCACAAATTGGACTTGAACTTTATTCTGCAGAATTTAGGGGGGGGAAGAATTAAAAGAGCTTGTTTTGCTTAAATGACATAGACTTCAAGAACTTAAGGGTTGAATATCAACTAGCAAATACTTAGAACAAAATTTTCTGTTTTTATTTCCTTTGAGGAAATCATCTTGGAAGATTAATTTTGGAGGCTATTAGAGAATATATTTCAATGTAAATGCTTTAGTTGTTGATGAGATGAGGTTTGTTTTTCAGTTCATCAGCAAGATGGCACTTTGATAAATCACAGATTGCTCAGTGCCTAAAGAGGCGCATTGTGACAGTTTTCATTGCGATGTAATATAAAGAGGTAAATGAAGCGATACTTAGATCACACCAGGGCCAGTTTGGCGATAGTGCCCACTGTGTCACTAAGAACCAGCAGAAGCTGTCATTTTTAACAATGTGCTTGGTGTCCTCCAGTATACCTGTGAGAGTAACTGTCATCAGTGACTTAAAGATGGAATTTCTTTCAAATATTTTTATGAGAAAATATAGTGTATTAATATTATCTATCTCTGCCCTACTGTGCAACAGAGCTACCACAATTCATTCTTCTATCCAATTTCCTTGTAGATGTGAATCAACCACTCCCAGTCCCTCCCTCCCCACTTCCCTTCCAAGCCTCTGGTCACATTTATTTTTTTTTAACTACTGAGATGACTTAATTTTTTTTTTTTTGGTTCCACATGAGTGAGATCATGTAGTACTTGTATTTCTGTGCTTTGCTCAATTCACTTAACATAATCACCTCCAGTTTCATCCATGTTGTTGCAAATGAAAAGATTTCATTCTTTTAATGACTAATATTCCAGTGTCCATATGTACATTTTCTTTATCCATTCATCACTTGGATGTTTTCACTATTTGCTTAGTGAAATAAGCCTGTCCCAAAAAGAAAAATATCAGGTTTTCTCTGATATGGGACTGTTAATATAGAAACAGGAATGAAATGGACATCTTGTGATATGGTTGATGTTTCTAGCCTTTGTTTATACTCCTGTGGAATTGGATCTTCCTACTTTTTACTTGTTGAATATTATGGGTAGTGGTGTATTAACCATGTGATTAGAAAGTGGAGTGAAATTACATGTTTGCAACAATTAAATAAAAAAAGAAAGGAAGGAAGGAAGGGATTGAGAGGGGGAGTAGGGAGGAAAAGAAGTATGGTTATCTTCTTAGAAATGTACCTATGCAATACAGGAAATATGTTCTCTTTATATTAATAAAATTTTAAAAAATTAAATGCTTAAAAGGATAAACATATTTACCAAGATTTTACATTATACAATGTACTTATGTAATGATATATCACATAGTACCTCATATAAATGTATAATTTTTATATGGCTATTAAGTTTTTATAAATAAATCAACTTTTAAAAGACATAATTTGACAGACTCTTATGTTTATAAACACTTGGGTGAATGTGACAAAACACACACAGAGACCTCTTTAAGAGGAAGTAAACTTTTTTTTTTTTTTTTCCTGTCTGATAACTTGGGTTGAACCTTCTATATAAAGTCACTGGGTGTGAATCAAGACTGATCACTGGTTAACTTTTGCACATTTGCTCACACCAGCTAATTCATACTAACTCTATATCTAGTCCTTCATCCGAGCTTTGCTTTCTGGCAAACAACTTTGGCATTTTCCGTGGGCATCTGATTTGAATGCCCATGTAAATATATTACCTCTGTCTTTAAATTCCCTTTGTGATACTGTTTATCTTCATGCAACAAAATGTTGTGCTATTTAGTCAGGTAAAAATGTCTCCTATCACTGACACTAAGTTTTAAAGTGAACATTGAGCATTTTCACTCCTTGATTGTTTTTAATTCTGAAGGAGGAAATTATGATATTCACATACTGATTAAGGCAAACTCTCTTTCTCTCCCCACTTCTCTATATATCTATATCTATATCTATATCTATATCTATATCTATATCTATCTATAGCTGATATATACATATCTCTTTATATATCTAATCTATATGTATCAATATATAGATCTATCTATCTATCTATATAGAGTTTTGTCATCAACTTAATCATTGAATGACTGTGGCGGGGTTTTAACTGGAGCCAAATGAATGATTTCTCTGTGATTTTCACCTATCCAGTATTCTCATAGCACTACAGAGACTAGCCCAAAAGAGGTTGATCTCATTTGTCTCATCCTGGTATCTTGTGGGCCTTGGGCAAATGGGCCAATACTTAGTTTCAAGGCTGACCTCATCTTTTCTGGCTATTGAGTAGACTTGCACTTCAGTTGATGAGGGCATATGAGAAATGAACCAGATAAATTGCTTGATTAGAATCTTCATGAACCAGAACTGATGAGAGGGACACACATTTACTTGTGAATTAAGAACCAAATACATCTTTCTGGGGCCAATGCTGACACTCACATTTATATCCTCCCCACTGTATGTTGTTCATTAATCACAAACCCTAGGTGATTCTGTTTTTCAGAATTTTTTAGAATCGCCACTGTATAGTATTGAGTATTGACTGTACTTTTCTTATGACTGACATATTAGTTTGTAAATGACATTCTGCTTAGGAGAACATTCACCTACCTCCTATGCTTTCAAGAAATCTAAAATGTAATGTCAAACATATTAACTCAGCTGGTTTTGAAGTCACCTTGATTATTTCTTTAATAGCGTCAGCTTTTATGACCATAATTAAATAAATAAAAATTACCTTTTAACTGCTAGATCAGATGAAAAATAAACATAGCTAGCAAGTTTTTAAAGGTAAAGTTATACTTAGCCAAAATGGAATGAGATATTATTGACCACATATACACTGTAAAAATTGTGTGTGTTTGTGTGAATGTATGCTTTGAGGCAGATAAAATAACACATTTTTATAGTCTTAGTAGGGAAGACATTTTGTGCAAGAGTTGACACTGTTTCAGATGCCCATACCCTATACACTGTAGTCCCTGGGTTCAAGTCTCGACTCTACTCCTGATTCCAGCTTCCCTGCTAATGCATATGCTAGGAAGTTCAGGTGATGTCTAAAGCACGTGAGACCCTGAGAGCCATGTTGGAGACCTGAATTGAGTTCTGTGCTTCTGGCTTTGAACTGGATTGGTCTTGGCTGTTGTAGGCATTTGAGGAGGGAATCCGAGGCCTGAAGGTTGCTTTCTCACTTGCTCTCTTTCAAATACATATTTTTTAAAAGAAGTTACATAGCTTGGGAAGTAAAATATAAAAGATACCAAAGTTTTAAATGTGAAACTTTGTTTCTCCGTATGCCATAATGTAAAGAAATCCATGCCTATTAATTTTGGCAGATTAATATTTTAACTTATTAATGGAAACAATGACATTATCTATACATTTCCAGATTTGTTTCATTTATTTTAACAAAACAGTCTAGATCATCACAAGACAATTCTACCTAATATGAAATACATTTGATAAATAGGTGGGAGGCTTCAATAGACTTTTATAGCCAATTATTTCATAGAAAAATCAGCAATCAGGAGATCCAAGATGGATGAATAGGGTATAGCCACAGTAACGTAATCTGCTCTGGGTTATGAAAAGAACAAAGGAAGGGTTATATTTCCAGGGGTCTGACTGAACTTTTCAGCAATTAGGTGGAGAAAGAAAACAACAACAAAGACTCTGGGACAACAGAGACACTGCTACAACCAGCTGCTGGCTATGAGTCGCCATCTTACCATGTCAAAGTAGAAGAAATTGTCGTGCATCCCACTGCTAACAGTTTTAGCAGAGAGGGAATTCCAGTCACTCACTTTTACTTCAGCCTGGAGGGCTAACTGGGATCTGAGCAACTGGCAGGGTTGGAGTAGGGAAGCCATCTTGCTTCCTTCCCCTCCACCAATCCTGCAGAGCACCATTCTCGGCAGTGAAAAGTTGCAGTGTGTCTCTGTTCTACCAGCATCATAGAGTCAGGGCAACAAGTAGGGCTAAGGACAGATCCCTTTCATCCTGCAGCTATGGCAGTTTTTGGGCATTAGCCCCAGAGCTATGTATACCCACTCTACATGAGCAAGGGAGAATTAATCTTAGCTTCTGGGATCTAATACCAGAAAGAAATTTAAAAAATAATAAAAAAAATCTGCTCCCACCCTGGAAGATCTGAATAATGATCCCACTGTACCAAGCAACATCAGGACTGTAACAATTTGTTCTAAATTTCTTGATGCCACTAGACTCTACCAATGGACATAGGGAGGAATCTACCTGTATTTCTCTTCTCTAGACTCCTAACCTCCAGAGTAAAATCTCTTGTATACTTTCCAGTCACCCTGTAGAACAGGAACAGGGTTTAGTTCACATCCCCTAGACCTAGGACTAGGGCTGTTGCTATTATAAGCCACAGCACCAGTGGGGCTCTGCTAGCAAGACCTGAGGAAGGGTCTATCCATATCACATAGGCCTAGAGCCACAGCAATTGGTGCCATAAACCACAGCATCACTTGGGCTTCCAGTAGCACAAGAGGGCAGTTACACTTGTCTCTCTCAGCATCAAGAACAAGGCCCTGGTTATCACAAGCAGCAGAGAGACTGACACTGAACTCTCTGTGGACCAAGGATACACATTCAAGGAAACCCTTAATCATCTTAGCCTCACACTTCTATCCCTATGAACTGCAGTAGACTAGTTATCTGTGCCACTTACACTTAGTAAAACAAAAGAAATCACTCAGAGACTACATTCCTGGGTTTACCTAGAACCAAACCCAAAGCAACAAGCCACGTGACACCATACATTTTAGCTACACCATAAGTGCTTTTACAATAGAATCTACTCCAAAAAGAAGAAAAGGATAAGTATACCAGATGGGAAGATATCAACACAGGGACAAAGGAGACATGAAGAAGGAAGGTAGCACGACAACTCCAAAAGAATACAATATTGCAGAATTAGATCATGAATCGAAAGAAATCTATGAAAAGACATACAGAATTCAAAACAATGACTGTAAGGAAACTCAGTGAGATGCAAGAGAATGCCTATAGACAGATTTAACAATGAAGGAATCCATGAATGACATGAATGACAAAACTACTAAGGGGATATTCATTAAGAGGAGCCAACTGGAAATTTTGCAGATGAAATCATCAATCTGTGAAATAAAAAAATATGATTGAGAGCTTTAACAACAGAATTGACCAAGCGGAGGAGAGAATTTCTGACTTTGAGGATAAGAATTCTGAAATAATCCCATCAGACAAAAATAAAGAGAAAAGAATGAAAAATAATGAAGAAAAGACTATAAGAAATATGGAATGCCATTAAACAACCAAATATTTATATTACAGGTATTTCTGAAGAAGAAAAGGAAAAATGCATTGAGAAACTGGTAAATGAAATAATAGTTGAAAATTTCCCAGGTCTTGAAAGAGATATGGACATCCAGATACAAGAAGATCAAAGGGCCCAAGCAGATTCAACCGAAAAGGGTCCTCTCCAAAATATTTTCATTAAATCATTAAAAGTTAAAGGCAAGGAGAGAATCCCAAAGAGAGTAAGAGAAAAGTGTCAAGTTACATATAAAGGAAAACCAACTGGATTAACTTCAGATTTCTCTGTGGAAACCATAGAGGCCACAAATATTATATCCAGCAAATCTATCCTTTAAAAGTGAAGGAGAAATAAAGTATTTTCCAAATAAGCAAAAACTGAGAGAATTCACCACCACCAGACCAGCCTTACAAGCAATTCTGAAGGGCATATTGCATCAGAAGTAAACATCATGAAAACACATGATACCTTGGCCGGCGCCGTGGCTCAATAGGCTAATCCTCCACCTTGCGGCGCCGGCACACCGGGTTCTAGTCCCGGTTGGGGCGCCGGATTCTGTCCCGGTTGCCCCTCTTCCAGGCCAGCTCTCTGCTATGGCCAGGGAGTGCAGTGGAGGATGGCCCAGGTGCTTGGGCCCTGCACCCCATGGGAGACCAGGAAAAGCACCTGGCTCCTGGCTCCTGCCAGGATCAGCGCGGTGCGCCGGCTGCAGCGGCGGCCATTGGAGGGTGAACCAACGGCAAAAGGAAGACCTTTCTCTCTCTGTCTCTCTCTCTCACTGTCCACTCTGCCTATCAAAAAAAAAAAAAAAAAAAAAAAAAAAAAAGAAAACACATGATACCACAAATTCACTAACAGAATAAGCAGAATCATTATTCAAGTAACAAATGACAAGTCTTAGTTTTTATCTATTTATACTAACTTTGAATGTAAATGGATTAAATTCACCAGCCACAAGAATTAGGTTGACTGAATGCATAAAATAATGACCCCATTATATGCTGCCTACAAGAAACTTCCTTCATGAAGAAAGTTACATAGAGATAGAAAGTGAATCATTGGAAAAATATATACCAGGCAAATGGAAACTAAAAGTGAGGAGACATAGCTATCCTAACATCAGATAAAACAGACTTTAGGTCAAAACCTGTAAAAAGAGATAAAGAAGGAGGTTATATTTTGATGAAAGATTCAATTAAGCAAAAAGAGGTAACAATCATAAATACATGTGGAGCCAACACAAGACCACCCAGATATATACAGAAAATACTATTAGATCTAAAGGAAGAGAGAGGCTCCAACACAGTCATAGTGGGTGATTTTAACACCCCACTCTCATCAATAGACAGATAATTCAGACAACAAATAAATAGATACATCATAGTTTAAACATACTATTGAACAAATGTAACTAGCAGACATTTAAAGGACATGTCACCCAACAGCTACAGAAAACACATTTTCAGCACATGGAACATTTTCTAAGATAGAGTATATATAGGCCACAAATCACATCTCAGAAAATTTAAAAAGATTTAAATCATACTATGTATCTTCTCAGATCATAAAAGTATACAACTAGAAATCAGCAAAAAGAAGAATGATAGAATACTCAGAAATACTTGGAAATTAAACATGCCACTGAATGATCAATGGGTCATTGAAGAAATTATAAAGAAAATACAAAAGTTTTCTTGAAATAAATGAAAATAAAAACACAACATATGGAAACCTGTGGGACACAGCAAAAGCAATATTAAGAGGAAAGTTTATACCATTAAGTGTCTACATTAAAAAAAGAGGATTGTTTAAAATTGAAGATCTAATGCTGCATCTTGAACACTTAGAAAAACATGAACAAACCAAACACCAAATTAGCAGGAGGTGAGAAATAATAAGGATCAGAGCACAAATGAATAAAATTGAAACTTAAAAAAACAATGCAAAAGATCCACAAAACAATAAGTTGGCTTTTTTTGGGAAGATAAACAAAATAGATAAACCTCTTGCCACACTAGCAAAAAAGAGAAAAATTCAAATAAATAAAATCAGAGATGAAAAAGGAGAAATTACAACTGACACCACTGAAATACAAAGGATCACAAGAAACTATTATAATGAACTATAAGCTAACAAACTAGGAAACCTCAAAGAAGTGGGTAAATTCCTGGATTCATATAATCTTCTAAGATTAAATAAAGAAGATATAGACAACCTAAATAGACCCATAACAAGCAATGAGATTGAAACAGTAATCAAAATTCTTCCATCAAGGAAAAGTCTAGGACTTGATGACTTTACTACTGAATTCTACAAAACACTCAAAGAGGAAGTACCTCTAATATTCTTCAAACTATTTCAAAATACTGAATAGGAAACAACTCTACTGTGGGGAGCAACTGAGACTAGACTGTTACTGGAATTAAGACTTATTCTATGCATCTGCTCTCCCACAATATGGCGCTGGGGAGGAGTAAACTTCTACGCAGCTGCCTCTCGCCAATTTGACTGATAAGCTGCAGGAGCTGATCCTGCTCCTATTGGAGGAGAGCAGCGTGCTCGGCGTGTGGGCAGCAGAGTTGGGATTGGTGGAAGAGGACTATAAAGGAGGAGAGAGACAACATGCACCAGGAACACCTGAGCAGCCCCCGAGAGAGCCGGCCGGCAGTGTGCTGCTCCTCCGTGGAAGCGGGGAAAGCGGCGGGGGGTGCCGCCCCTCCACGGAGGTGGAGGGGCCGGCAGCTAACCCGGGACAGCGTCATTCCTCTAAAAATGAGGGAACGGCAGCTAACCCGGGATGGCGTCATTCCTCCACAAATGAGGGAACGGCAGCTAACCTGGGAAGAACTGAGCAGATAAAAGAACAGCGCAGGGTCCAGTGTCATTCCTCTGCGAATGGGGGAGCGACACTCTACAAAAATTTTTATGAGGTCAGCATTACATTGATACTAAAACCAAACAACAACATGACTTGAAAACTACAGACCTTTATCCTTAATGAGCATAGATGCAACACAGAGATAGACAGCTACCTCTTGGGTGTCTCAACAAAATACCAGCAAGTCAAATCCAAAACCACTTCAAAAAGATCATATAACCCGATCAAGTGGTAATCATTCTAGAAAGTCAAAATTGTTCACCAGTTACAAATTAATAAATGTTTTAAGTCACATCATTAGAATGAAGAACAAAAACCATATGGTCATCTCAATAGATGCACCAAAGGTATAAGATTCAATACCCTTTTATGATAAAAAAACTTTCTACAAATTAGATATAGAAGTAACATTGCTCAAAATTATAAAGACTATATATTACCAATATCATATTGAATTGAGAAAACCTGAAAGCATTTCCCCTAAGGAAATGGATGTCTACTTTTTTCACTTATTCAATATAGTACTGCAAGATGTTTTTTTAAATAAACAGCTTTTTTAAAAAAATTATTTGACAGGTAGAGTTATAGACAGTGAAAGAGAGAGACAGAGAGAAAGGTCTTCCTTCGGTTACTTTACTCCCCAAATGGCCGCTACGCTGGCGCTGCGCTGATCCAAAGCCAGGGGCCAGGATCTTCTTCATGGTCTCCCATGCAGGTACAGGGGCCCAAGCACCTGGGCCATCCTCTATTGCCCTCCCAGGCCACAGCAGAGAGCTGGACTGGAAGAGGAGCAACTGGGACTAGAATCCAGTGCCTATATGGGATGCCGGCTCCTCAGGTGGAGGATTAACCAAGTCAGCCACAGCGCCGGCCCAACTGCAAGATTTAATGAGAGCAATTTGGGAGGAGAAAGAAATAGAAGCAATCAAATTGGAAAAGAAGAAGTTAAATTATCCATATTTGCAGATGACATGATGTTGCACATGGAAAATCCTAAATATTACGTGAAGAAGCTGACAGAACTGATAAACCAATTTAATGAATTTGCAGGTCACAAAACAAACATACAAGAAACAGTAGCTTTTTTGTATGTTGATGATAAACCCACAGAAAGTTAAATCAAGAAAGAATTTCCATTCACAACAGCTACAAAAAAATCAAATATTTAGGAATAAATTTAGCCAAAGAAGTGAAAGATCTCTTTCAAAAATATCAAACATCGATAAAAGAAATCATCAAGGACACAGAAAAATGGGAAGATATTCCTTGCTTGTGAAGAAGAATCAATATCATTAAAATGTCTTTATTACCTAAAAAATCTAAAGATTCAATACTATCACTATCAAAATAACGATAATATTCCTTACAGAATTAGAAAAAGCAATCCTAAAATTCATACAGAATCACAAAAAACTCAGAATAGCTAAAGCGAACTGAATAGGAAAAAAATCAAGCTGGAGGCATCACAATACCTGATCTCAATGCATATTACAAAGCTATAATAATTAAAACAGCAGGATATTGGCATAAAAACCAATACACAGATCAATGGGACAGAATAGAAAGCACAGAAATTAATCCACATCCATACAGCCAACTGATTTTTGACAAAAGTACTCAGACAATACAGTGGAATAAGGATAATCTGAATCTCCAACAAATGGTTGTGAAAAAAACTTGATGTATATATGTACAATAAAAATTAGATCCATACCACTCACCATATAAAAAAATCAACTCAAGATAGATCAAATGCCTACATTTAAAACCTGAGACTATGAAGTTGCTGGAAGAAAACACAGCGGAAACACTCCAAGACATTGGTATAGGAGATGACTTCTTGGACAAGACTCCCAAAGCACATGCAACAAAAGCAAAACTAAATAAACAGGACTGCATCGAACGCTGAAGCTTTTACAAAGCAAAAGAAATGATCAATAGAGTGAAGAGACATCCAACAGAATGGGAAAAAATATTTGCCAACCACCTGTCTGACAAAGTACTAACAATACGAATATATCAGCAACTTAAAAAAACTCAACAACAACAACAACAACAAAAACACACAAATCCATTTGAGAAATGGGTAAAAAGAACTTCAATAGACAGTTCTCCAAAGAAAAAATAAAAATGGCAACAAATATATCTAAAATGCCCAACATCACTTACCATCGGAGAAATGCAAATCAAAACCACTGCTAGCAGTGTTGTACAGCCAATGTTCACTGTTCCCAACCATCATCCCTCTTGAGGAAGGTACTTCCTCACCCTGTTGATGTTGAATTTAGCATCACATCACTTGCTCTGGTCAATGTGAACAGACATGCTCTAGACACTTGCTCTGGTCAATGTGAACAGACATGCTCTAGACACATCTGACGAACATGTTGTGCAGCCTAATTTCTCTGCTTGCACTCTGGCTTCAGACATGAGACGAGTATGATTCTAGTAGCTACTACTTCTTCAGATCAAAAGGAGATATTACCTGGTATTTGAGCCTGGAACACCAGTGCTACAATAGGTCACAGAAGTGTGATTGAGAGTTAATTATCTTAATTGTAATAAGTTGAGGTTTTCCAGTTGTTTACTACTGTTTTATCTGCCTAGTTGCAGTAACAAAATACCGTAGGCTGGGAGGCTTAAACCATGGAAATTTCTTTTCTCACTATTTTGGCTAGGAAGTGTATGATCAGGGTTCTGGCAGGGTTTTCTTCTTAGGGAAGACTCTTCCTGGCTTGCAGATAGATGTCTTCTTGTATCCTCACATTGCAGGGAGAAATTAAAAGAGATCTACCTCTTGGTTTCTCTTCTTATAAGGACAGTAACCCTACAGAACTGAGGCTCCATCCTTACAGCCTAATTTAACATCTTTAAAAATCCTATATGAAAGTCAGCATATGAATTTTTGGGGGACATAAGCACTCAGTTGATAACACTTTCACAGCACTAATACAGCATAGCCTCTCTAATACAGCCAAGTTCCTTTAGACTGGCTCAACTCTTGTCATCAGGTTTTTTTCCCCCACATAGCAACAGATAAACCAGAAAAACAAAAAGACAGCATATCCTGGGCAATAAAAACAACAAAAAACATTTTGTATTTATGTAGCCATTTTTGTTTTTAAATCAGTATATATTTTGTATGTCAATATGAAATTTTTATTATATTAGGTAAAAATATTAAATTTACTATATTTGGATGCATATCATTTATTTACTCTTAAAAAGACAAAGTCTGCATTTCTGTCTTGAATCTTTGTGTCTAGTATGTTTCACAGATTTTTTAAAACTCTACCCTGTAGGATATTTGGCTGTTGAACGAAGAAATGCAATGTGGTGATATTCAAAATCAAGGAAAGACATCAGTTTACTATTCAGTATATAATGATTTTTGCATTTAAGAATGGTTTTCTCCTTTGATTTTAGGAGTGAATAATGAATTGGCCTTATTTTTAAATATAGAAATCATGTCATTAGAATGTTATTCTTTTAAAAATTAGAATCTCATGTACCCATCACAGATTGTCTTTTTTTGTACAGGAATTGGATTTCACTATGATGAATAAGAACATCATGCATTTATGCCCTCTAAATAGGAACACAACCCTAAAATACAAGAGTTTGTAGAAGGCTTCCATTTGATGAGGGAAGGGGCAAGTCAAAGGCGAAGAAAGGCAAAGAAAGAGTCAGTTTTTGACCTATCAGGGTGACACACATTGGTAGTTAGAATCATGAGACTGAGAAATCAACCCGAAATTATGATCATGTTTGTTCATTCGTGGAAGACTTCTTAGCAGGATGATGTGTATCTGGCCCCAACTGCTCCAAACAAAGACTGAACTTGCAGCTACATTCACTCCAGGAAGAAAAATCTTTGTTTCACATAAAGGTTCTGCTGGGGTTAGTGGTGGCTCTGCTTCTTGGATATCATGCAGCAGCACCATAACTATCCTGTCAGGGTATGAATAAGCAGAGTAGTCTTGATGGAATCCCTTGGGCATAGTTTGATATGACCTAGTATATTTTGAACTGATGGGTTCAGAACCATCAAAATTTGGACATTTTCTTTTAGTACACTCATGCAGACACATAGTTCCCTATATCCTGTCTTATGTCTTTTTTCCTCCTCAAGTCCATTGAATAGAGACTTTGGAAAAGCTTCTACCTCAGGCCTTGGAACTTGTTCAATTTTACTTTTTAATTATCTACTTAGTAAACACTATTACGCACTCCTATGCATTGATGAGAGATATGATTTCAGTCTTAGATTTGTTTTTTTTTTATTTTAAGATTCTATTTATTTATTTGAGAGGTAGAGCCACAAAAAGTGAGAGGGAGAAATAGAGAGAAATGTCTTCCGTCCATTGGTTCACTCCCCAAATGGCCACAATGACCGGAGCTGCGCTGATCTGAAGCCAGGAGTCAGGTGCCTCCTCCTGGTCTCCCACATGGGTGCAAGGGCCCAAGGACTAGGGCCATCTTCTACTGCTTTCCCAGGCCACAGCAGAGAGCTGGACCAGAAGAGGAGCAACCGGGACTAGAACCGGCGCCCATATGGGATACTGGTGCCCATATGGAATGCTGGCACAGCAAGCGGAGGATTAACCTACCGCACCACGGTGCCAGCCCCCTAGACTTGTGTTTAAGAGAAGGACAAAACGTATCCACAGTTCTTGCTTATTTACCTATAAAATTGGTGTTTTTTTTTTCTGAGCCCCAAAAGGGTTAAATACTTCATTGTGAAAGGGCTCTCAGAAAAATGATTTTTTGTACCAGATATATACATATATGTCTTGAAGTAGTATTGACAAACTACTACAGTTATATCCTTACGATTTTAGATATTCCAAGTAAAAATACTTGCAATCACTTTTATGCCAAGTGACAAAAGTTTTATACCACTTTTAGATTTATTTCCAAGTAAAAATACCTGCAGTCATGAAAGGTGATTTTCTCATATTTTCTGCCTCTTAAGACATATATACTTATCTTAACATTACTATGGTACAGACACAAAACTACTTAAAAGTTAGTGGACACTAAAAATAAGTAGACACACTTCTGGTATGAAAACAGATTTATATGTTTGTATTCATTTAAAAGCATCTAGAACTTTCAATAAATTTAGTTTTGGAATCTGGCTATAACAAACCCAGCACTTGATTAAATTATGTTGTCTATAAGATTAATGAAGAGATTACCCATAAATATGTGTCTGAGGAGATTTAGGGGCATCCATTTTAATGATATACAGAAGCTTGGCATGTAGTTTTCCTCAAATCAAAATCAAAATCAGGTATTTCAGATCATTTCATTTTCTACTCTGACCTAGACTCCTTCCATCTTGTCAAGAATCATAATGTCTTCTTTCTCCATTTAGCTCATGTACCCCAAAATAAACCGTAGGAAAATATATAGTGTTTTTAAACATGGTTAGTGAGATATGTTCTTTATCACTTACCACTTCTTTCTTCTTCCATTGGTGCAAATACGTAAAACAATCCTGTCCAGGCAGTTGCTTCTTAGGAATAATTACACATTCTTACTGTTTGCCATGAGGCAAATAATTTCTAATATATCTAATACCTAATGTATAAATGTATATTAATATATATTAGACAAGGGAAGTAGCAAGGATATTTTACGATTAATCTTTATGTTAGCACTGCAAATAAGATCCAATATATCTAATATCTCATAAATGTTTATTAATATATATTAGACAAGGAAAGTAGCAAGATATTTTACTGTTAATCTTTATGTTAGCACATAAAGAAATAGTTGTCAGAAACACAACATATAAGAACTTATGGGATGCAGTGAAACTAGTCTGATGAGGGAAATTTATAGCCATAATGTTTATATCAAAAAAGAAAGATATTAAATAATTGCTCTAACATTATACATCCTAGTAGGAAAGGAAAAAGTTAAATAGTCTCTTTTTGTTGATTGGAAATCTTATATATAGAAATCTATGAAGATTCCATTATTAAAACTAATAGATAAACTCAGTAAGGTTATAGAATATATAACCAAAATAGAAAAACTGTAACATTTCTATATATCAAAAATGAACTATGTGAAAAGAAAATTAAGAACAACATATCTCATTTAATATATCAATAATAAAAAATCTCATGTATGAATTTAATCAAGTGTTTAAAAAAGACCCAAATACAAACCCAAAGACAAAACACTGATAAACAATTGGAGAAGATATAACTAAATGGGAAATATCTTGCTTTTATGGTTAGAAGAATAAATATTGTTAAAGTCTATACCACCCAAAGTTATCTACAGGTTTAATTCAATTTCTATAAAAATTTGAATGCCAAGTTTTTACAGAAAGAGAAAAAAGTCCTTAAATTTATGGAACCACAAGAGAATCTAAATAGCAAAAGTAATCTTAATTAGTAAGAGAAAGCAGGAGCCCTCATACTCTGATTTCAAAATACATTATCAAACAATTATAATCAACTTAGCAAGGGTACTGACATGGAAAAAGACACACTGACAAATAGAACAGAGTAGAAAACCAAGAAATAAACACATGTATACGTGCTCAGATGATGTTATTTTTCCTTTTTTAAAAAAATAATTTTATTTTACTTATTTGAAAGTCAGAGTTACAGAGAGAGAGGGAGAGAAAGAAAGGGAGATCCTCCTTCCACGATTTACTCCTCAAATGGTCTCAATGGCTGGAGCTTGCCAGGGTGAAGCCAGGAGCAAGGAGCTTCTTTCAGGTCTCCCACGTGGGTACAGGGGCCCAAGCACTTAGACTATCACTCACTGATTTCCCAGCACATTAGTAGGAACTGGATAGGAAGTGGAGCAACCTGGACCTGAACTACTGCCCATCTGGGATGGCAGTGTTGCAGGCAGCAGCTTTACTTGCTACACCACAACACCAATCCTTCAGTTGATTTTCAATAAACATGTCAAAAACACACAATGTGAGAAAGAACAGTTTTGTCACTGACTGGTATTGGGAAAGCTGGATATCCACATGGAGAAGAATGATATTGTGCCCTTACTACATGTCACTGCAAAATCATTAACCATAATAGCTGAGACTGTAAAAATACTTGAAAAATCACAAAGAGATGTTCTATGCTTATTCTGGACACTGATTTTTTATATGACCCTGAAAGCACAGGCACAAAACTGAAAACAGACAGTTGGGGTTGTGTCATGCCAAAAAGCTTCTCCACGGCAAGAGAGACAACAACAAATGGAAGAGACAACACACGGAATTGGAAAAAAAAACTTTGCAAAACACATATCTGACATGCGGTTAATATTCAGAATATATTAGAAATTCAAACACCTTAATAGCAAGAAAACAAATAACTAGATTTAAAAATGGGCAAAGGATCTGACAGACATTTCTCAAAAGAAGATCCATAAATGGTAATAAGTACATGAAAAGATGTTCAGAATCACTAATTGTTAGAGAAATGCAAATTGAAAATACAAGATATCACTTTACACCTATTAGAATGGTTTTATCAAAAGAGTGAGAGATTAGTGTTTCTGAGAATGAGAACAAAAAGGGAACACTTGAACATTATTGGTGGGAATATAAATCAGTATATTCTCTATATATCAATGAAAATTATATAGATATTCCTTTAGAAACTAAAAATAGAACTACCATACAATCCAGTAATCTTATTTCTGAGTATATGTATAAAGGAATTGAAAGCAATATGATAAAAGGGATATCAATACTTTCATATCCATTGGATCATTATTCTTATATTATTATTTCTAATCATTTATAAATTGATTCAAAAAAAAAATTAAAAAAAAATTGATTCCATAAAGAAATTACATATATATAGGTGAATTCATAAAGAAAATTTATTATATATACATAATGGAATACTACTCTGTGATAAGAAGGAAAATATGAAAAATTAGAGAGGTAAAGGATATGCTAAATTAGTTTGATTATTTTACATTTTATACTTTATACATTAAAACATTACACTGTACCCCACAAACATAAATAATTATAACTGCTTAGTTGAAAATAATAATAAAAGAATTAGAGAGCAGGAGATATCATTGGACACCTAACTCTTCTTTTTCATAAAGAAGACATTTTTCTTTATATATAATTGTGTTATAGAGATGGAAAGAAGAAAATGTATGATTTCTATTTGGACTCCAAGCCAGGCAGCTTAGAGGTAGACACTTAATTTTAAATTTTAATTAAAATGAAAGGCTAGAGATGTAACAAAATGCAAGAAATAGAAATTTCAAAATAAAATACAATACTGAGAAAGCACACACTTAAAGATTCATTCAAGCTTCTGAGTGAGAATACTAGCATTCATCATCATTCTCCTCACGTCTTTTGGTGATAAAGACACAGCTGTACATTGACATCTGTGGCAAAATTATAGATACATTTAAAATATGTTTTTAGACAAATACATTACACTTATGTATCATACTGCACTTTTATCTCTAAATGGTAAACTATGTCATGCATTATATAACAGTAATGGTGCCATTTACTGTGTAACATACACATACACATATCATAATTTGCTAAATTTTTCAATTTTCTCATGCCTTCATGAAATAGAACTCAGCATGTTAATTTATAGTAGAACCTTAAAAGCCATTTCATTTTTCGATTCTTTATCTTGCATCCTAAGTGTGGCATGATAACATGGGAAAGGACTCAGCACTGTCAAAGGAGGAAACATGAAGGCCCAGTGTTTTTCCAAGATCTTCAAGTAATTTCTTGTCAATATTTGAATAAATCCTGCCCTGCTGGCCACTGGTGATTTGTGCCTAAAAAATTCCTTATAGTAAATTTTTTTCTCCTGTGCATGTACCAAAGCTGCTAAACTTTGCTGAACACTGCTACAGAATGTCACAAACAGTGGCAGAATGGTGCCAATTTACATTCATAATTGCTAATCTTACTCACACTTTAAATGGTGCCTGGGAATTCTATTAGCTCTCTGTTAAACAACTTCATTCCCATTCCTCACAGATACTATTTCAAACTTTCCCAGCTCTACTCAAATCTTTACCTCATCCATCTTCCCCTTCAAATCCAGAAGATTACTTAGAGCCATTGGGGGAAAACTTTGTATCTCTCACTGTCCCGGATGAAACCTGCCTTAATCTTTTCCTTTATCTGTTGGGATAAGGGTGATCTGGCCATCTACATAATTTATCTATCATGTGTTTGTACTCTGAAATCCTTCTTTCTGCATTCCTTAAAAACAGTAATATCTCTACAATCATCTGCTTGTATTTAATTTTCTCCTTCACTTCTGAATGAATCTCATTAGAATTTCATCATGCATTTTTTAGCATTAAAAATGCATTTAAAAACCAAGACCCTTCTTTAACCTAAACTGCCTGTGCAAATAGTATTCTCTCTCCTGTCCTTTTACAGTCAAAATCTTTGCAGGTGTTATCTATATTTTTTGTATCAATTTCTGAACTCATTCAGTGCTGTTTTTCCTGCAATATGACACTGACCTGACTCTCACACAGATTTCCAGTGCCTATATGTTACAAAATATGGATGCTTTCCAGCCATCTTATTTTACTTCTTGGCAATATTTGATACTGACTGAACCTTTTTTTTTTCTTGAGCACCCATTTCCTTGTCTCCTGTGGTTCAACACTCTTGGTTTGCCTCCTTCCCATCTTGCCTCTCTCCTTTCCTTTGAATGTTCCTTTCACTCTATTAGCACTTAAAATATTGGTGACTTTCAAGGCTTCATTTCAGTCTTTTCTCCATTTCACTCTGAAGACTTATTAAATGAATCCAAGAAACTTTTGGTAAGTTTTTCAACTACCAAAGCTTCAAATACTGTAAAGCGATGATTCTCAAATCTTTTCCCCTATCTACACTTCACTAAATATCCAAACCTAAATATCTATTTACTGAGCATTCCACATAGATATTTCATAGACACCAAAAGACTAACATATCAAAAGATGCACTCATGATCAAATCTCTCTTCCACACCTCCACACATATTACTCCTCTTGCACTCCCTAAGACACCTGTGACACCTGTCATGTCTCATAATTCACCAAATAATCTAGCTACTGTTGTCAAGTTGCTTTCTAGAGATTTCTATTTTATGCTTACAACCACCACTCACTTCCAAACAAATACCATTTCTTTATGAATCATTGCTCTCTCTCCCTGTTTTTTTTTTTCCTTATACTATCTCTCCTCTAATTCACTCTTCATAGTGCTCAAAATCCTTATAAACTTCCAATGAACCTTATGATAAGGTTCAAACTTCTAACCATGTCTCATAACTGACTAAACCCTTCACAATCTGACCTTAGTACCATTAGTAGCCTCCTCACTTGACACTATCTTAAATTCTATTGTCCAAATGTGTTGAACTTCCTCTTCCTCTTCAAAATGTAACTTGTTCTTGTCTATCTCTAAGTCTTCACATAGTTACCCTTTCTCTGGAATTCTCTTCAGAAATCCTCTTTCTTGTTTCACTCTGTACATCTTTTCAGTCTTACATTACCTACTACTTCCTGAGGAAAGCCTTCGCAGATTCTTGTGTTAGCTTAATAAATCATTAGTGAAATATGGTTTTAACATTTAAGTATTTCCCCTATCATAGCATTTATCATGCTTTATTATTGTTGCCTGTTGAATTAATTTTCTAATGTGCTGTAACAAATTACCACAAAATTTGTTGCTTAACACAGCACAGATTTATTTATTGCAGCTCTAGGTATCTGAAGTCTAAAATTGGCTAGCAGTGTGGATTTTCTTCCAAGGCTCTAGAAGATAATCCATTTCCTTACCATGTGAGGTTTCTAGAGACTTCCTGCATTCTTTAGCTTTTGACTCCTTCCTCTCTCTTCAAAGCCAGCAGCGTAGCATCTTTAAATTTTTCTCTCTTATCTTTGCTTCTGTTGTCACATAACCTTCTCAGACTAACTCTTCTGTCTCCTTTAATTATAAGAACCCTTGTGTTTACAATGGGCCACCTGTTTAATATGCCATAATATCTTCATCTCCTTATCATATCAACACAGCCCTTTTTGCTATGCAAGTTAACATATTAATAAGCCCCAGGAATTAGGGTGCAAATATCTTGGAGAGGAGCATCATACTACCTTTCACACTTTTCACTTTTTAAGTGATTATTGGATTGTACAAAATCTCCCTATTTCCCTTTTAATTCCCAGTGCCTGTGTCACAGTGCCTTACCCATAAGAGGTGTTCAATATATATTTATTACAAAGAAATACAGAGTCCTAAGGTTTTATTTCAATCCATTAATTTCCCTTATAATAAAGATCATTAAACCATAATATGGCTTTGTGAATGAGTATAAATCATAAAACACAATCATAAAACAACCTAATATGATAGCAAAGCAGCCCATTTCCCTCTACTTAATTATTGCCCCTTTAATAATTTTCATAGTGACTAGGTCTTATCTTATTCCTAAATAGAAATTTAGGCAAGCACAATTACTTCTATGTCCAATTTTAGATAGACAATCTATGATGACCTTAAATCACAAAAAATATTTTCGATTCACTAATTAAATTACTCCATCTTATGAATATATGAAAACTCTAGTTCCATTATTTCTCCTCCTCATCTTTCTTACTGTGATTTCTGACTAGAGTTGAAAAGGGAAATGGAGGAGAATCAAGAGAACAAGACATTACTTGACTGAATGTGTGGAGGTGATGTAATTTCAGTACTCTATAGACTCAGCCAGATGTTTAAAGCTAATGTTCAAAATTAACTCTTTGTGTTTCCTCATGAACTATTGGGAGATACCCCTCCCACTCTATCCCCAAAGAGCCCTCTTCTCCACTCCCTTTACCCCTAGAAATTGTGTATTAAACCATATTTTAACTTCTGTGGAAATTGTCCTATCCAATCCCACTGACTTGCTTGGAAAGGCTAAGACCAACACATTGTGTCACCTCTCTTGTGTGCCTCAAAATGGTCCCAGAGAAATGCTCATGAATCTATTGTCATTACAAATTATGTGGGGGGGGGGGGGTGGAGAGGCGGGCAGCAGGACTCAGTTAACATCCTCAAAGCAGGGCTCCCACATTAGCAAGCTTGCTTGTAGACTGCTTTTTTTTTTCTTTAAAAAATTATTTAAGTTATATGTGTCTCATATATTTCATATACACAGATTTAAGAACATAGTGATACTTCCAACCTACCCTCCTTCCCGCCATGCTCTGTCAGTACCTCATGTCTTCTAAATTGAAGGGACATATATTATGGTCTGTAACTGGTCTCTTTAAAAACAGTTTGGGGGCCGGCGCCGCGGCTCACTAGGCTAATCCTCCGCCTAGCGGCGCCGGCACACCGGGTTCTAGTCCCGGTCGGGGCGCCGGATTCTGTCCCGGTTGCCCCTCTTCCAGGCCAGCCCTCTGCTGTGGCCAGGGAGTGCAGTGGAGGATGGCCCAGGTGCTTGGGCCCTGCACCCCATGGGAGACCAGGAAAAGCACCTGGCTCCTGGCTCCTGCCATCGGATCAGCGCGGTGCGCCGGCCGCAGCGCGCCAGCCGCGGCGGCCATTGGAGGGTGAACCAACGGCAAAGGAAGACCTTTCTCTCTGTCTCTCTCTCTCACTGTCCACTCTGCCTGTCAAAAAAAAATAAATAAATAAAAAAAAATAAAAACAGTTTGGGGGCTGGCGCTATGGCTCAATAGGCTAATCCTCCACCTTGCGGCTCCAGCACCCCGGGTTCTAGTCCCAGTCGGGGCGCTGGATTCTGTCCCGGTTGCCCCTCTTCCAGGCCAGCTCTCTGCTGTGGCCAAGGAGTGCAGTGGAGGATGGCCCAAGTACTTGGGCCCTGTACCCCATGGGAGACCAGGAAAAGCACCTGGCTCCTGCCTTCGGATCAGTGCGATGCGCCGGCCGCAGCGCGCTGGCCGCAGCGGCCATTGGAGGGTGAACCAACGGCAAAAGGAAGACCTTTCTCTCTGTCTCTCTCTCTCACTGTCCACTCTGCCTGTCAAAAATAATAATAAAAAAAAACAGTTTGGGGTATGATATGCTAAGTTTAATACAATATTCAGCCAATGGCATCAGGGAAATACAAGTTCTATTAAAAACAAAAGGAATTGTCCATTATTTTTGTCTACAAAAGACCAAAATTAGAATTTTCTTTTTCCTTTTTTTTTCTAACTTTTAAATTCATTTGATAGATATTCATGGTACTGTGACTAGCTGCTTTATAAAATGTACTAATTTATTTATTGGGAAGTAATGTAAATGACATTGTCCACTATCTACCTCCCTTAGTAGGCTTCCTCTCACATGTCAAGAAGAGTTATCCTTCTTTGGATTCCTTATGCTTACTAGACCTTTGTCGTAAAATTAGTCAACTGACTCCTTACAACTTTGCTTTAGAATCTTGGAGAGGGCTGTACAAACTACAGACTAGACCTAGATCTGGCCCCTGCCTGTTTTGCAAATAAAGTTTATTAGAACACATCCAGGTCCATTCATGTATGTTTTATGTATGACTCTTTTTAAGCTACAATGGCAGGACTAGTGGCCAAAGATTTTGCATGGCCCATAAGGCCTCAAATACTTTTGATATGACTTACAGTAAAAGGTTATTTTCCCTTTCTCTATAAAGCTTAGATAGAATTTGCTTTTATATAAGCTTGTCTATGAAATATAGTTGCCTACTATATTGCTCCAACTTCAATTTACTTTCCAACATTTATTCATTATTTTATCTCCATATTTTACATTAATTTTTATCTTAATCAACTTAAAAAATTATTTTGTTTTACTACATATTACCAAGTCTGACCCTATGAAGCAATGGTGATAGCTCAAATAGCTGTTTGCCTACACCAACATGGGAAACCTGGATTGAGTTCCCATCTCCTGGCTTTTCTCTCCCCAGTGCAGGCAACTGAAGAGTAAAACAGTAGATCGAATTCTGTCTATCTATTTCTCTCAACCTCTCAAACAAATAAATATATAAAATAAAAGCTTAAAAAATAAATGAATAATTAAACAAGTAAAACAAAACAAAACAAAACAAAACAAAACACTGGTCTTTTTACATTACTTGACTATTTTATAGTTTTGTTTGCATGAGCCTCCATATATATCTCCTTTTCAAATTCGTAAGCTCTAGGAGCACTAGTTGATTTTTTTTTAACAGAGCAAAGTCATAATCCCAAACTACAATAATTCTGCATTCAACTTTGTGCTTTATTTTCTGAGAGGAAGATAACAATGGATGTAGGGAGCAACTCGGACTAGACTAAGTTACTGGAATTAAGACTTATTCTATGCATCTGCTCTCCCACAATATGGCGCTGAGAGAAAGAGACCAAACAACCTCTACGCAGCTGCCTCATCAGTTTGATAAGCTGCAGGAGCTGATCCTGCTCCTGATTGGAGGAGAGCAGCGTGCTCTGCGTGTGGGCAGCAGAGTTGGGATTGGTGGAAGAGGACTATAAAGGAGGAGAGAGACAACATGCACCAGGGAACATCTGAAGGAACACCTGAGCAGCCCCCGAGAGAGTGGGCCGGCGGTGTGCCGCTCCTCCGCGGAAGCAGGGAAAGTGGCAGGGGGAGCCGCCCCTCCACGGAGGTGGAGGGGTCGGCAGCCAACCCGGGAAGGACCAGCAGCAAACCCGGGAAGGGCCAAGCAGACAAAAGAACAGCGCAGGGTCCTGTGTTGTTCCTCCGCGAAGAGGGGGAGCGACAAATGGATTTATAGGGTAAAGTTGACTAAGATCCAAATCATTTTTTTCTACTGAGTATTAAATTCTACCACTTAAATTTAATTTCTATTCATTCATTTTTCATTTTTTTATTGATTTTATATAGGCAAGTTGACTGAAAAGGAATTCAGAACTGTGAATCTCTATAATAAAATTATGTATTAGGTTGGACATGTTCTATGTAATCCATGAAATTCCATTTATTTAGAACATACATTATTTCATGGAAACAACTACTGCTTGCTATAAAGTATGTATTTAAATTCTTATCAGTTGAAGCCAAAATTATATTGGCATTCTAAATGAAATTTCTATCTTGTATTATCCTATTTTCTTAGCAAATCTTATAGCATCTCTTTTCTACTTTAACTTATGTCATCCAAAACTTTCATGACATCCATAAAGTTTTATTTCACTTTATAGGATACACAAAATACCACAGATACTACATAAGCATAGTTTAAAAGTTTTGTAGAAAATGAAATTAAGATATAAATTTATTTTGGTGCCAAAAAAAGCAATCAATGCATATAAGGCATCCTCAAAGTGTTAATAGTAAACAAGTATTATGAATAAACTATGCAGGAATTAAAACATTCTTGCACAAAAATAAATTTACTTATTAATTCCATTTTTTTTGTGAAGTTTTTGAAGTGCTGTCATGTATAAATGTTAGTGTTCTCTAACCAAAGCTGAGAGGACTTTTATGTTTTCAGTGCTCTTCTGGTTATGGATAGAATGCAAATATTTGGAAAAAAAATAAAAATCCTAGGGTTTTCCACACACACACACACAAAATAGGGGATAAACTGACAAAATTCCTGGGACTGGTGTTGTTACATAGCAGGTAAAGCTGCCACTGCAACACCAGCATTCCTTATGGGCAGCAGTTTGTTTCCTGGCTGCTCCACTTCCGAACCAGCACCAAATTGATAGCCCGAGAAAGCAGCAGAAAATGGTCCAAGGGCTTGAGCCCATGCTACCCATGTGTGAGATCAAGAAGAAGCTCCTGTCTCCTGGCTTTGCCTTGGCTCAGACCCAGCTGTGGCAGCCATCTGGTGAGTGAACCAACAAAGGGAAGATATCTCCCTCTCTGTCTCCCCCTCTTTCGCTCTAACTGTGACTTTCAAATAAACATATAAATCTTTTAAAAAAGTGACAAAATTCCATCCTGAATTTTCTAATTTTAAAAAATGGGGTAATTGGTGCTGGCATCATGCTGTGGTGGGTAAAGCTGCCTGCAATGCCGGCATCCCATATGGGCACTGGGTCATTCTTGGCTGTTCTGCTTCTGATCCAGGTCCCTGCTAATGGCCTGAGAAAAGCAGTGGAAGATGGCTCAAGGGCTTGGCCCCCTGCTACCCACATGGGAGACCTGGAAGAAGCCCCTGGCTCTTGGCTTCAGTCTGACCCAGCCCTGGCTGTTGCAGCCATCTGGGAAGAGAATGAGCAGATGGAAGGTTGATCTCTCTCTCCATATATATATATATATATCACTCCCTCCCTTCCTCCCTCACTCCCTCCCTCCATCTCTCCTTTTCTGTAACTGAATTTGAAATAAAGTTTTAAAAATTAAAAAATGGGGTAATGTTTTATTGTAAAGAGTGTATGTCAATGTATATTTCCTTCTATTGCTAGTCAAATTATAACACTGAGGGGGTGGGAGCTGGCACAGCAGTTAAGTTGAATCTTGAAACATCTGCATCCCATATTGGAATCCCTGGGTTTGAATCCTGGCTCCACTCCTAATTATAGCTTCCTGATAATGCACAAGCTCTGAGGTAGTAAGTGGTGGCTCAAGTAGCTGGGTCCTGCCACCCACTTGGGAGACCGAGACTGAGTTCCTGGCTCCTTGCTTTGGCCTATAATTTGAGGGTTCAAAGGCTAAATACCTCCAATGCAAAGCAAACTGAAATAACAGCAGTGACACCAACAATAAAGGCATTGACTTCCTGGTAAACTTAATGATCTATCATTGTAAATATTGAGCCAGGGACCTCAGGGAAATTCTTGTCTATTAACAAGAGCCACAACTCTGGAAGGACCATTTAAAGGGTCTGCATTGGTACTTTTTGTCATTTTGTAAGAACTATAAAGCCTATATGTTTTTTATCTTTATATTATTGTCAGATTAAAACATCTTAAAGTCATAAATATTTTCTGGAAATTATATAAATGTTTTGTAACTAGGGGCCTGTATTGTGGCATACAGAGTCAAGTCACCAACAGTGCCAGCATCTGAAACGGGCACCATTTCAAGCCCTGGCTGCTCCACTTCTGATCCAGCTCCCTGCTAATGTACATGGGACAGCAGCAGAGGATGGCCCAAGTGCTTGGGACCCTGCTATCCGTGTGGGAGACCTGGAGGAAGCTCCTGGCTGCTGGCTTCAGCCTAGCCCAACCTTGGCCATTGCAGCCACTTGGGGAATGAAACAGCAGATGGAAGACCTTTCTCTGTCTCTGTCTCTGCCTCTCTTTCTGTAACTCTACTTTTCAAATAAATAAATTTTAAAAAAAGTTTTGTATCTTAAAAGGTGGTCATTTACCTAAATAACAAATATACCCTTGTTTGATTATATAAAATTAGATCAAAGAATAACCCGATAACATTAGAAAAGCAATTTTAGGTAACTATACCTAGATTTCTCAGAATAATCTAACATTAAACTGAAATATTTTTCTGAAATCCTTCTCTAATATGTTCATTAAAGCTCATGTTCAAAATCATCATGATGGGTAAGAATCTTTGCCTTACAATTCTTACTTACATTATATTTCATTGTAGTTATCACTGAATAGGGAAAATAAAGAAATAGAGTTGGTGGTTTGATTTTAAGGGAAAGTATCTTTAAATGCATCTTTAGTTTGCCTTCCCTCACCACCTCATTAATCCTAAATGGTGTCAGTCAGTTGGGTCTAATAGCTGTGAGTGTTACTACCATGGTCAGTTCCAAATTATAGTATTGATTAATTGATTGTCTTCTTCCAGTTGTGAATTATGTTAGTGCTGCCTTAGGCAGGTTGGCTTGAAGCCAAAGCCTCATTTTCAATGGAAGGCAACAAGCAGTTTCACTGTTTCAGTGCTGTGGTTAAGTGAATGCTCAGAAGACAAAAAGCTTTGGAAAGATGATTTGACAAAAAGGAATGCACTAAATATAATGAATATGCACTTATTGATTGGTCTAGCTTAGAGAAACAAGTAGGAAGAGAGTAAGTCATGAATTCATCATTTCTCTACATCAGACTTCCAAAGCAGTCTTAAAGCAATTGACTGGAGGATGAGAGTAGGAGGGAAGTAAGTTGGTCCAGAATAATAATTAGCTAGCATCTGGGTCTGTGGAATTAAGCCCATTCAAAGTAACTGGAACCTAGAGTCAGTTATGGGCTCTCTTGCATCATAGGTAGAACTATCTAGGAAAGCTTAAGAAGCACAGCCATATAGAGGCAACATCTCTGTATTGATGCCATCTTCCTAGACCAATATAAACATTACCAAGTTGAAGAGAAAACAGTGGTCTGGTTTCTTGCTAACTCTGCTTTAATGAGGAAGCTAAAATGGTTGGGTGTATTTATCATTGATTCTTGTGGAATGGGAAATGCTAAATGGGGTATTGAGAGGTTAATAACTTTCATAGATCCGTAACTTCAAGTTTATTTGCTGCCAGATTAATTCCCTTTCCCTAAAAAACATGAAGGGAGAATTGGTAAGAGAAGGGAAAATTGGTATGGAAATTCAGATTATAAAAGTATATTTATATCAAATCCAAATTATTATTGGTTTTTGTTTTCAATATGAATAAAATTATACTTGATTTCACAGGAAAATAGAAAGAATACCTTATTCTTCAAATAAAGGAAGGGAGCATGAAAAACTTGAGGAAAGCAATTCAACAGATATAAAATTTGAAAACTTTGACATCAAATGTTTAGATAAGGGTGATTAATGGAAGATTATAGTGAAACAATTTAATGGACAGTAGTCTAAAGGTCAATATGTTGATGGGTATTAGACTTTTGTGGTAGCATTTGATATAAGAAAGAAGAAAGAGACTGCAAACAGACATAGTGATGAAAACTTGCTATTCTGTATGTGGTGCTAAGTTCAAGAATATCAGTGGCTCACTTTATATACTTGAACATTTTTTTAACGGAAGCAATGACATAAAAGTCTCCTGGAATAGATACTATAAGAAAAAGTTCATGGAATAAATATCCATAAAATATAAAGGTATATCAATTCTTCGTGGTTGTCTTAATAATCTATAGCAAAAATAAGCATTGAATTGGAAAAAATTCTTTATTTAACAACTGTTATTAGGAGACAAGTTGCTTGATAGGTGCTTAGGGGTTTAAGGTTGGAGATGACGAAACAAGGAATATACATTTAGGGTCATCTGTTGAGTAGTTAGCACCACAGGTAGCTCACAACATGGATGATATTACACTCCAGTACAAGCATCCTGACAAAATTAATGCAGATCCAAATACAAATCATCCTCATACACAGCTCAGCAATTAATGTAGAGACCCTAGCACAAAAAATTGATTATTTATTAAATCAGTTTTTGAAAGAAGAAATGCTTAAGAATGTAAGCCTTGTACCAACTTCCTGCCAATAGAAAAAAAATAGTCTGGCAGGAATGTACTTTCTGTAAAGAGTCATAGCCATAAAGCCATCAATGAGATATGAGCAAATTAATAGTGCTTAGGATCCCACACACATTAATATAGCTCTTTGCCCCCTGCACCACCTTTTCTCCTTGTCTGACACTTAAAAAATGCTTTAGACGGTATCTCTGCTGAAACAATCCTCCCTGTTTAACTTAGATGAGCCCCTGTATTCATAGTTTAGGGATATGTGCACTCTCTTATAACTATTTAATTGGTTATCCATACTAGACAGTCTATGTCTGTAATATTTCCCTATATCTGCCCTAAGCAATCACAAAGTTCTGTTCATATATACATACATATACATAAAGATACACATATACATATAACGCTTGTGTTTTCCTGTCTACGTCACCTTTGATCCTGCCCTCTCATATCCTACATCTGGTTAATCTGTATAACCAGGCTACTTTATCTTCAAAGCAATGTTTGCTAAAGATTCAACTAATTTTCCCATCCCCCAAGCCACCACCTGGTCCACCTCTTGCTTGCATTACTGTAATATCCCCTATATAGCATATCTGCCACTGCTGTTTCTCCAATTACTCAGTTCTCAACTTAGAAGCCTTAAGGATCATCTTAAAATATATCTGGTTATAGTAGTCTTCTGTTTAGAACTTCCAGTGAAAGAACATCACACTCAGATTAAAAGCCAAATTCTCATTAGAAGCTTTAAGGTATATCTTTCATTGCTGTAACATCTTTGATCTCTCTTTGAACCTAACTCTGTAGCATGCTGGCCTTCTTGCTCTTCCTCACTTTGGGCAACCTCCCTCGTCATGGCCTTCATCTAGCATTCTCTTCCTCCAACGACTGATTATTTTACTTCATTGAACGTTTTATTCCCCAAATCACCCACTTGTTATAAAGCTTCTAAGTTTTCAATATTCCCTTTATTTGACACTTTAATATCCTTTCCTTATTTAACATTTTCACACTAGTACTGATTTTAAGCCATATATTTAATCTGTACAATGAATTTCCATTCTGAGTACCTAAAGTTTCACTCTGATGCATTGGTTTCTATTTGCACTGGTTGTATAGTGCTCCTATAAAAGAGGCCCAAAGGAACTGTGTTACCTGTTCTATTATACGAGTACACAGTAAAAATCCCCAACCTATGAACCAGGAGACAGATCCTCACCAGACACCAAATCTGCCATTGCCCTAATGCTGGACTTCCCAATCTCCAGACTTTAAGAAATCAATTTCTCTTGTGTTAAAAAAATACCTAGTCTAAGGATTTTGTTATACTAGCTCAGGTGGACAGACTAGATTTTGTAAAATATTATCTTTGAGCCTACCCCATTCAAAGCAATAACAATCAGCTCCTAAAATATTTGCTAATAAGTTGTATAAGAACATATAAGATATGTTTGTCAAATGTATGATATATAGTTCTACAATTCTTAAACTAAAGACTCAAGAAGACACTTACTGCCTGGTTTCAGGAGGACTGTCCTCCTTTTATGTGGCTTTTTTTTTTAACTGCCCTCCATACAGAAGATACTTAAGCATTATTGTAGAAAAAATAGAATCAAAAAATAAGTTTATTTTGGTACATACTAAAATTCATGCCGTTTTTCATAATATGCATTTTTGTGAACTTTTTGAGGAATGCTGTCATACTGCCCTCAGCCAAGCGATCCTCCCTGTGGGGAGCAACCCGGACTAGACTAAGTTACTGGAATTAAGACTTATTCTAAGCATCTGCTCTCCCACAATATGGCGCTGAGAAGGGAGAAACAACTTCTACGCAGCTGCCTCTCGCCAATTTGATTGACTGAGCTGCAGGAGCTGATCTTGCTCCTGATTGGAGGAGAGCAGCGTACTCGGCGTGTGGGTAGCAGAGTTGGGATTGGTGGAAGAGGACTATAAAGGAGGAGAGAGACAACATGCACCAGGAACATCTAAGGGGAACATCTATCTGGAGGAACACCTGAGCAGCCCCCGAGAGAGCCGGCCGGCGGTGTGCCGCTCCCCCGCGGAAGTGGGGAAAGTGGCAGGGGGAACCGCCCTTCCACGGAGGTGGAAGGGACGGTAGCCAACCCGGGAAGAACCAGCAGCAAACCCGGGAAGGGCAGAGCAGACAAAAGAACAGCGCAGGGTCCTGTGTCGTTCCTCCATGAAGACGGGGAGCGACATAATGGTGCCGTGACTCGGATATGAAGCCTAAGCAGGGTTTAGTGTCGTTCCTCCACGAAGAGGGGGAACGACACCTCCCCACATTCAATACAGTCTGTCTTAGGTATTCTCCCTTTCCCACTGAATATTTAATACATGAATCAGATACTAGCAAAGACTCATGGTAGTTATAAATGCAGAGCTATATGTAATAGGTATAGCTTAACTCCATATCTCATAAAAAAGGCACAAAATATATTATATGTTGTCCTTGACTCAACAATTATCTTTTATAGCTGAGTCTCCTAGACCCCCTCCCTCTGGCTAGCAAATGTCCAGCTATCAAACATCAGAAATTCATGACTCAGCAACCTCAGATTGTTACCCTGATATTTCATGCTTCATTTTCTAATAGCCTGAAATGGGGAAATGGTGGAAGAAAAAGAGGCAGAAAAACTTAATGATTTGACGTTTTGAAAGATTCTTAGCACTCCAATTTCATTGTTGTATTTTTACACTTCACCACCTCTAATTAAATTTGATTAAAGTTATTCAGCTTACTTATTAAGATGCTTATTTCAAGAAAGGAATATCTACTTCCCATCAACATAATCGGATGATTTGATCATTTAAGGTCACTTTCAGTTGAAGTTAGATGTCAGTCTCTATCTGTAGTTCTACTCTGTCTTATAACCATTTCATTTTTCTAATCTTTACTCATATGCTTTTCTTCCTTCTTGTCCATCTCAGGAGATTTGAATGTAGCTAGTGATTTCCAACCAGATTTCTAAACCAAGTTCATTCAGATTTAAAAATAGACCAGTGTTGTGGCTGGCATTGGGGCATAGCAGGTTAAGCCACTACCTACGATGCTAGCAACTCATGTGGGTACTAGTTCAAGTCCCAGGTGCTCCAATTCTGATCCAGCTCCCTGCTAATATGCCTGGGAAAGCAGTGGAAGATGACCAAGTGCTTGGGCCACTGTACCCAATGAGAGAGCCAGACAGAGTTCCAGGCTCTAGCTGTTGAAGCTATTTGAGGCATGAACCAGTGGATGGAAGAATCTCTCTCTCTCTCTCTCTCTCTCTCTCTCTCTCTCACTCTCACTCTCAGTGTGTGTGTGTGTGTGTGTGTGTCTGTCTGTCTCTGTGTCCCTCTCTCGTAATTCTGCCTTTCAAATAAATAAATTTTTAAAAAGTAACCAGTTTTGATGGAATTCAATTTTAGATAGTTAGATGGTCAAAGTATAGCCTTATATATACTATTTCCTAAATCCCATCTGATTATTTTTGCAGAAAACCATATAACTTTATTGAGAAAATTTGAATTCAAAATCCAATAGATGGATTGCTTGCACTGTTTCAATATGTTTTCATTTAAATTCCTGGGTGATCTCCATCTGTTTCTGGTGCTGTAGTGCTTTACATCCGATGTAGTCTCCTCCCTAACGGCAAGATCATCTCCTTGTTTACAGTCGTCCTATGAGTCATTTCCTGGAGTTCAGGTTCCAGGTGAGGCTCTTGAGCCTTGAGTGTTTTCTGCTTCTCTCTCCTGAGCCGGTGCGTCATGCTCACCTTCAGTTGGTGGCTCCTCTTGTTGAGCTTGTTTGTCACTGAACCTCTGGGCATCCACAGTCTTAACTGACCCTTGAGAAGGTTCTTGCTCATCTTTGCTTCTTCCAGTTTTAGGTGTTTGTCTTACCCTCACACTCATATTTCACACAGTTGAAGCTCAGGCAACAGTCAAGGAATGAGACTGCAGGAATGCACACTGTCCAGCCATAGCTCTATGGAAACCTTCATTCTAATTAATTTTAACTTCTCTTTCTAGAAGTGAATTGATGAATACTGACCAAAACTCATGTGGAAGATTTATCTTTATTTTCACTGGTTTATTGTATAATTAGGGAGAAAATATATTGAAGACTGACAGGCATGATGACCTTATAATTTTTTATACTATTTGCTTTTTTTCTGTGTCACTATAAACTAAAACTACACTTAAATTCTTTTTAAAAATTCATTATTCTTTTCTTGATCAATTGAAATATTAAAATTTATTTTTGATAATTATGGTATTGAGAGTAAATAATTAACGCTTATTAATGTCAATCCTGACCTTAAAATGAAAAATATTTTAAAAAACAAATTAAAAATCAGCATGACTTCTTCCCTATTTATTGTTGTCTGTATGAAAATAACTTTGTACTTTGGTTATTTTATGAAAACAACTTAAGCCACACAAAATAGAAATTTTTAAAAGCTAAAAATCCAGTGTCGTAATCAAGAAAAAATAGCCTTTCTAAATACTGCCAGTGGTATACAGGTACCATTTGGCACATGCTGTTTAATCCCAGGCATCTACCTGAAACATGAAACAGTTTATTG